>NW_015655528.1:11999-28185 GCF_001515625.1 Sinocyclocheilus rhinocerous
CATTTATAAGTGATTAGTTAATGATGAACTAATCATTTACAAAACATAACTATGCGTTCATAAATGATTAATAAGTGATATGTTAATATTTTTTTGTTTTGTAGATTAAGTTATAAATAATTTACAAGTGATTAGATAATGATGAACTAATCATTTAGAAAACATGACTATATGTTCACAAATTATTATTAAGTAGTATTGCTAATGATTTACAAATCTGTCGTAAGTTATCTTTAAAAAATAGCATATCATGTTATAATTAAACAGATCCTTAGTAGATGGTTAAGTTACTAGTTCATATATTATTAATCACTTATAAATCATTGAAATGTCAACATTGTATTATTATCTCACAGCATCAAAATACTCCATGTGTTTCAGAGAAGACATCTGTCTAACCCCCACCAGTCAGCCTTTACTTTGCAGTACACACGATAAAGTATTCAAAACCTGTTGTGTAAACGCATTAATAAATCATTTACAACACTTTCTGCATCCCCTAATCTAAAGTGTAAACTACTCATCAGTTGTAAATGTTTTACTCATCATTCGTAGATCTTTCACCCCAGTGTGTACACACACAACCTGTAACTGGCAGGTTTGTAAAACATTTACAAAGACATCATTCAGTTTTTGTCTTTCTCCAGGTTTTTCATTCAGATACTGAAACTCGTCCTTCAGTATCAGTTTGAACATTTCTGATACTACAAAAACACAAACACAGCACAACTACTTATGCTTTTCTATTACATTTACATGAGCAGAGCTGAACAAACTCATTTAATTATTAATCATTTAATTATTTTTCATTTTTATATTTTATAACTATTTCATTAGTATTACTATTTTCTTATTATTTAATAATAGTAATAAAAAAATGATGGTTGATAGAAGACTGTTAATACAGTTTTTGGTGCTAGACAACTCTTTCTAATCTTATTTGAATACCAGACAAAACACATTGTTTTCTGACCGGACCTGGCGTCCAGGGCAGGATCTGATTCATCTGACGTGGAGACTTGATCTGATCTAACATACAGAAGTGTTCTTCTAGTTCAGTTGTGAGTGTTTTATGTTCCCTTGTTTCTAAAAAGTCCTTAATACAAACTGAAAAAGCAGATGACTACAACCATGAGTGTCCAAATATGACAAGAAATAGGGATGCAATAGTTCCTCTAACAAAACCTCTAATGATATAAATCACATGTATATTATTAGTTAACTGAAGACTGACTCTGTATGCTGATCTTTGGGTTGATCATGGATAACTTGAGCTGCTCCAATTAAAAAAGACAAACTCCACATTATGAGGATAAATGGCACTCTTAATATCTTATTTTAAGGTTTAATCCAGGAGTAGACTTTAAACTACTGTTACTAAGACCCTGAGATCATATTGTGCTCATATTGATGAACAATAACAATACCTTGATGCTGGAAACACCAGGATTCTTCAGTACATTCAAATTCTGAACTCTGCAAGAGAAGAATAGATTTTTTTTCACTTAAAGAATATAAAAAGCTTACATTTGAATATTTTTCCTCAACTTAAGCATTTTCTCATTTTACAGCAGATTCTGGATTTATTTTATTAACCAATTAACTACTCATCAACTACCACGTTTTGAAAAATCATATTTTGTTATAATTGCTTTTCAGTTTTTAAATGTTTTACATATACATTGAGGTCACACCTCAATTTTGGTATTTTCTAAGGGCACTAGCAAAAAGAAACGGAAACATCACCCAACTTTCATTATCCCACGTTTATTTATTAAGATCAAGATTTATTAAGATACACTAAGATCACATCAATATTTCTTTGCTGAGCTGCGTATGATCTATCTGTCACACATTGACTCTGAAAGGAGTGAAATTATTTCCTTATAAAATAAATTCTTTGTAAAGCCAAACACTCAGAAACAATGGGCTTCGATCAAGATAGGAAGATCTGGAAGAAAGACCATCTGCTCTTCAGTCCCTTCACCCATCCTTCCTCCCTGGGCACATGGTCCAGGTCACTAAAAGTTGACAGAGAAATGCCAAGAACTCAAGTAAGATTTCTTTGTTTTTGTTCTGGTAGTATTTAAGGGAATGTTGCAAATCAGTCTTTGGGATTCTGTAGTCAGAAAAACCCCCATGCAGTGTGTGAGAGTCTCTGGAGCTCTGCACCAGAACTCTCACTGCTGTGTGTCTCTCTGCTGTCAGGTACTTCTGTAATTACAAAAATGTAATTGTGTTAAACACATTGTGCCTGTGACGACCCTGAGTGTTCTCCTTACCTGTTGGTGGCAGACTGTGGGAGTTTTGAGTCACTCCCGCTCTTTTATGTTGTGGCTTGTAACAAGCTGGCCCTAACATAAAATTGGGGGCTCGTCCCGAATCGCTACATGTATATGATGTTTTTAGTGTTCACCGGTGTAAATGATCAGACTTCAGGTATTTAGAGTGTTCTCAGCTGGGTTATAATCCTTCCATCGGGACACTATTTGTTATTTTTGTTTGTTGTTTTGCCTTTCTTATTTTTGAAGGTTATTCTGGGCGGAGGTTTTAAAATCTCTGTCGGGGGTACGCTTCGGGCTTTTGGTTTAAATGTACCAATTGTCCCAGAGTTTAGCGTTTAAATGCCGCCTCGAGCCTGGTACACCTTTGAAGATTAGGTAGGTTTAGTTAGTTTGGTAGTTAGGAGCTGAAGTCTCATTTTCATTTAAGGTGACACTATTTGCTGTTTTCTGTGCCCATGTTGTTTGTTATGCCTGCCAAGAGTATGATGATGTATGGAATGACTTGTGGTAAGTTTTCATTTATCTTGTAATTGGGTGGGGTTTGCAACTGGACCGTGTTATGTTGTGACGATCCCTGGTGAAGTGGCTTATGGGATTTGTAGTTTCAACATTGTAGTTTATAGTGGCGTTCTCACATTTTTTGTTCTGTTAGCTCAACTCGTATTGTACCAAAAATGTCTTCGGTAGTCGAAGATTTCTTCGAGTTTCCTTCAGAAATTTTACTGGAGAGATGCACAAAGGAAGAATTGTTGCAGAGCGTTTTAGAGTGGAGGTAACGAGTAACGACAAGAAGCTTAAAGAAACTCTGATGAACACTGTGAGAAGTGCACTTTATGAGCGGGGTGTTTTAGAGGTAAGAGCTGAAGTTATTAACCCTGAAGAGTCTTTAACGTCTCCTCTTTTTGATACTGACAGAAATGTAAAGTTTAGAGAAATGTCTTTTCAAGAAAAGCAGCTACATATTGATGTGGAAAAGCTTCGTGCTGAACGTGACGCTTGTGCTTAGAAAGAGTTGGAGAGAGATGTTGAGGTAAAGAAATTACAACAACAGTTTGACATGCGAAAAATTGGAGTTGCAGTTTGAAAAAGAAAGGGAAGAAAGGCAGTTTCAGTTGAGGAAACTTGAGTTAGAAATGACTGCGAAAACTGTTGCAACTCCACTGTCTGTATCATCTAATGAATCAGTCTCTGCGGCACCTGGTTTTGATGTTTTTAAAAACATTAGAATGGTACCGCCGTTTTCTGAGAGTGAGGTAGAGAAATATTTTTCTCATTTTGAACGTGTCGATGAAATGGCCCAGAGAATTTTGGACATTATTGCTGCAATGTGTGTTAACAGGGAGAGCACAGGAAGTTTATTCAGCGCTGACTGTTGAGCAAAGCGGTGACTATGAAATTGTTAAATCCGCACTATTGCAAGCATATGACTTGGCACCTGAGGCATATCGTCAGCGATTTTAGAAGTTTTCTAATTTGAGAAGTGCACTTATCTTGAATTTGCCAGAGAAAAAGAAAACGTGTTTGATTGTTGGTGTACCTCGATGAAAGTAACCACTAGGGAACAGCTTAGAGAACTGATTCTTTTGGAAGAGTTTAAACATTGCGTACCGAATGCTGTCGCTATGTATTTAAATGAGCATAAGGTGAGTAAGTTGTCAGATGCTGCTCTCATGGCCGATGAATTTGTTCTTACTCCTAGGGGTTCGACTAGCCATTTAAATGATTTGCATAGACCTAAGATGAGTGTCTTTTGGAAAGAGCAAAGCGACTATAGTACGTCAGAATGTTGTTTTTAGTTCTTCCACTGATCATGCTGTTGCTAATACACGTATAAAAGGAGAGATTGTTTGCTTTTATTGTAAAAAGGCAGGACATACAATTTCTGATTGTGCTGTTCTTAAGAAAAAGGAGAGAGCTGCTAAAACTGTCAGATTAATTTCTACATCATGTGAGAATCATAGTCCTGCCCAATCTGTAAAAAAACAGCCTAAGCAGAGGGATATCTCTGAGGTGGAGATTGAGGATGTTAAGAGTCATGATGATTATGCACCATTTCTTACAGAGGGGACTGTCTTTGCCTGGTTCTGAGAAGACCGTTCCTGTTTGTATCCTTCGAGATACAGGGGCTGCGCAGTCCTTTTTATTGGAAGGACTTCTGTCTTTGTCTGATAGAACTGCTACTGGAACTCACGTACTAGTTAGAGGGTTTGAGATGGGGTTTATGGAAGTTCCTTTACACCGCATACATCTCACCTCAAAACTGGTGTCAGGTAATGTTGTCGTTGGAGTTCGTGCTGTGCTTCCTGTTCCTGGTGTCACTTTTATACTTGGCAATGATATAGCAGGGGGAAATGTGTGGGAAAAGTCAGATGGTGGAGTTCCACCTATAGTGGTTCCTGATGTAGGTAAAATAGACCACTCCCCTGACTGTCCTAACTCTATTCCCTGCATGTGCGATAACCCGAGCCAAGGCCAAGAGAATGATATCAGACGAAAGGGAAAGTATTCTTGGTGATGCTTTTATTTCTTCTGTGAATTCTTCCCAGCCAGAATGTAATACTGTGTGCACTAGTATTGAGGATGAGATTCCTGTGTTTGAGTTAATATCTGTCATTGACAACGTGGAAAAATCTGATTCCCAGCCTGAAAGTCAATTTTATTGTGATGACCATGTTAATGCTTGTTCTTTATCTCCACTGTATAATGTAACTCGAGATGAACTAATCCGAGAACAGCGGTCGGATTGCACCCTCCAAGATCTGTTTTCTTTGGTGAAAGAAGGAAGAGGTGAACAGAATTCACTTCCTGTCTACTTTCTTCGGGACGGATTGTTCTGTAGGCAACAACCTATGTGTTCTGATGTTTTAATAGACCCTAGGATTCAAATTGTGGTTCCGGTTACTTTTCGTCAAGCAGTTCTGCAGTTATCTCATGAAGGTGTCGCTGGTCATATGGGTGTACGAAAGACCTATGACAGAATTGAGAAAATTCTATTGGCCTAGAATCAAGCGAGATGTAATTAATTATATACGGTCTTGTCATACGTGTCAAATGACCGGGAAGCCAAACCAGAAAATTCAGTTGGCTCCGTTACAGCCTATTGCTGCTGTTACAACTCCTTTTGAACATTTGATTATCGATTGTGTTGGTCCTTTACCGCGATCTAAAGCTGGACATGCTTATTTACTGACTGTAATGTCAGTCCACACGCTATCCTGCAGCCTATCCCTTGAGATCGATTACTACTAAATCGATTTTAAAGGCTCTAACCAGCTTCATGTCTATTTTTGGGATTCCGAAAAATATTCAGTCTGATCAGGGCTCGAACTTCATGTCTCGACATTTCTCTAAAGTCATGCGACAACTTAACGTAACGCATAACATCTCAAGTGCTTATCATCCTCAGAGTCAGGGGGCGCTAGAAAGATTCCATCAGACCCTGAAGTCACTTTTGAGCTCTTATTGTGTTGAACTTGACTGTGACTGGGAAGAGGGACTTCCTTGGATGTTATTAGCTATCCGTGAAGTCGTACGAGAGTATAGGTTTCAGCCCTAATGAATTAGTGTTCGGACACACTGTCAGGGGCCCTATTGCTGTTCTTGCCGATCAATGGAAGACCTCTGACCCACCAGAGAATGTTTTAGACTATGTAAGTAGCTTTCGTTATAGACTCTATGAAGCTAGAGCTATTGCCCAAAGAAAACTAGGTAAGTCTCGGGTGAAGATGCAGAGATTGTTTGACCGCAAGGTTAAGTTCTGAGAATTTCAAGTAGGTGACCAAGTGTTGGCTTTATTACCGGTTTTGACTAGTCCTTTCCAGGCTAGGTTTATTGGACCTTATACGATCACAAAATGTTTTTCAAATAACAACTACTTATTAAACACGCCTGATCGCCGAAAGAAATTACAAGTTTGTCATGTTAATTTATTAAAAACTTATGTGACCCCTGTGACTTCTCTCTGTTGATATTGTCAACCACTGCGACCGCTGGTCAGAACACTTCAGAAGTATCTGAAGAGATGGTGGGAAATTCGGGTTCAGTAGCTACGGAAGAAGATAATGGTCCTTCTCGAGGAGTCGTGGAGGGAAGACTTAATGATTCTGAAATTTTTGCTAATTTGACTCCCCATTTGTCTGAATCCGAGAAGTCCGATATAATGAAATTGGTAAGTTCGTTCCCCTCTTTTTTTTTTTTTTTTTTTTTTTTTTTTTTTCCTCTCCCACTTCTCTTTTTCACATAGTTTTAAATTTGTCAT
Organism: Sinocyclocheilus rhinocerous; assembly: GCF_001515625.1. Taxonomy (NCBI): domain Eukaryota; kingdom Metazoa; phylum Chordata; class Actinopteri; order Cypriniformes; family Cyprinidae; genus Sinocyclocheilus; species Sinocyclocheilus rhinocerous. The sequence continues at coordinate 18,543 of NW_015655528.1, forward strand.
TCAAGAGTTGTAATTTTGTAATTTTGTAATTTATTGTGTCAACCACTGCGACTGTTGGTCAGAACATTTCAGAAGTATCTGAAGAGATGGTGGGAAATTCGGGTTCAGTAGCTACGGAAGAAGATAATGGTCCTTCTCGAGGAGTCGTGGAGGGAAGACTTAATGATTCTGAAATTTTTGCTAATTTGACTCCCCATTTGTCTGAATCCGAGAAGACCGATATAATGAAATTGGTAAGTTCGTTCCCCTCTCTTTTTTCTGATGTCCCTACCCGAACTCATGTCATTGAGCATGACAATGATGTTGGCACAGCTCAACCTGTAAAACAACATGCGTATCGAGTAAGTCCTATAAAAAGGGAATTACTTCAAAAGGAGGTGGATTATTTACTCACTCATAACTTGGCAGAACCCACTTTTAGTTCTTGGAGTTCACCATGTATTTTAGTGAGTAAACCTGATCATGCATATCGTTTTTGTACTGACTACAGGAAGCTTAACTCTGACAAAACCTGATTGTTACCCCTTACCTAGAATTGATGATCGTGTTGGCTCCGCAGAGTTCGTCAGTAAATTCGACCTTCTGAAAGGCTATTGGCAAGTGCCTGTGACATCTCGTGCGAAGGAATTATCTGCTTTTGTTACACCTGACAGGTTCCTGCAATACACCGTTATGCCTTTTGGGGTCCGAAATGCTCCCGCCACATTTCAGCGGTTGGTAAATCGAGTACTGACTGGGTTGTCAGGGTGCGAGGCTTACTTGGATGTTGTTGTTTTTTAGTTCTTCTTGGTCCGAACATCTTGACCAAATTAGAGAGCTTTTTGTACGTCTTGCTAAAGCCAATTTAACCATTAACCTTGCCAAGTGCGAGTTTGGGAAAGCCACTGTGACCTATTTGGGTAAGGTGGTTGGTCGCGGTTGTGTAAAACCAATTGATGCTAAAGTTGATGTTATTGGTAAATTCCCTACACCTGCTACCCGTCGTGAACTCCGTAGATTCCTAGGAATGGTAGGATACTATCGAGGGTTTTGTCAGAATTTTGCGAGTGTAGTTACTCCTTTGACTGATTTGTTGAGTCCAAAGAAACCATTTAAGTGGTCAGAACAATGCCAGTGTGCTTTTAATAATACTAAAGCCCTTTTAGCCAACGCACCTGTGCTTGTTGCACCAGATTTTAAGAGGTCTCATCTCCTTGCAGTTGATGCCAGTGCTTATGGTGCCGGTGCTGTTCTTTTGCAGGAAGATGTTGATGGAATTGAACACCCGGTTAGCTATTTTTCTAGAAAATGTAACCGCCATCAGCAGGTTTATTCCACTATTGAAAAAGAGGCATTAGCCCTGGTGTTGGCTGTTCAACATTTTGAGGTCTACTTGAGCTCAATTTGTGGTCCTATCATAGTGTATACTTATCACAATCCTTTGACCTTCTTGGACCGGATGCGTGGTAAAAACCAAAGAATCATGAGGTGGAGTCTTATCCTACAATCTTTCCATCTACAGATTAAACGCATACGCGGCAAGGATAATTTGATTGCCGATGCTCTCTCACGTGTGTAAAAGGTTTTTTTTCCGGCTGTGCCCTTCTTCTTTGTCTCTCTTCGATATCCTAGGGCCCAGGAGATCCAGGAGTGAAATGGAATGGGATTGCAGAGATGAGTATCAATGGCCTTAATTTTTTTTTTTATAATTGTGATTTATGCATTAATCTTGTTTTATTTATTATTTTTTTTTTGTCGGTTCTTTAGGGAACCTCTTTTTGGTGTGGGACGTGTGACGACCCTGAGTGTTCTCCTTACCTGTTGGTGGCAGACTGTGGGAGTTTTGAGTCACTCCCCCAAGTTAATTAATCAATTAATGATAATTAGGGGTGTAGACTATATAGGGACTTCAGATTGTTCATTGAGGTTAGCACTCCTGGAGGGATAGTTCTCCCAGGAGCAGCTCTTGACCAGAATGTGACATCGCTCTGATTTATATGGTCTGTTATTACGGTTTTTTTGTATCATGTAGCTTTAGGATTTTGTTACTGTTATTTCTTTTGTTTCTCTATTTTTCCCTAGACTTTTTTCTTTTTGGGCTTATTGTTATATTTGTTAAAGAAAATAAATCAATTTGTATTGATTGAACGGTGGTGTGTGATCCCTCTTATGTTGTGGCTTGTAACGAGCTGGCCGTAACAGTGCCCATAGAGCACCCTGTATAATTGTTTGTGCTACTACATGTGCACATAGACTAGTTGAGTTTATTCTTTAAAAACACTTGATTACTTTGCTGTAAGTGTTCTTTGAAATACTTAGGTAAAAGGTTGTTGATGCTATGCATTTTAGACAGTGTGCCTTGTTAAATTAGGATAACTGTTACAGGTGTGACTATGTAAAATTCGTTTGTCTCCTGCATGGAACACTTGGCTATTTTCCATATAGCTACAGTAAACCATGTTGCGACGCGGATACAATGTTTCACAATTGTATTATCCTTTCTAAATTGGCTTCTAATTGTTTCATTATGTAATTGGCATGATACAATTTTACTTGACTAATAATAAATTGTTATATTTGATTTATTCTGAACTCTCCTGAAATCATTATGACTAGGAGCTAGACAAAATATAAACTAAATGATGATAAATTCAGAAGCGCAAGTAAAAGACCGAATACGCATTAAACCTTCGACCAGGCCGCTGGATTCCGCTTTTTGGGCTGGCGGGTGGGTTCTTACAGTTGGTGACCGTGTAAGATCAAAAATTATCAAAGACTTCTGCTTTTCTGTCCCAAACCTTTCTTCAGTAACAAAAGGGCCATTTGGCATTCCTGAAGGCACAGAAGTGCTGATATCGATCAAGGCCTGTAGGCCAACATGTGTATACATCGGGGGTCTGCTAATTGTCACACCTTTTGCCCAGTGGGTGAAGTTGTAATCTGCTGATTGGTCAGTTTGAATGTCTCACATTTGGTTTTTAGTCACATGGTCAAGAAAGGGATAAAAGAGGACTGTAACTGTTGCTCTGTCTCTTTCCTTTGCTACCTCTTTTGCTTTGCTCTTTCCTTTGCTGCCTCTCTCTTCTTGGAGCTCTGCTCTCTCTCTCAGGTAATATTTTACATACATGCTGGGTACAATTAATTGTTTATGTTTTACCATCCTTCATCTATTTTGTAACCAATTCAAGTGTAACCATAACAAAACGTTATTAAACCATTTCAATTATTAATTATCTGCTAACTAGTCTTGATTCAAGGTTAATATTAAAGTGCTACCTATTGCAATACAATAGTCACTCAATAGCAACGCTCTCCCACATATTTAGCTATTCTAACTGTGCTTATTTCCGTCGTTGGTATAAGTGGCAGTGGGTGGTAATAGACTAGAAATGTACAGTTTTATACCATGGTGCTGATAACGTTTCTTTAGTCATTTGGCAATCCTACAGCCTGAACCACCGTAGGGAAACCATCCTTACAACTCTATTTCACAATTTACCTGTATATTTCAATCACATCATAAAAGCTTCATAAAACTTGATGAACATGAATAGCAAAATAAGGAAGCATGCCTAGTTTGGTGAAACAGGGCCTTCTTCAGCATATTTACACATATAACTAAAATATAACAGGACTCTCCCACCTTCTGCCTTCACTGGTGTGTGTTTGTGGTCTCAATGCGGGATCACTGGTCTCTTCATCTGCTCCTGTAGAAGATTCTTCTGTTTCAAATGACCATAAGAAGATAAAAACACAGTTGTTTAGAAATAATGTGATCATGGGAAATTAAATATAAAGTTTAAATAGTATGATTTGCATTTTAATTTAATGCATGTGAATGTTTGTTTTGAACTTTCTATTTAGGACTGGTTTCATTATTGGACAATTCTACGGTAAGAAATAGTTCAACATTGTTATTTAAAGGTGTTCTTAGGATATGCATTAAAAGGATTTTTATAAATGCATACCCTATATTTTCAAAAGTACGACAATTGCATGCGTTTCATACCCCTTTTGCATCTCTTCATTCTCACATATGCCAGAGTCACTGAGTGAAGTGTTGCTTTGAGAATACAGTGCTCTGGTGTTAGTGATCCAGTCATTTATATATGGCCTGTTTTGGTCATCAGGTAATCTGTTCCAAGAGCCTTGAAATGCCTGTTTTGTGAGCTTTGCAGTTGGTTTTAAAACTAGAGATAGACAGAAGACAGTTTGACCATTTTTTTTAACAGTTATCACACTTTTCTACTTAATGTCATTGTTTTTTATATTTGATCTGCAAATACATGGACTTCATTTACGTACCCTCAAGTCATTAAAACCTGTATGATTTATGTCTTTCCCTGTATGGGAAGTCGTGGCCTAATGGTTAGAGAGTCGGACTCGTAACCCAAAGGTTGTGGGTTCGAGTCTCGTACCGGCAGTGATTGTGGGTGGGGGGAGTGAATGTACAGCGCTCTTTTCCACCTTCAATACCACGACTGAGGTGTCCTTGAGCAAGGCACCGATACTTGGCCACACGTCACTCACTTTCTTTTTTTTTTTTTTCTTTGAAACACAAAGATGAAAAAAAATGCCTCAGTGTTTTTTTGGCAATGCAATGAATTTCAGTGGGGTCTAATGTTATTGGTTTCCAGTGCTCTTCAAAATATTTTCCATGTTCCACAGAAGTAAGTAATACAGGTTTGGAACAGTGAGTGAAACACAGAATGATTATTTTTGGTTTGGTTTAAGCTCTGTTGACATGAGACTTGTCACACCGAACTTGTCTGTGTAAAGTTACATCTAATCTGTCAACTAATATCATGCAAAGCCAGTTAACATGTCAAAGCACCAGTTTATCTGCATATGTGTGCAAAGACATTGGAAAGGGACATGACATAACTATTCACAATGTTTACAATAAATCAGCTAAGCCACTGAAATTATGTCTGTAACAAGTTTATTCATCTTCAATAGTCTCACGCTCAAAATTAAATTTTTTAGAAAAAAGAGGCACATACACTGGGAAGATTCAGAAACTGGAGACCAACGACCCCCAGTGCTGCTAAATGTAGTCAAGTGACCGTCTCCTTCAAAGTCAATGCCTGCAACACACAAATATATTAGTTTTTTGTTCATAGTCTCACTTTTGTCACAAGTATGTTCTGTTTTGTGTTTTTTTTTCTTTTTCTCCCTGCTCCCATTTGCTTGCCTGAGTTCCCTAGTTAGTCTCATTGGTTGTTAATTAATCGTTCTCGTAAATGCTATGTGGTTGTGTTTCTCTCCATTGGTCTCCTGTTTATTGTGTGGATTTATTGTCATTAAAGACTATTTTTGGTAATCTCCTTCATCATGCACTTCACTACAGCCACTACACTTCCAATGTTTAAGTCTTCCAAGCTTAAATGAACCATGTCTGCCACAAAGTTCCATAATTTAACAATGTTTAGCTACAACTTATAGGTAGTAAAAATATGACTCACCAATACTGCTCCTTACCTAAAAGAACCATTTAATACAAATTAAAAACATTGCAAATAACCAAGATAAGGTACACATTCTCAGATGATTTTTGCTGAAAGATCATACCTCTGTGACAGTTTCAGTGACGTCACTGTCTGTGGTGTAGTTGAGTTTCCCCAGCGCTGCACATTTGATCTCGTATTCAGTTCCTGATCTCAGATCAGTCAGAGTAACTACGTCTTGATCCTTCATCACAGGTTCAGATGTCCAGACTGAGTCCTGCTTCGGTTTATACAGTAATCTCAGCTCCACTGTAGCAGAACACACTGGAGGAACCTTCAGAACCACAGTGTTTTCTGTGACCTCTTCAGTGACTGGACAGACTGCTTTGGATGGAGGAATAAAGCAAACAGCTTCATCACATCCATGTTCATACAGCAGAATATAGGAGGCAGGATTATTCTTCATCTCTCTTGAGGACACAATGAACATGTCTGATTTATGATCTTCTAAATCCATCAACTTTTTAAATACCTCTAAGTTGCTCTTCATGTTCTTTTTGGCATCAGGGCTGAGCCAAGACTTTTGTTCTGAATCAGGGTTGTACTCATCAGTTTCTCCTTTTGCTGAAGGATTCAGATAGACCTTTTGTTGAAGCAGCATCACATCTGTTCAGTTCAATGATGTGAATGTGTAACAGATCAGATTTCCATCTTCCTGATTCATCCAGATGGCATCTAGATTGACTTCTACTATTGCACCATAATCCTTTAGCCGTCTGATGACTGATTTAATGATCTCAGACTCTCTTTCTCTCTCTTTCAGCCATTCTGCCAGGTCTCGTCCTCTGAATGGAGATTTATTATGATCTTTTAGAAGATCATTCAGTGCTGTTTCCTTCATCACGTCTCCACGGATGTTTGGCAGCAGAGAGCCGAGTTTCTCCACCAGTCTCAGCTTGTACTCACAGCAGTTTTGCTTCATTTGCAGGATTTTATCACAAAATTCAGCAAAAGTTGAAGCAGGTGAGTCTTTCAGAAGATCACTGCATCTCATCTCAACTGTATTTAAACTCCCAATCATTGATTCAGTTTTAATAATGAGATCCATGCTGATGTCTTTCTGAAGTTTTGAAGCTCTTGAGTAAAGTTTGTCCAGAGGATAAAGCCAAACTCTCAGAGGAACCATCAGCTCTTTGTTTTCTCCCAGCAGTTTTGGAAGATCAGTGAAAACCTTCAGTGCATCTTCAAAAGAGGTCGGGTTAGACGGTAACTGGAAATCACCATAAAATGTGCATGTGAATTTCTGGACTGCATTCTTCTGTAAAAACCCAATGCCTGAACAGATGCTCGCTCGCTCTCTTGATCTTTGGCTCTTTCACCTTGTTGACCGCGCTACAAAGTGCTCACACGCTGTAACATCACGCGAGCGAGACTCCAGAACTCAAACCTTCCGTTGAAACTTTGTGAACGCCGAAGTCTTCAAAGTCTAAAGCCAAGCAAAGAAACTCTCAGAAGAACTTTAAGCATCACTCTCCGTACCTAAGGCAACCGACTTCTGAAGCTCCTAAGTCACAAGGAAACCAACCATTTACCATGAGGGCTCTCCCAAAAAGATGACATCCAAACGACAGATCGGCAACCAATCAGAGGCTTCGGGATTCCCTCAGGCAGAAAAGGAAACCCCTCTTAGCTTTCCAGCTCAAACGCAAGTAACAAACAAAATCTTCTATCTGCTGAAACTGGTGCTGAATCGATCTTAAGCAACTAAAGATAAGCCAAATCTCTGCTTTTGTGATTTTCTTGGTGCGATCTAAGAACGAGTAACTTACTAGATCTTTGGGATTTTCTTAAAACTCCGTTAAACTCTCATCTTCAGAACTGTATGTGTGTTTGTGTGCTTTTGATAGTTTTAGTTCCATGTAATCTATAGAGTAGTTCAAATAAATTCATGTTTCATTATAAGAATCATTGTCTTGTGTCGTGTATTTTAAAAGTTAAAACTTTGCCCAGATCGTGCTACCTAGCTCGTAGCTTAACAATCATCACTAACAGTTATTATGACCGTGGCCAGGACATAATATAAATATCCAAATTGTTAAGATATACTGATGTTAACGTCTCGCTGGACGAACAGTTGATAAAGTGTAAAATATCAAATTTGGAATCAGTTGTAATCAGGTTGACTTTGAATTTTCAGATTCGAATTCCCCTCTCAAAAGAGTTAATTTTCCTACACTATGGTGGAGAATGCGAGCAAATTTGACTTATAATTCATAACACCAAGACATTGTGGGTTGAATCTTTTCTATTTTTATCCGGAGAATATATTAGAGACACAGAAACAGAGTTGTTGTGTTACTGTATACTTTATTGTGGCATGCCAGCGTGTTGAAGAGAACTGCAGTAAAACATTTAAATTTTGTCTGTTGAGACAAGAGTTAGTCGCTCTAAAAGCGCACAAGAAAGAAGTGAGCGTGTTCCTCGTTTTCCTTTCTTTCAAAAGGCCTTCATAGTTTGATTTGTAGTGTGCGTGTCCCACTTCTTACCGAACTATGCTAACGTTATGTATCTGCCTGGTTTGAGAATATTAGATTAGCTAACTGATACTCCTCTGCCATTTATTCACTAAAAACTAGTGAACTTGAAACGCGGAGCTCAGAGAGAGTGTCTGAACGTTATTTTATGGGAGAATTGTGAAAGCTTGATCAAGTAGAATTGTGGTTAAATCCATGTGTTTTTTTTTTCTGTCTATATAGGCTAACACAAAGTGCTTAGATCCGCCGAGATCTACAATAACGTTATTGTATTAATTGCAGAAAATCTGTAGATTAATTTATGAAGAAAAGGGTATTTTGTTTTGTCTTTCTCTCTCATCTTACCATTAGCTCTTATCTTTCTTTGAAAAAGTGGAAGCAGCCAATTATAATTCTGTTCCTTGCTCTGTTTGTTATTCTTCTTTTCTCCCTCTGTTCTCTAACTGTGCTACCTGTGCGTGTGCTTACTAATTTTCCCCACAGAGACCACAAATTAGAAGCACGCCCACCAGAGGATCACAGTCGCTGAGAACCACACTCACCTGCCCATTACACACTCAACGTCAAACCACACTTGACATTGTACACTTATACCTCTGTTTTGCCTTGTTTGTTTTGTCCTCTTCAAGGTCTGTGTCAGTCTATGTTCTAGATCTCCCTCACCGAGTCAAAACATGTCTCGCACAACAGACTCTGTTGGCCACTGGGAGGACCTCGAGACATGGCTAAGTGTTGCAACAGACAGCCTCCTACCTAAGGCTGCTGAAACACTGAAGCATCAGACACAGGACCAGCTGGATGACAACATAAGATTTATGAGACAAGACCCAAGTCAGAGCTACAGTCACAAAGAACTAGCCAAGATCACTGGCTCCTTAAGCCACACACTCATCGCCACCCTCAAGCTGAGCGACAGGCACGCCGCCCATCTCCAGCAGGAGCTAACACGCGCACAACGACGCGTCGAGCAGCTAGAAATGGAGGCTCAGGAACGACGGGAAGGGACCGATGAGGTGGAACAAGGCGCCGAGGAGGAGATCACCAGGCTAAAAGGGACCCTAGCAGCTACTACCCAAGAAATGGAACAAGGCAAGGCAGACTACGCTGATCTCTCCAACAAGCTACAATATGCAGAACAGCTCCTGGAAAAGGCAAAGACAGACTTTAGAGGCAAGAACGGCAGAATTAAAGCCCTTGAAACTCACTTGGATGAGTCAAGGAATGAGATAAGCCGTCTATCACTACAGCTGGACTACATAAAAGAGGAGTCCGACAGCATCAGAGAGGAACTCAGACATGCCTACGAGCTGCACCCTGAGCCTACAAGGACACGACGGCCACCAGTCTCACCCCACATCAAAGAGGAGTCCGACAGCATCAGAGAGGAACTCAGACATGCCAACGAGCTGCGCCCTGAGACTACAAGGACACCACGGGCACCAGTCTCACCCCTGCTGAGCAGGACCGGGTCCCCTGTTCCTGGACTGACACGTGATCAAAGGGGGAGGGGGCAGTGCTGAAACATTCACCAGCTCCCTTTGAAGAACTTTACCTCACGACAAAGCTAAAAGAACCTGCTCCAGCCAGCCACAGATCATCGCATGGCTTGGACCTCAAAGACCTCGGCAAACTTCGCCAGGAACATTGCCAAATTCACCCAAGTGGTGCCAGTTAGCCAGGATG
>NW_015655528.1:28204-28484 GCF_001515625.1 Sinocyclocheilus rhinocerous
ACAAGCTCGCCAGAAACATTGGCAAATTCACCCCAAGTGTGCCAGGTAGCCAGGATGTCCAAGCTTATCTGCAAGATATCGACTTTCACCTGGAAATGAGACCCAATGTTACTGACAAAGATAGACTCTATTTGCTCCGAACAACATCCAGCACTGAAGTGCGCAGCTTCCTGGACCGGCTCACACAAAGACTGGTTACCACCTGCTCCGAGAAGCCCTCATTAAAGAATTTGCAAACCCTGAGTCAGAACAAGGACTAGTGGCTGCCCTGGAGACGAGA
>NW_015655528.1:28615-33041 GCF_001515625.1 Sinocyclocheilus rhinocerous
CGCCAAAACCCCAACAGTTCTTGACTTCAACACTCAAAGTCAAGGTCTGGCTCTAGAGGGCGCCCAACATCAAGACCATGCCAAGCCGTCACACAAAGCACACAAAGAGTGGACGTCCAACAGAGAACGAGACTCCCATGCTGGTACCCGACCTAAACAGAGGAACAACCGCTACAACCGCTGGGGTGAACGACAACACTCACCTGGACGTCACTGGGAAAAATCTTGGGACCAATCCAGACCTCGTGAGACTCAATGGGACAGATCGTGGAATCAGCCCAACTCGTTTGGAAACTCAAGAGGAAAAGGCTCATGGGAATCCAACGGAACCTCCAAGGGAAAACGACAAAAACACCATGGAGCAACCAGCCCAAGGAATCGACGGAAAAACTCACAAAGATACCAAGCTGACTGAACTCAAACTGAACCCACACAAGAACAAAAGACATCACCGTGTTTCGACTCACAAGAGCTAATGAAAATGATGATGAAAGAGTTCTTCCACCGAAAGGAGGAGGATCGGAAGTGGGAAAAGATCTAGTAGATTGTGAAAGAATGATTATCAGTTCCACACACAGAGATATATAAATTCTAAATTTATTTAAATGGAGGGAATAAACTTCACTGGTATCGGATCGGTATCGGCCAATACCGAACCCTAGGTATCGGAATCGGTATCGGAGGCGGAAAAGGCGGATCGGAGCATCCCTAATTCCAATCTGAAGAGATGCATACAGTTTGAAGGGCACTGAAAACAGCATAGGGTGTAATAAGTGTACATTAATACACAGGAAGTGGAGAGGTAAATTTAGGTAAAAATTATTTTAAAAAAAAGGATGCATAAAACATGGTGGCAGCGTGGGCACTTTTAGATTGTTAGTTTACAAGTTAAGAATTAGACGGTGGAGAGCTGCATCTGAGCAGAGCTGCAAGATGGACGGATTAAAGCCCCCATCACCGTTATGCATGGACGCCGACAATCTATCCAAGTCCTGGAAATCCTGGAGGGACAAGTTTAATCTCTACTCGGAGCTAACTATGTCGGACGCGGAGGGAAAAATGAAGGTCAAATTGTTTTACTACCTCATTGGCGAGAGCGGTCGGGAACTGCTGGAAACTCTAATGAGTGATGTAGCCACGGATGCACGAACGGTAATGAACATTATTGCAAAGTTTGATGAACACTGTAAACCTAGTATAAACGAGACAGTAGAACACTATCGATTCTTCTCAAAAAGCCAGGAAGCTGAATAATCGATAATTACGTCACAGAGTTACAAACGCTCGCTAAAACATGCAACTTTGGATACATCAAAGATTCACTCATACGTGGCAGAATAGTATGCGGAATTAACAATGAAGGACTGAGAGAAAGACTGCTTTGTGAGAAAGATTTAACACTACAGATGTGTGTACGTATATGCAGAGCAGCGTAACTATCGTGACAGAACAGCAAAGCCATTGCAGGTGTAGAAGAGGTGCATGCCGTCAGACAAGGAGCACGTCTAGATCGAACCCTCAGAGAGTGTCCGAACGCGTTTTATGGGAGAATTGTGAATCTTGATCAAGTAAAATTAGACTAACACAAAGTGCTGAGATCCGCCGAGATCTCAATAACGTTATTGTATTAATTGCAGAAAATCTGTAGATTAATTTACCTCACTCTAATGAGTTGAGATTGTTCAGATAAGAACCTCAATAGTGTTTTTATCTCCTGTGATGTACTTTAAACTGTGTATAATCATAGACTGGGCGTAGCACATGCTAGTTATTGCAGGGTACGTTGCCATGAACAATGAGTGCTCAACAGTTGCGAGACTTGGCGCATAAAGCCTACGGCAAACAGAAGATGGCCTCAGAAAAGGGCGCCAAAACCCCAACAGTTCTTGACTTCAACACTCAAAGTCAAGGTCTGGCTCTAGAGGGCGCCCAACATCAAGACCATGCCAAGCCGCCACACAAAGAGTGGAACACACCCTCGTCCAACAGAGAACGAGACTCCCATGCTGGTACCCGACCTAAACAGAGGAACAACCGCTGGGATGGACCGCGTGGACGACAACACTCACCTGGACGTCACTGGGAAAAATCTTGGGACCAATCCAGACCTCATGAGAATCAATGGGAGAGATCATGGAATCAACCAAGCTCATTTGGAAACTCAAGAGGGAAAAACTCATGGGAATCCAACGGAACCTCCAAGGGAAAACGACAAAAACACCATGGAGCAACCAGCCCAAGGAATCGACGGAAAAACTCACAAAGATACCAAGCTGACTGAACTCAAACTGAACCCACACAAGAACAAAAGACATCACCGTGTTTCGACTCACAAGAACTGATGAAGATGATGATGAAAGAATTCTTCCAACGCAAGGAGGAGGATCGGAAGAACAGCACTTAAGACAAACCAGAGCTGATGAAAATGATGATGAAAGAGTTCTTCCACCGAAAGGAGGAGGATCGGAAGTGGGAAAAGAAAGAGAAACCAGATTCAGCCTGACTAGCAGCCGGAAGAGAAGGCAGCGACCAGCTGACCCAACCAGCCACAGAGAACAGCACTCCTTCACCTCACTCTCAGAGAACCGTAACCTCCATAACTTCAGACGGACAAGAAATCCTACCTGAACAACCCGCAAAACAGTCAGAAACTGACCCAACACCTGATGCGTCAGATCACAGCAGCGTCCAACAAACACCTGCTGACGAAACCACTCAAGTTCCTGAAAGTGCTGTCTTGGTCATCTGCCACTCCTCCGACGAACACCAGATCAGTCGTGACATCCTACCTGTCTCATCCCAAACTCCGGTCCCTCAACTTCTGGGCGACCTCATTGAGAAAGGTATAGCAAGAAAGTTTTACCTCTCCATCATCATCGAACGCCACATCAAAGTCGAAGCTCTTCTTGACACAGGAGCCGACATCACTCTAATGTCAACTGAACTCCTTGAAGTCCAAGAAAGAACAAAGAGGTCTAATAGCACCCTCAAACTTCAAAGGTGCGAGCTGAACCTTCAAGCGTATTCCCACACGGGCCTACAACTAAAACACATGGCCCCAATTCACCTAACTGTGGGACCGATGGACCTCATTCACCCAGTATACTTCTCACCACTCAACGCTTATCCACTCCTCATTGGAAAATACCTGCTTAATCGCTTTGAACCCTTAATAGACTTCAAGCACCTAAAGATATAGACGCAAGTCCGAGAGCCTCTGCCCTTCCAGTCAGTAGACTCCAACGAGTCGCAGTTCTCAAGCCACAGACACCGCCGTCAATTCACGGACTGATGATGCAATGTGAAAACCAGGTACAGGGCCAAGCTCAACTCCAAGCAGCAAGAACCTGGACCCTTTCCTCTGCTCATTGCAGGCGCCTGACTCAGACTCAGGCCCCCTTCGAATCATGACTGCCATAAGTGTCCACGACACATCAGTGTCTGACGCAGCATTAGCCCTGTGGGCAGAGAACTCAGCTATCAGCCTGAAGCTGTTCAGAGCATTGAAACAAAGACAGCAGAGCCCCCCACATGTCTCAAGACACAGCCGCTTCCCTCTCAGTCCCTGGTCAACAGCCATGGCTACCTCCAAGATCATCTGCGCTGTGGACATAAGATGGAACAACAGACACCTGAGTCACTACTTCCTCGTTGTCCCCAACCTACCTCATGACATCTACATTGGAGCAGACATCATGGTCCGGCTCAATGCCTGTGTGGACATCGTGAACGACGTCATATGGGCTCCCCTGTCGCACCAACTGACCACTGCAGTCAACCTCAAGAACCTTCGATCTGGTCAAACAATGCCAGACGCATGCGCCATCATCAATGAGCAAGAAGCTACAATACCTGCCTACAGCGAGAGTGTCAGTCCAGGACCTGCCTGAGACTAGGACTGACCTTGGAAGCCACACCTCTCATTGAAGTGTCATCTCGTGCAGTGTATGTGTTGTTCAACAACTGTACTGCCAAAGACATCAACATTCCCAAAGTCAGTCACCTGGGATGGCTCATCAACCAGACGTTCCATGACTTGATGACACCGTAACATTCACAAGACCACATGAAATCATTGCCAGTACAAGATTCCAATAGCGTCATATGAGCCTTCCTCAACAGCCAACGAATCAGGGATGGCGTGGTAACCAACGCTAGCAGCCTGCCAGAACTGTTCAACGGACACACTACACACAGCAGCAGAACCCAAAGAACCTTCAAAGCTGCAACTGACAAACCACAGGTACTTCGGGGACAATGTGTGTGAAGGGATGCCCACAGAATATGTCGATGGCTGCTCCTACAATCAACAGGGCAACTTGAAAGCTGGAGCGGGAGTGGTCTGGCTCAACAATGCCCCTTGCCCGCCGCAACAATTCAAATTAGGCCCTCACTCATCGCAATATGCAGAAATAGCGGCCATCCT
>NW_015655528.1:33451-34821 GCF_001515625.1 Sinocyclocheilus rhinocerous
TCCCTTGCTGTCTAACCTAATTCAGTGTCCTTGTGTCTCTTTGTGTTTTCCCTTTTTCCTCTCTCACTATAATTGCCTTTTCCTCTCTCTCTAGGTTTTCCTTTCCCCTCTAGTTCCCTCACCAGGGAACTCCCTTAACCCAACTTTAAATCCAGGTCCCGAAATTAGGATTGACTCCTTTCACCCAAAATTGTCGTAAATCGTTGTGAAAAGCCGTCGTCAACCAAATTGAGGCAACACAAGCCGAAATCGTCGGAAACTGATGGCTAGTCAACACCCCAGCACGTACAGCTACCCTCATCACCCTTCTTCAAACAGCATTCTTTCGTCCTCGATCCAGAATTGGAAGAAAGGATCAAGGAGGAAGGAATGCAAATTATTGATCTGACTCCTGTTGATACAGCCTTAGAAGCTATCGCTCGCCTCCGGCCACTGGCGCGCCAATCATTCGGTCTTGGTCTGCCGCTGACACATCGCTTTGTGTTTCTACTATTGTAGGATATGTTGGGACTCTGACACTTGCCTTCCTCCTCCACAAGCGAGTGAACGCCGTTCAAGAGTCTTTCAACAAATGCACGTCCGGCGTCCCGCGCATGTTCCGACGTGATAAAACTGACCAAGAACCTGAACCTGAACACGAGAACTCGACAAACCTGATTGAGATTACGCCTATACCGCCTCGTCCAACCTCTGACAATTAGAGCAATCTAAAATGACACCATAATGATACAAGTAATTCTAAATAATGCACCCCTATGTCGTCTCAAGTTTCGAACCTGATCATTCCCAAATTACTCAAGTCCTGCACCAGGATTCAGTCAGTGATGGAGATGTTGTTTGTGTCTTGTGTGTGTCTGTTCTCTCTCTCTGCCTCTTGTTCCAGTGCCCGCCGACGTTCGCAATGGGAACCTCACCGCGCAAAAGGGGGATATATGTAGGGATTTCATATACAGGACACAGATATGCCACTGAATCACCATCATGAGGCTTCGAATTAATCTAATCAAGAGATACCACAGAGATCTTTTGTATCAGGACTGAAAGATGTTCGCACCGGGAACATCACCGAGCCAAAGGGGGCTATGTAGGATCTCTGTCGATCAGACACGAATAAACCCTTGGCCACCTCGTGAGCCATTGAACAACCACATTCCAAAGAAACAAACTAAAGATTCTCCTCTGCAGCCATCTGCGGTTGTAAAACTAATTAATGATCAGCATAACGGCCAATTGTCTGGACCGGCCTTCCTGTCAAGGCCTGGTCCTTATCCCTCAGGGGATCGGAACTGCTAAAACCCTAACTCAATCACCAGGAGAGAAGAAACTCCGTCTGTCTGAAGACCCTTCGAGGACCAGATGTGCAGTGTAAC
>NW_015655528.1:35266-35646 GCF_001515625.1 Sinocyclocheilus rhinocerous
TACCCAATTATCCCAAATTACCTAAGCCTTGCACCAGGATTCAGTTAGTGATGATGTTGTTTGTGTCTTGTGTGTGCCTGTTCTCTCTCTCTGCCGATGTTCGCACCGGGAACATCACCGAGCCAAAGGGGGCTATGTAGGATCTCTGTCGATCAGACACGAATAAACCCTTGGCCACCTCGTGAGCCATTGAACAACCACATTCCAAAGAAACAAACTAAAGATTCTCCTCTGCAGCCATCTGCGGTTGTAAAACTAATTAATGATCAGCATAACGGCCAATTGTCTGGACCGGCCTTCCTGTCAAGGCCTGGTCCTTATCCCTCAGGGGATCGGAACTGCTAAAACCCTAACTCAATCACCAGGAGAGAAGAAACTCC
>NW_015655528.1:35814-37634 GCF_001515625.1 Sinocyclocheilus rhinocerous
TGAAGTTTAGTGTTGAATGAAAACTTGTGATAATTGCAGAACATTGAAATTAGTGAAAAGCTGTTATTTTGAACAGTGTGTGTTGTACGACACTTTATAGAAGTTATTAACAAAACCTGCAAAGACATTTCCCCACGTGATGAATTAAACAGCATGTTAATTTATGCACTAAAAAGGAACCATACAGGGCGTGGCTAAGCCCTACAACAGCGTCCGATTGGGACAATCGCGTCTGGGATGGACCAAATCGGCTCGCTTAAAAACCCAATGCCTGAACAGATGCTCGCTCCTTAAGGCAACCGACTTCCGAAGCTCCTACGTCACAAGGAAACCAACCATTCACCACGAAGGCTCTCCCAAAAAGACGTCATCCAAACGACAGATCGGCAACCAATCAGAGGCTTCGGGATTCCCTCAGGCAGAAAAGGAAAGCCCTCAGCTTTCCAGCTCAAACGCAAGTAACAAACAAAATCTTCTATCTGCTGAAACTAGTGCTGAATCGATCTTAAGCAACTAAAGATAAGTCAAATCTCTGCTTTTGTGATTTTCTTGGTGCGATCTAAGAACGAGTAACTTACTAGATCTTTGGGACTTCCTTAAAACTCTGTTAAACTCTCATCTTCAGAACTGTATGTGTGTGTGTGTTTGTGTGCTTTTGATAGTTTTAGTTCCATGTAATCTATAGAGTAGTTCAAATAAATTCATGTTTCATTATAAGAATCATTGTCTTGTGTCATGTATTTTAAAGTTAAAACTTTGCCCAGATCGTGCTACCTAGCTCGTAGCTTAATAATCATCACTAACAGTTATGACCATGGCCAGGGCATAAAATAAATATCCAAATTGTTAAGATATACTGATGTTAACGTCTCGCTGGACGAACAGTTGATAAAGTGTAAAATATCAAATTTGGAATCAGTTCTAATCAGGTTGACTTTGAATCTTCAGATTCGAATTCCCCTCTCAAAAGAGTTAATTTCCTTACATTACCTTGGCTTTATTTGAAAAAATATGATTCCCAGTGCACACAAACTTACCAGATTGCACTGTTGATTGTGTATACTTTCATTTAATTCATATTTTTAACAATTTATTTGTGAAAAATACTATATTAGAATTACAGAATCAAGAAGCTGCCATCTAAATAAAACTTTTCCCTACAGCAGAGGGAGTCAATGGGGCTGTAGTCATTTGGAGATAAGGCTAGGTAAATCTGGGTGTTATCTGCATAGCTGTGATAGGCAATTTGGTTCTTTCTCAATATTAGGAGAGCACAATTTTAAGTGGACGTCCATCACATGCAGAGTCCCACAAGGCTCAATTCTTGCACCGCACTTCCACTGCACTGCAGCGACACAGACACACACACTCGTGCTGCTGTTTGTTTGTTTATAAGTTTGTTTGTAAGTTTTGTATGGTTTTGTATTTGGCTGGCTTTTTGTGAGCGTTTTGTGCGCTCTGTGCAATTCGTGTGATCGGGACAAGGACTGAATGGTGACGTGTGTCTTGGGACTTTTTTTGTTGGCGATGGTGCTCCTGTGTGAACCTCTCTCCACTTGTAAAACTAGTGGCAGTGGGGTGCTGGTTTATTCGAGGGACTGCATATCCACAGTAGCGTAGGGATTATTCTACGCTACTGTGGATATGCAGCAGATCTGTCCTGATCGTTTATTAAAAACTTGCCGGAGGGCATGAGAGCTCCACATCGTCAGCAACTGCGAAGAAGAGGCCAGAGAGGAGGTGCACTACAACGTCTACGGAAAAGAGGTAATCGGCCCCCACTGCCATCTATGATCCTGAGTAACGCAAGGTCGTTGAGG
>NW_015655529.1:0-11837 GCF_001515625.1 Sinocyclocheilus rhinocerous
TAAGATAAGATAAGAATCCTAAATCAAGTTAAGATTTACTTCTGTAATACGAATTTGCGAAAAATCCTTATTTAACATAGTTAAGACCTAAGATAAGAAACTCTCTGTAATACGCCCCGTCTCAATACTGATTCATTTTTGCAAATTCATTCACTTAGATGGCATTTCAAAGAACTGTTTAAAAAGTTGCTTTAACAATTATAATAAATACATTGCTGCATTTTACTCATTCTTTTGCATTTGAGGGTAGAAAAGAGTCAGATAGTTAAGTAGAGGTCAGCTTTGGAGGTGTCTGGGAATTATATTTATATAAGTGTTACATATAGTGTTGAAACGGTCTCTACTGTTAGATTCCAGTAAAGCAGACACACATGCCTGGTTAAGCAGTTTGGGCCTCTATTGTTAATTGATCTTATCCACCTTTTTCTTCAACGTGGAAGTAAGCCTATGGGTGAGACTTCCGGTTCATTAGCCGCTATAGGTAAATAACGAGGAGAATAACAACGTGCAGTAAACGGTAAAACAGTTTGCACTACAAACCAGTGTGTTCATAATTAAGATAATATGATAAGACACACCAACTTTCAATATCAAGCAGCAAAACGAACTGTTTTGTTCAGCTAAAAATAGCTGGATGGAGTGGAGGCAGATGAGACCGGAAGCCAGACCCATAGAATTTACAAATGGCCGCACCCATTTTTACGACAAGAAAAAGGTGGATAAAGATCCTTTTTTTTCTATGCTGACACATAGCGAGTCAGCCAGCCAGTGTTTGTTGATGTTGTTGCCTTGGCAACAGTACAGTGACTCTAGGCCACAGTACAGTGGTGCAATGGTGAGTCAAACGGGGGGAAAAAATGAAAAGAAATGCAAGAGCAAAAATCTCAATCATCACAGGGTGGAGATCGAAGAGAAGTCTACAAGTTTCTATGATATTATGTTCTCCAGACATAGCTTCGGTCTATGGGATTTTTTATTGTTTCGTTTTGTTTTATTGTGCACCAAAAAAAATAAATAAATAAATTATCTCTTTTGCCAATCTCTTGACCCAACAAGTCTAATCACTTACAAAAGTAATAGCTCAGCTTTCCTAAATAAACTACATGATTGTCTGATTTTTGGTCAAATCACAAGACTATATGAGCAATAGTCAGTGATTCTGGGTAATGTTTCTGCTTCTATTTTACTTTTTTTTTTTTTTATTCTTGTTGCTATGTTTGTGAGAGTTACGCAAATATTCATGTTCACCATCATAATACAATACAAAACAAAACTGCTGTGATTTTAGTTGCCATGTGACCTAGTGGTCAGGGCTAAAAGTTTGACAGCATATTTTTTAAATAATGATTTTACCATTGTGTTTTACACACACACACAAATGGTTTTCATGTTTTTTAGTGAAACTCCATAGTCATAATGATTTTTATACCGTACTACAAACTATACATTCTATCCCCTAATCCTACCCCTAAACACAACCCTCAAAGAAAACTGACTTTATGAAAAAACACACAGTCCAAACACATGAACACATCAACACAAGATATACCTATGTAGTACTTTGGGCTTGGCAGAATTAGTCTTGCAAGGCATTTTTACGCAATGTCTGGAGGATATAATATACACTTAGACAGGAAGGATCCATCTGACCAACTTATAAAATGATCAACCACATTTTTACATGATGTAAAGAGGCAGGTAATTCTCAAATCGATGATACCATAATAGCATGGTAGCATGGTGCATGTACACTTTGTGGTCAAAATTTACCTGAATCTTAAACTACTAAGTGCAGATTATTTTATGGATATAAGACTCAGCAATAAAACAGAACATGCAGTTGTTCCTGAGGATATCTCATTTGCTTGCCAAAGCTTCAATAAAAAATAAAGAAAGAAATACAAAATAAAGAAAGAAAATAAGTAATATGAAACCAAAAAATTGAGTGTGTCATTGCCATTTGTGCAATTTTAAGTCTGGTTTATGTGTCCAAACATTTTTGGGACCACTGTATCTTATGATATTTTTTGAAGATCATGAACCTTGTTATATTATGAACCTAAACTTTTCAAAAATCAACAAGTTTCTGAAGCGCTCATTGTATCAGTCTGGATGCATGCAAACAAATATTTGCCTCCTAGCAGAATGATAAAATCCCTGACTCACACAAGTGAGCCAGTCAGTGAAACTGCAATCGGTGGATTACATCAGCACTAGCCACTGCAGCAGGCCATGGGTGGGCTGTGTGAGGCTCAGACTTAAGCAGCATTACTCAATACGGTCTCATAATAAGCGGCTCAAACATACACAGAACAGTAGATCAGTAGTATGCCTGGTCTATACTCAGCTCAGCTCAGCTCACCTCCTGGAGAAGTGTAGACATGTGAGGATTGCGCCCCTCCTCTCTCTTCTTCAACAGACGGCTACACAGTATCAGGGTGATCAGAGAAATGATGAAGATGCCAAGATCTGGGGTCAGGAGCCACACCATGCTCCAAGGATCCTCCAGCGGAAACCTGCAAAAGCAACCACAAACTCAGCTATAGGGCTGCCCTCGACTAAAGATTTTTCTGATCGGCTAATAGTTGTTCATTTAAAGCTATTAGTCAACTAATCACATGTTTATAAGCAGCATTACTCAGTACGGTCTCATAATAAGCGGCTCAAACATACACAGAACAGTAGATCAGTAGTATGCCTGGTCTATATACTCAGCTCAGCTCAGCTCACCTCCTGGAGAAGTGTAGACATGTGAGGATTGGGCCCCTCCTCTCTCTTCTTCAACAGACGGCTACACAGTATCAGGGTGATCAGAGAAATGATGAAGATGCCAAGATCTGGGGTCAGGAGCCACACCATGCTCCAAGGATCCTCCAGCGGAAACCTGCAAAAGCAACCACAAACTCAGCTATAGGGCTGCCCTCGACTAAAGATTTTTCTGATCGGCTAATAGTTGTTCATTTAAAGCTATTAGTCAACTAATCACATGTTTATATTAATATTAAACCATATAATTCATAATAATGAGCCTTTAATTGCCCATAGCCCATCAGCGCTCAAGCGCACGCATAAAGCTTGCCACAGCGCACCGCAGAAGCAATGATTATGAATGCGTTGGGAAAAAAACAGCAAGAAGACTGCCTTAACATTATAATAATTCATTGATAAACTAGTGTTTTCTGTATTTTCGGCTGCAGTGACGAAGTCGACGACATTGACTCGTCATCTCCACAGTGGACATGCACATTTCATATGGATTACATAATCTGAAAATATTTGTTTCCATTTGAATTGGTTCACTTAAAAGTAGACATTTTGCTTTCTATAGGTATATTTTTCATGTCTGTGGGGCAAGCATGGAGTTTCGGTTGTACATTTGTTTTTTTGTTTTTTTTGATGCGCTCAAGTTCACAGAGACCTAGACGGCAGAAAGTGCACCCTGATTGCTTTCATCACTTTACAAAAGCACAATAATTTGTTGTTTTTGTGAGTGCACAGAAATAAAAGTAGACCTTTTACAGATTTGAAAGATGTATTACTTTTATCTGTATGACCAAAAATGACGGAGTGTGTTAAGTTAAATGCAAATGATCGCACCGAGCAAGCGGGCAACTATTCAGCTGCCACACTCCGCACAAACACTTGAATAGCGCACATTTTTCTAGGTTAACGTTAAAGCGAGCAGCCACGCAATGATGCTACTACTTGCATGTTTCAGATGATAAGCTACATTTGAGGTCCCAAACAAAACGATGTACTGTAATTACGACATAGACCAGCTGTTAATAATCTGTCCATCACGTGACTTTGCCACTTCCTATGGAATTTTTTTTTTCTGTCCCTGCGACTAAGTGACTAATAACATTTTGATCGACTAAGCCTCTTTTCGTCGACTAACGGTTAGTTGACTATTAGGGGGCACCCCTACTCAGCTGTTAAATGCCATATCTGAGCAATATGATGTTATACAGATCAGAAAATGTAGACTTTCAGGCTTTTCATGAAGAAAAGAAAAGAAAAGAAGGATTGAAAATGTAGCCATCATTTGGAAATAAAATAAAACAAAAAATTCAATTAAATTAAATATGTGATCTAGCATTGATCATTTTCATGTCACGCCTCACATATACTGTACATGCTCTCATTCTCTACATTCTCTACATACCTGGACACTCCAATATGTCTTGATAGAGTCTCCCATGAGCTGCCTACAGAGAGAGCAAGAGAGAAGGTTTGTATGCTCAGGATAAAATGAGTCACAATACTGTCTAAGTACTGGACACTGTCAAGTTGGCCATAAAGATGAGCCAACCGCAAGTGCCCTCGCAAAGCTACCGAAACATTTCCATGAGACACTGAACTCTCCTTTGGCAGAGTCAGCCAAAGGCTACAAGCCCTTGAAGTCTTTGCAGTCAGCCTGGCGATTCCATAAAGATGTGTGGGACTCAGGAATGATACATCTTGCATTGGTCTTTCTGGACAATTTTGGAAGGGAAGGCAAACGTCGTCCAAACCTCAAATAAGAGAGGCTAATAACTGTGGCAGACTCTAGGCTCTGTTACAGTACATATCATGCAATTTGTGATTTTGGCAAGTTGAACAAGGTCCTGTATTAACATTCCTATGAGATAAATTGAACTTTCAGATTTAATTTAAGTTAGATTTAGCTTTTGACACATCATTTCCTTCTGATTTTATAGGTACTAAGGTTTAGAGTTAGAAAAAATGACTTGGTTAGTTAACCAGACTGTTGTTTTGGAACCAACAAAAAATTTAGATCCAACAACATGTCCTGCTTGACAAAAATGACGATCACCTGTGAATGCCCTGTTGTAAAATTCAGTTTAATCTGGTAGCTGTGTTTTGAAAAATAGCTTGCTTTTTGCCATAACATCTTTGGATCAACTTGTTGAAACAAGAAGGTTACTGAATACACAGATTAAAACTTTGGTGCCGTATGGTTTGAATGTGGATTTTAAAATGATAAAAAATTTTTTTGACACATTTGAGATTGAAGCTAAATATGCATTTTTAAAGTATGTTTGCACATATGTATAGGTTACAGGATTTGTGACTTGTGGCAGTTAAGTGACACAACTGATGCTGGTAGGTCACATGACAGTAGCTAAATTTACATGGATACCTTTTGTTTCAGTCGGATTGAAATCATTACGACTGATGAACTTGAACGTAGTGTTTACATGAATGCTAAATAAAGAGATTGGCTTGATGTACGAGTTTATATGTCGCAAGCTTCAAATCAGATTTGATCTTCTGACATTCGCACACTGCATGAATATACTGTACAAATATGAGTTTGCCTCCATTTCAAGAAGAGCATACTAGCCAATAGCCATCCTATAAATTTCAGGTCCTTATTAGGAGACGATGAGCAAACAAAGCTTTGTGCCATGCTGCTTATATTTATCAAGCAGTAAAAATGCCACTTCCCACACCCAAAATAAGGTGTCTGTCAAAGAAAGTCTGAGCAAGGACTGGTGGGACAACATTTGTCCTGCACCATTTCACAGGCGATGACTGGAAGAATTTTACAACGACAACAGCCATTTATGACACTTATGATTCGGCAGCTCGTTCTTTGTGTCATACGTCATTACACCATTTCTACGTCATTGCAAATGTGCATAACTCTCCAGTTTCAGTTTTCAATCCAATCAAGTGTTTACATGTCCTACTGAATGGATTAAAAATGGTTTAAACCTACAATCTGAATGAAATTTTTTTAATCGGATTTAGCCAATTCATTCTGATTGACATGGTTACATGTGTCTTTTTTACTAGTCCGATAACAAACGGATTATTAGGGACCATGTAAACAAAGCTAATGAAAACATGGCCAACATAGTATGTCTGGATTACATTTATACTACAAAGAACATACTTTTTTAATAGTTACTTAGTAGTGTTGTCAAAAGTACCGATGTCGGTACTGAAATTCTAAAAATATGACGATGCCAGCATTTCCCGCTAGCATTTTGAGCGCTGTTGAGCGGATTCTTAAACAGCTCTGATTGGCCATTGTGTTCACGCGGTCAGATATATTAGGGATCCACTACTGATAGACACGGCTTTCAAATGCTTCCGTGTGTATATGTGTAAGCGCTTGGTGAAGAGCGTGAAGCGATGATCATTGGAGCCAATCACAGACATATCTGTTGAGCACGAGAACATAATGGCCACTCAGAGGTGTTTAAGATTCCGCTCAGCAGCGCTAAACATGCTAGCGGGAAATGCTAGTATCGACACATTTTTTAAATTTCAGTACCAACGTCGGTTCTTTTGACAACACTATCACTAAGTAATTACTTGTTCAACAGAAATACCTACTCACCCCGAGAAGACAAAACGTGACATACAGATCTGTCTGTGACCTTCATTAATGTTTTAGTTGATCAAGACAGGTGTGTTAATTAATTATCCAACACTGATTGTGATGAACACATTTTTCACCTGTGAGTAATTACTGACTTCTGTTCTCATTTTGAGGAAATTGTACTTTGACAAAGGCGGTTAAAAATAAAGTCTAAGTGAGTATGAAGTTATACAGTATATTTTTTCTTTACAAAGACCATCTTGGACCAGCAACAAACCAGCTACCAGCTTATGGTGGTTCAGTTGGCTTTGAACATGTTAACTTAGCTGGTCAACTACCTACAGAACAGCCTGGACATAGGCGGAGCGTGTGTAAGGCTGGGGAAGGCTTAGCCTTGGACAAAAATGCCCCTGCACAAACAAATTAAATCTATTACGTCTGTTGCTAACAAAGTGAATATGAATAGACAGTGTCGATTGCGGCATTAAATTAAGATCTGCTCCTGTTGCACCGTATTTCATTTAAGGCATTTTTACAGTGTTGCACATTTTAACCAATCACACACAATTCTGTTGAGCTAGCCTTACCCTGGAGTTGGTTCACCCTCCGCCTATGAGCCTGGACCAGGTAATAACTCGAGACCCCTGCTTTGATCTTCTTTTTAATTTTTATTTATTTATTTATTTCACCTGAAACAAGTCGGACTTACAGTTATGTCCCAGTTCATCATCAAGGCTGGGGATGGTATATAGGCAGATCTGGAAGCTGACATGTGCCAAGAGGAAAATCAGACTGGTGCTGAAAAGGGCCTTGATGTAATGTCCAGTGTGTCCTGTGGAACAGAGAAAAGTCATCGTTCAAACTCATCAGTTTTGTTGAGTGTGCGCGAGTTTGCTGTCTGAATTCCGGACTCTTGCGAATTCTCTCATCATAAACAACAAAGCGCAGATGTACGTACAATGTAAGTAAGACATTAATTTAACAGGTGTATACAGCTTCAGTGATTATAATGATAGTTTCGTTTTTTTGAGAGTGCTTAACCTCGCATAGATCAATGTTAGTGATAATGTCACTTTCTATATATAAATAATTTATTCGCTGTTTGAAGAACTGTGGAAAGGAAACGTTTTATAATGATCAATTTCTAATGCCTGGACCAGGTAATAACTCGAGACCCCTGCTTTGATCTTCTTTTTAATTTTTATTTATTTATTTATTTCACCTGAAACAAGTCGGACTTACAGTTATGTCCCAGTTCATCATCAAGGCTGGGGATGGTATATAGGCAGATCTGGAAGCTGACATGTGCCAAGAGGAAAATCAGACTGGTGCTGAAAAGGGCCTTGATGTAATGTCCAGTGTGTCCTGTGGAACAGAGAAGAAAAACACAGCTCTTGACGGTTGGCACAAAGGTTGATGTAGAAAAAAAAATCTTGGTTAATGAAAGTTGATAATTATTTTATGTTAACGCTGATAACTGATATGACGGTCAATATTACAAATCTCTACAGTCTGCATTTACAAATTAGCCTGGTTTCACCTCAAAATAAACCTGAAATGTACAGTTCACATAAGTTTTGACAACATTTTAATAAAACTTTAAAAATCGTGGTTAAAAAAAAAATCCAGAGTCACAATATGTCAACTACCCATCGGTTGTCATAACAATAGCTTTACAAGCTTTGCAGAAACTCTCTTAAGATTTAATTGCAACATTTACATTGTAGCCACCCAGAGATGGGATTTCTAATAACGTTTTTCCAACAACGCAGCATAGGAGCAAAATGAGCGTGTGTGAGCATTTAACTTTTGTGAGAATTAGGAAAATGCAATGGGCAGGCCCAGCTATTCTGATCATGGCAGGACTGTCAAAATACACTTTTTTTGTGGCTAAAAAATAATTTCTGCTAAAGCATAAACGAGCAAAGAGCACTGGTACGTCCTCTGTAAAAAGCTCCAAACTAGAGCTACAACTGGTCACTGTTAGGACAGAGCTTTTATTTTTGTTTTAAAGAGAGTTTTGACTTTGTAGCAATATAGGCGAGGGCTAGTTTTCAAACTCATTTGGGTTGAACTCACAACTTCAATTGAGAGTGCATATACAGTGTGGAGAATTACGGGTGCATATAAAGGACTTCTTTTATAGAGCGCAGCAGCGCACACCACTTTAACAAACATAAACAGAAACAAATTTGTGTATACATAACTTGTATTAGTGTGGCATAGTGAAGCTTTATAGGGGAGTAGAACTGGGTTCAATTACTGCTGCTTATTAAGGCGTCACTATTGTTATTGCTCATACTGTACTATTGCTCACCCAGAACTTCCAAAACTTTTGTACCACTGACATGAATGATACCTCATATTTTGCGCCTTATTGAACAAACTTGTTATTCTTTCTTTTTTCCTTTTCTTCTTTTTTAATTTTAAAGCAATTGTCCTTTTCCGTACCTAACTGTAAAAAATGTATATGCTGCAGCAGGTTTATTAGTTTGCAGATCTATTACTACAACACTATTACTACAACAGCTCAGGTCTATTTTGACATTAATTTCAGAAATGAACTTTTATTTAACTTGTGAATGAATTATATACAGAAAGCAAGCAAAGACTCCCCCTATAATAATCATTGAAGCGGTCAAGCACTTCAGTTCAGCACAATCTCTCACAGTTCTGCACGCCAGAGGCACAGCAGAACCAAAGCACATCTTACATAATTACCAAAACAATGGTCTTCTGCAAGAAGCTTGTAGTTTTATGCTTTTCAACGGTAAAGGGCCAAAAGTTACATAGTGTAGCTTTAAAATCTCAGGGAATACTTCAAGTAAATTATTGTATGTCTATGGGGTTCAGCTGATAAAAATTAGAAAATTAGAACCGTTGCTTTATTATAGTTTTTCTAACTATAATAACCCTGCTATGCAGTTGCCATGGTTTAAGTGTGTTACTATGAGCATATAATGGTGTTCTTAGAGTTATTAAAACTTATAGAGTTAATAAAACTAACACCAAGCTATGAGTTTATAAAACTAACACCAACCAAATTCAATTGTAGACATGTTTGTTATTTTTAGCTGCAAGATAGCAAAATGCTCCTATGGTTATCATCACTATCCTATATCTAGGGTAATTTTAGGGTGAGAGGAGTGACTTCTGTATTTAGCACACTCAAAGAGTGATAATTCAGTGGATTAACTAATACCATTCACTATAAAAAAATTTTATCGTCCACCATGCAAAAAAGTTTTGATTGTTTAGAAAGGTACAAGCACAATTCTCCACAAGCCATATAATTTCTTTCATATCCGTACCACAAACGGCCACGCTAAAGTTTAAGACTTAGGGGTTAGGGTTTTACACTAACCGCAGGTACAAATAGTAATAGTGCCTTAGTAAGCACTCCTTATAGGAAGAGAAAAAAAGCTGCACAGTCGACAATTACAGCCTGAAATGAGTACCACCTGAGGTCTGTGGTTATACTTTACGGTAAAACACTGATGGAAATGCACCGCTGCATAATGTAACCTGTAAAATAAAGGTTTTATTGGACAGACAGCACTGCTTGGGGTTTTCAAGTTGCTCTGCTTAATGCAAACTGTACTTCAATTTCCAGTATATATGTGAAAACGGACAGGATCGCAGCAGAAATATTCTGGCTAGACAAGGTGAGTGAGGGCACCTGGGTAAGAATGAACACAGAGAGGCCTCTGCAAAGCTTTATTTGTCTTTCCAGTTTGTCTTGGCATTTTCTCTGGTTTGTTTCCAGTGAGATTCAATGAAAGGCCACTTCAGCGCTCGCCACAGATAGCAGCACCGCTGTTTACCTCTAACCTACGCACTATAGCAGGAGTGTGAAATCTGTGGGGCCATTATAAGATTTTCTGCAGAACTAGATGACTGTGATGTCTTGTGTTTTGACACGTGTAGCCGTGATTGTTTTAACAAGAATCAGGGCTCTAGAGCACTTGATACAGCTCCATATATCCCAAAAACGGTGTAGAGTTACTGAGTCACTATGGAAAGAATAACAGCCTGCCTTAGCAAACCAAGCAAGAGATTTTATTGGATCCAAAAAAAAAAACAAAAAAACTACAACATTAGACAATGATATACTTGTTAAATTGTTAAAAACATGAAATAATTTATAACTTTTAAAATGTGTAGTTTATCAGTGTCCCTGATTACATACTAATTCAGTGACAGTGTGCAAGCCATTTCTAGGTATTTCTAGTATAGAATTTCTAGTATAGAATCTAGAAGAGTATTTCTATGCTGGTTGCCTTGCCGAGAACTCTTACTGTTACTAACTCTTAACTGCATGACTACATTGTGATTACTGATGCATTTTCAGTGTGAAACAATATAAGAATGCTGCAAATATACCCACAATTTTGGGGAAAATCTACAGCAATTCAATCATTTCTGCTGCAAAAATCTGAAAAAAAAAAAAATCCTGCAAAGTCCTGGTGGTACTAATAAATGTGTTTGGCAAACAATTTGGGGTGTTTAAGTAACTTCAATTCAGAGTATTTGGCAGTAGAACGGCCTATTTGTAAATAAGTCACACACTGAGATGCTTTGTGTTTTTCATATTCAGATATAATAAAGAATGGAAAAAGCATCTCCTTATAGAAGTCAACATCACTTTGCTTGATAAATAAGGAAAATATGATCCTTTTAGCCATGAATTTGAAAAGGTTTCATTAGTATTTTTAATCTGGAGGCCTTCAGTGGCTTCCTGCCGCATCAATGACTACGTTTACATGGACATCAATAATCTAATTATGTACCTTATTCTGAATAAGACAATATTACGATTAAGGTGTTTACATGAGTTGCTTTTAGAATATTCCTTTCATGTTCCTGTTTTACATGTTATAGTACATAGTTCGATTAATGGCACACGTCATTACATCACCACGTGACGCCATCCGACATCCCCTCCAGAATTTCACGAATAAACACATAGTTAGTCTTCATTATGATGCCATATACAGTTTTGGGTGTTTAATTTTTAATTTACTGAAAGCTTCAAGTGCAGTTAATTATTTGTCATGCTATACATGCAAACAGACGACGGCGTTGTTGAAGCCATTCTTTTGTCAAACGGTTGAACACTGCCGTGTGTGTGTCCTGTCGCAAAATGCGGTGAAAAGTCCTACACGACATTAATAATTTGATTAAGGTGTGTACATGTCTTTACTGCGCTTCAATAATGCGACTAAAATAGGAATACTCCACATGTCTTAATTCGATTAGTGTTTACTCCGATTATGACTTTAGCCAGATTAAGGTAATCAAAAACATCCCAGGTTACGTATGTAACTATGGTTCCCTGAGTAGGGAACGAGACACTGCGTCCTCTAGGGGTCGCTATGGGGAACGCCTCGTCGTGACCCGTGTCTGAAGCATACATTGAAAAAACACCAACAACACGTTGGCCGCCGACAGCCATGACGTCACTACCGGTGCGACTATAGTATAAATAGGCGCCGGGAGAACA
>NW_015655529.1:12050-12216 GCF_001515625.1 Sinocyclocheilus rhinocerous
AAAGCCTTCACGTGCACACTTACCATAACATGGATTTTAAACAATACCGTTCTAAGGGGCCCTCGTGGCACTCTGAACGAGCAGCCCATAGATGGAAATTGTGCATCCCAAAACACTATTCTTGAGAAGTCATCAACTCGATCTAAGGTATAATGCTGGAGTGGCT
>NW_015655530.1:0-670 GCF_001515625.1 Sinocyclocheilus rhinocerous
TGTTATTGTATTTCTGATGTTATCTATTTTATCAGTGAAGACATTTTTAAATATTTAGAGTGGGTGGCGTCTGGTTATTTGTTAATCTAGCCACTGTGCTAAATAAAAACCTTGGATTGTTTTGGTTATTTTCTATAAGTTTGTGGATATGCTTTGGATTGTTTTGGTTTTTTTCTATGAGTTTGTGGATATGCTTGGCCCTGGCAGCTTTTAGAGCCTGTCTATAGCTGGACATACTGTTTTTCCACGCAATTCTAAAAACTTCCAAGTTAGTTTTTCTCCATTTGCGCTCGAGACTATGAGTTTCTTTCTTGAGAGAATGGGTATTACTGTTGTACCATGGCGCAGTACGTGTTTCTCTAACCTTTTTCAATTTGATGGGGGCAACAGCTTCTAATGTATTATTAGAGAAGATAGTGCCCATGTTGCTAGTCATTTAATCTAGTTCATATGTGTTTATGGGTACACAGAGCAGTTGAGATAAATCAGGCAGGTTATTTGTGAATCTGTCTTTGGTGGCTGGAACAATAGTTCTGCCCGGACGATAACGCGGAGCCATATAGTTAATATCAGTAATAATGATTTTTCAAAAACACTTTAGAAAACTGATTCGGGCCGAATAACAAAACAAACTTGTAGCCAATCAGCAATAAGGGGCGTGTCTACTCGT
>NW_015655530.1:828-925 GCF_001515625.1 Sinocyclocheilus rhinocerous
CCTGGTCTATACACAGTAGCCAGAGCAAGAGATACGATAGATTTCTTTACTGCATCTGACAGTGTAACATTAAGCAGAAGTATTTCGAATGAGTTAA
>NW_015655531.1:0-532 GCF_001515625.1 Sinocyclocheilus rhinocerous
CTTTTAGAAAACACGTCGCAAATTTGTGGAGGTTTATTCCTTTTCCCTGCGTCTCATATGTTTTTAAAGTCTGCATGAACCGGAAGTTGCTGCCGACTTTATTTCAGTGTAGTAACGTATTTCCAGCTGAAACGGAATATTGAATAGAGGGCGTGTTTTTATTTTGGCGCTCCTCCTCTCTGTCTCTCACTCATAGCAATCTAACTGTTAGAGGGGTGTGTTTAAGGATATTCTGCCCAAGCCGTCAAACTGACATCATCAGAAAAGGAATGCCATTCTAGAGCGGAAGTAAATTTTCCGATTTTGATTAAAGATTACGAAGACAATTTTTTTCAGCGGATTAACTTGCACGGATTAATTGTTTACATAAAGACTAGCAATGTGCGCTAGTAAAGTAAATAAAGTCAATTTTGATTTCATGCGGATTTTAAAGGCAATCTGTGTGATGGGCGATTCCGCTCTTTGTATTAAGCAACGCATAAATACGTGATGCTGTTTTGTTCATAACTGTTTATGCAATTTACGAAATTAT
>NW_015655532.1:0-146 GCF_001515625.1 Sinocyclocheilus rhinocerous
AAAGAAGAGTCACGAAAAAGAACAGGTAAGCATTTCAAGCTTCTTATTCCTTAAAAAAACGTTTGAACGTTTATGATTTATTGTTGTATCTTATTATTTGAAGATTAACCAGCTCGGCAACGCTAATGTATTAGCTAGCAAAGAGG
>NW_015655532.1:210-707 GCF_001515625.1 Sinocyclocheilus rhinocerous
AAATTAGTTTCTGTGGCGTGAGTGTCGGTTAGATCTGTCAGCCGTCTTTCTGGTTTAAAAGACAAAAATCACCAAATTATATATAATTTTTTTGTGCTTTTCTCAGTCGGAGACAGACAAACAAGTCCGGTGATTTTTGTCTTTTAAACCAGAAAGACGGCTGACAGATCTAACCGACACTCGCGCCACAGAAACTAATTTAACAGGTAACGTTAGACAAACTCGCCCATTCACTATATTACAATAACTTTGAACTTTTTCTTAATCTTTATTTATGATCCGCTTCGTCAGGTTCATCTAGCATATCCATGTGATGCTAGTTAAGTTTACTAATGCAGCCGAAGCCAAGGTAAACAAAGCAGCTCGAGGAGCATTTTATGATGGCTGTTTTGCTAACGTTATTTACCATTTCAGACTGATATTTGCGCCTCGCGTTTTTTTAATTTGAAACTCATACTTGCATATGTTTTTGAAATAAATGTTTTCAGAGCATAGGG
>NW_015655532.1:753-1282 GCF_001515625.1 Sinocyclocheilus rhinocerous
GATGTCAAAGGCAACAAGATGGCTGTAATACTACGAGCCTAAAGTGAAGTAAGTAACTTAGAATTCACATTGATTTAATTGATGGGTTTTAGTGTTATGCGATATGTAAACCATCACTTTCTGAAAGGTTAAGTATATATTTTTTCTTTTTGGATTAATTGTAGCTGCACAAATGTGTCTTCTGAATCAGTACAATATTTTGGAATGAAATTTTAATCTGAACATTGATCAACTCATGCATACACAGCCCAGACAAATACTGGTTCTTTCACACCACATGAATTACATCATGATATCCAAGGATCAGTGATGTTTGATGTAATGTAGTGTGCCACCATTTTGATTCAGACTGTATTGGCAGAATGAATAACATATTGCATTTCAGTTTTATATTTATTAAATTATATTTATTTGGATGTTTTATTAATAAAAATTATATTAAAACTCAAGAACATTCAGCTGAAACACCCCTGAAAGTTTTTCTCAAATAAATCCAGTTGACGGACAGCTCTGGAAGACATGTTGTGAA
>NW_015655533.1:0-429 GCF_001515625.1 Sinocyclocheilus rhinocerous
GACATCACAAAATATCAGGGAGTGAGATTTATTTGATTGCGATGCAAAGGAGGGTTACTGTAAGCAGGGGCGTAGATTACGCGGGGGACGTGTCCCCCCCACTTTTAATATTACGTAAATTCGTCCCCCGCACTTTTTCGGGCAAGTGTGTTCGCATAGAGGTTTTCAAGAGCCGGTGTGAATAAATATAGATTTACATTCAAAGAGACAGGATAGTCTGTGCATGATCTGATGTTTTATTCGGACCCAGAATAAGGCGAGATGAACATCACAGAGCGCTAAACACTCTGCAGTGTATGTGTCATTCATACTCGAAGCCGGAGGGCTCTCTCGCGCAGAAAGTCCTATGAGGAAATTCCTAATATTATGGACAAAAGAGTCCAACTATCCTGTATGAAAACAGTTGTTTTCAGAAAAACAGAAACGTTT
>NW_015655534.1:0-191 GCF_001515625.1 Sinocyclocheilus rhinocerous
AGATATTGAATTGATGTTTGAACTTATTTACATGTTTTTTTTTGTTGTTGTCTTTTTATTGTCATTCCAAATGATCAGAAAAGAGGAAACCAACAATAAAATAGGAGAAAGTACTAAATTATTACTATATTACAATACTATATAGTAGTAAAACACATGTGAACAGTAGCCTACTTTTTGATCAGTTCATC
>NW_015655534.1:325-958 GCF_001515625.1 Sinocyclocheilus rhinocerous
TTTTTATCCTCATTCCAAATGATCAGGAAAAGAGGAAATCAACAGTAAAACTATTATATTATTACTTTATTATAGTAAAACCCTATATTATTACTATATTACTGTGCCATAGTAAAATGCATGTGCCTATTTTTTGATCAGTTGACCAGCTATCTGCCCAATCAGGTATCTTGGTAACAAAGTTTATAGTTCTTGAGGGTAGGGTACCTCTCATTGCATGGCACAGCGCACAGACCTACCCCACACTGACTGCACCTGTACTTTGTAAGAGTGCAGCACTGGTCAAATCTTTCTCTCCTAGATAACCAACAGGCTCATCAAAGCGTTTGATCCAGTCCTGATACACTTCTTCATTTCTCAAAAAAACCCAGCCACCATTGTCATCGCTATTTCCAGCCCTATTTAGAGCCAGATCACCCCTGCTGCCTCTACCACGTCTCAGGGCTCTCCCACGTACAGCACGGCCACGTCTACCGCGGCCACTCCCACCTCTTTGGGGCGCTGGATCCAAAGAGCTAGTGCTACTTCCAGCCCTATTTCTCCTACCCCTGTGTAGTGTTTCTCGACATCATGACATCTTTCACATATATGTTGTAGAGACGATAGCAGACAGGAATACTGGAACACTAACAA
>NW_015655535.1:0-443 GCF_001515625.1 Sinocyclocheilus rhinocerous
GCCAAAATGTTCGAATAGTTGCTCCTGTATATAATTGTTGCTTTTTCTGCCCACATCCAGCAACGTAAAATAGAGCTAACATTCAATGACATTCAAAATGCTTTACAACCATATGGCCAAAGAACACATGAAAGTGCATATCCATCCAGTGGCACTTGGGGGAATCTTTGCAAAGACTTGCAAATTCCGAATACCACTACCAACAGGATTTGGCTTAAGAATGCATGTCTTGCAAGCTTGCAGGTAAATGTGTGTGTATTTCTATGCAAGTATGTGCGTATATATATATATATATTAGTCGCGGGGTGAATGAGAACACAGACTCAGTACTGATCGAAAGAGCCCCGGAGGGTGATTTATTGCCCACACACTGATCACACGTGCTCGGATGAATGGTGCTCGGTGCCCGTCCGTCCGTGGTGCTCGTGGGGTGAAGTGCCGTG
>NW_015655535.1:1660-1801 GCF_001515625.1 Sinocyclocheilus rhinocerous
TGCGTGCTTTCATGTCCTGTTTTGTCTTGTGCTGTGTAGCACGCAGCTTGGTTTTTCGCTGGCTGCGTGCTATCTTGTTTTGTGTGAACACGCGGGTTATGAGTTTTCTCATTAGCTGCGTGTTCGTGTTTTGTTTTGTGT
>NW_015655536.1:0-213 GCF_001515625.1 Sinocyclocheilus rhinocerous
TTATTGATGTTCGCTCACTTAGCACGCATCATTTGAATTAAAACTGAATCGTAAATATAAGACAAATATAAGACAATTTATAGGGGCATTCACTATAAACGTCATTTATTTTTACCCTTAAGCATAGACGACTTTCTGGCGAAAGTGAAACTAACAGCCTGTGTGAAATGCGCTAGGCTGTACTGTACTTGTCCCTCTCATTCTGCACCAGTA
>NW_015655536.1:436-566 GCF_001515625.1 Sinocyclocheilus rhinocerous
CGTGATTACAGACAGCCGCTGGGAGCAGCTCTAATGCTATTAAATTAAAGATGTAGACTACCATAGAGAGAGAAAAAAATGAACCGTGAAAGTAATAAAAACTTGTAAAATACATTTTAATGGGCATAAT
>NW_015655537.1:0-939 GCF_001515625.1 Sinocyclocheilus rhinocerous
AAAAACATATCATTGGAAAGGTCCGAGTCTCAGGATTCCATATTTTAGACAGTTAAGGGGTCAAGGCTCTTTAAGGTACCTTGAAGATGGGGTCCAGGATGAGCTGGGCGAAGGTGCGGGGCAGTTTCTTTCCATCAGGGCTGTTGGCAGACTTGCTGAATTTACCGGTGGCTGGGTCAAAAAACCTGGAAGGGCCGTTGGCAGACTTGCTGAATTTACCGGTGGCTGGGTCAAAAAACCTGGAAAAGCAGCAGAGAATGAGTAATATTTAACCGATCTGTTTCCATGATTTACACTATGGTTCAATAGTTTTAGGTCACTGAAGTTTTACACTTATACTTATTCATGTAGATGTACATTGTGTAAGTCAAATAACCTTCAGACAAAAGATTAATCTATAAAAGATTTCAGAAGTACTCTAGCGTAAAGGCTTCATATTCATACTTTTATTCATCAAAGATGCATTAAATTGATCGAAAGTGACAGTAGAGACATTTGTTTTATTTTTCAAATAAAGTAAACTTAGTCCCCCCACACACACAATTTTCTGCTTAAAGAATCCTGAAAAAATATAATGCATCACGGTTTCCACAAAAACATCAACTGTTTCAACATTGATAATCAGAAATGTTAGCATATCAGATTAATTTCTGAAGGATCATGTGGCACTGAAGACTGGAGTAATGATGCTGAAAATACAGCTGCGCATCACAGAAATAAATTATAGTTTCTAATATTACAATAAAATATTTGATCATATTGTGATACGTTTACAAAAAGTTTAATCAAATAAACACTTGGTGAGCAGAAGAGACTTTAAAAAATATTTTAAATGGCAGTGTATAAGCTTAAGTCTCCTAGCAGATGTTTAATTTAAATTACTAATATAATACAAAAAGGAGCTTCATCTTTGCACAGATTTATCGATATGAATCTCAC
>NW_015655538.1:0-119 GCF_001515625.1 Sinocyclocheilus rhinocerous
AAGATATTTTGTAAATTTCCTACTGTAAATATATTAAAACTATATGCATTGCTAATAACTCCATTTGGACAACTTTAAAGGCGTTTTTCTCAATATTTAGATTTTTTTGCACCCTCAGA
>NW_015655538.1:311-526 GCF_001515625.1 Sinocyclocheilus rhinocerous
CTATTTGAAAATCTGGAATCTGAGGGTGCAAAAAAAATCTAAATATTGAGAAAATCTCCCTTAAAGTTGTCCAAATGAAGTTCTTAGCAATGCATATTACTTATTAAAAATTAAGTTTTAATATATTTACATCTGAATGTATGTAACCCTGGAATATACCCCATATATATAGTCGCTGGGGTATACAGGTGCATCTCAATAAATTAGAATGTCGT
>NW_015655539.1:0-283 GCF_001515625.1 Sinocyclocheilus rhinocerous
ATTAGTAACCCTTTGAAATAATCAATAGTTATTTTTAATTGTACTTTAATTGAATTAACACATTTCTGCAGTCATAAACATTATGTATCTCAGTCCAGCTATTTTAAACTGTTTGATCACATTCTATGCTTATTATGCATTAAAACTCTTATACAACATTGATAGGAACACTGAGATAAAAGACAAAACAATACAGCGGTTTCCACATTGTTACTTTTTTGTAACGTGTATCAAGTATTTATATTAGTGCTACCAGTATCACAACATCAATATTGTAACTTAT
>NW_015655539.1:434-1005 GCF_001515625.1 Sinocyclocheilus rhinocerous
GACTGGGTTTATATTGTAGAGCTAAGTTAACTGTTATCCCAGTGCTCACTATTGTGACCATCAGCATGTTTACTCGTTCTGTGACCACACGCAACAACACTGAATAACTGTGAATTCAGATATTAATACTAGACGCCTCAAAGATAATGTGGACCAAAAATCTTTGCCATATCTTGATGTTAACATACTTTGCCAAAAGCGGAACGAAACAGCGCGACTCGGGGAATCCTGTAGATCGTGAGCATTTACGGGTCGGCCGATCTGGTTAAAGTTAACCTTTTCAAATAACAATCGCGGTCACGGACAGTGAGTGAGCTTTCATATGAAGATAAAATCAGACTTTCTCCAGTCATTGTTAAAAAACAAGCCAACAAACTTCATAGCTAGCGTTAGTGCAGCGGTCAGTGCCTCCACCGAAGCTCCGCCCACAGAAAAACCTCACAATGTTTACTAACAGAAAAAGGGTCTGTAGTATTTAAAGTAGTTTAAAGCCATATGAAACAGCGCTGACAAACAGTAGAAACTGTGCGTGCAAAGATAAGAATCAGAAGACTTTTCAATCTACAAATCA
>NW_015655540.1:0-1256 GCF_001515625.1 Sinocyclocheilus rhinocerous
ATTAAGAATAAAATTCAAAAATTGCTACAAATGTTGCATAAAGATGTTTTTTGTGCATGTTATTTTGCACTACTTGCATTTTAATTTTTAAATTACTTGAACTATTTTATTTTGACTTATTTC
Source organism: Sinocyclocheilus rhinocerous (assembly GCF_001515625.1). Classification (NCBI taxonomy): domain Eukaryota; kingdom Metazoa; phylum Chordata; class Actinopteri; order Cypriniformes; family Cyprinidae; genus Sinocyclocheilus; species Sinocyclocheilus rhinocerous. The sequence continues at coordinate 124 of NW_015655540.1, forward strand.
TAAATTTCTCATTGTACACTGGCAACACAAAACTAAAAAAAATTTGTTTAAATATATTTTATGCATTTTAATTTGCACTACTGATATTTTAATTGTTAAAATTACTTGCAGCATTTTTTTTTTTACGATTTCTCAATAGCTTTGTTTCCATCCACCTATTCGTATGCGCATTTTGGAATATCCCATTAAAAAACCGCTGGATGTAAACGCCAAGATGCGCACAAATTCTAAAAATGCGCATAAAAAAAACATATGCACACATTTGAGTAGGATAAACTTTTTATCCGATCAGAAAAAATGTGCATAAACTACGATGGAAACACATTTACTCCATGCGCATTGAAAAAGTCATGTGACTTTGCGCTATGACGGGATAACTTGACTAGCAGCGCTCCGATCTCCTTCACAGCATCTATATGTTGTTATGATCGTTCTGAAATATCTGAGCAAAGTCTGTCGTCAAAGTATTTCTGTATAATTGTCTTACACGACTGCGTTCCCAAACAACAGCATCAGCCTCCGAAAGCACTGACCGCATTTATTGTGTTTCGTCTGCTCGCTCTGAAGCGCAAGTCATTTATATCATATATAAAAATTATTATATTCAGTGGCTTCTCCTAGTTTTCTTAGTGATATTTCGTGCCAGTTTATCAAAAAGTGACGATTTTGTTCTCTTGGACTCGTTGGATGGAAACGGTGCTTTATTAGCAATCGTTTTATGCGATATTCCAGTTTTGCGCTTAAATTTAATTCTAATCTTTGGATGGAAGCATAGCTATTGTATGCTGTGACAGAGCAAAGCTACATTCGGTCACACTAAAAATAAAGATATTATATTTTGAATAAATATTATATTTTGTACTATTGATATTTAAACTACTAAAATGATTTGCTCTATTATTTTGACTTATTCATGAATAATTTCTCATTGTACACTGTGAAAATAAAAAGCTACAGTGTCACACACTAAAAATAAAATTCAAATGGAAAAAAATGTAATATTTTGAATAAATATATTTTATGCATTATTTGTACTAATGATATTTTAATTGTTAAAATTGCTTGCACTGTTATATTTTGACTTATTATTGTACACTGTGGCAACACAAAGCTAGTTTATTACACTAAAAAAA
>NW_015655541.1:0-629 GCF_001515625.1 Sinocyclocheilus rhinocerous
ATTTCTGTTGCATGTGAGAAACATCAAACGGCAAACGAAACTGAATGCATAACGAAACCGCGCGACTCGTTTGAGCTGCGCAGCGCTTGGAGTGTAGAGCCTGGTTTATACTCGCCGCGTCAGGAGCGCGAAGCTGCGTGCAGCAAAAATGACGCGAATATTGAGGAAACGATGGATGGGTTTCATGCTAAAGTAACGTAAAAGACCGCTTCTTAAACCAAAGGTGAACATGTTGGTATTCTTGTGGGAAAAAAACATGCAAGCACTGTCAGCAATTTTTTTTTACTTTTCTTTTTGTTTTCATTTTGAAAAGCTTATCTTTGCTGTTTACCTCACATTATGCTATGGAGGATCTCTTTTTTATTTATTTGATTCCTCAGTGTTTGCCTCTCTTTTATTTATTTATTTATTTATTTATTTGATTCCTCAGTGTTTACTAAACGTTCTGTAATTTATTAGTCGGTATATAATGCAGCATGTGGTGTATGCCATGCCTCGTCTTACTCGTTTTTGTTAATAAACGTTTTATACGCTAGTTTGTCATTGTATCTTACTGTTTTATTGTTGTTATGCTTTTTAATTAAGAATAACAATGAATTCATCTTTTGTTTTAGTCTTTAAAAATGAAA
>NW_015655541.1:1120-1881 GCF_001515625.1 Sinocyclocheilus rhinocerous
ATTTTAACAATACCGTGATAATACTGATAACCGTGATCATTTTGGTCACTATAAATAATCGTGAAAATTTTCATACCGTTACATCCCTACACACAAAGCATATTCAACAATTGGTTTTTATCAGGCAGTGTAGTACATGATAGGAATGAATCAGAGGAACACACGCTGCGTGTTTGAATTCATTTTTTCTAGTGTGTCGAGCATGTATAGGACAGCCCAAATCTTAATCCCCCTTCCTCTGGGATCATCGGCCCCTTTGTTCTGCCTCATTCTGAACTCCATTGTGTGAAAGTAGAGGTGCTACAAGGACTGATAGAAAGACGTCCTCGCTACAGGGAACGGAGCGGCATTGTTCAGCTCTTCTCTTCCATCCCTCTCTCTCTGTAATGGGAGCCGCGAGTGTTCCAGCCACACTCATTTTGCACTCTTTGTTCTGAGCTGCTGCGTACTGTGCCTTCAGTAGAACTTCCATCGATTGCTCTCCCTCCCATTCCTTCCTGCTTTCTTTCCCATTTTGTTTCGCTCTGCATCCCTTCTGTTCCTCATTTCTTCGGCTGTGATAGCCTTATTAAAATCAGGTTGTTGCGCAATCGCTTTGCTGTTTTCCCGACAAAATGAGCTCTGCTCAATTTTCACACACTTCGTTTATGAAAAAGAGGGGCAGTAAAATGAATCGGATGTGAGGCTTTAGGAGGTAGAGCTAGAAAAATGTGATTACTCACCTGTTGGATGTGGGAGTAGTTCTTTCTGGTTCCTATAGC
>NW_015655542.1:0-2470 GCF_001515625.1 Sinocyclocheilus rhinocerous
GTGCGATGTGCTGGAGGAGTGAGGGGCCCGTGGAGACGCACTCGACGGGGAAGCCCTCACTGTAATACTACTTGCTTGGTAACCACACCAGCTGAAAGGCTCAGCTCCGAAGCGAAAAGCTGAATGTGCGACTGCACGCGCTCTCCTTATATACCCGCACTGCGGGGCGGGGTGCGCGACGCAAAGATCGCACGCCAACACTTATTGGCTTGTTTTGTTAACACTCGAAGGGGATTGGTCTCTCTAGCGAAGGTCCCAATTCGTCAGTCACTACTGACATAACGTCGAACGTGACTGTCAGTCACTGACGTAACGTCGAACGTGACTGACTGAAAGGGAACACATATTATTATTTTCTTTTTCATTATTTTCTTTTTTTCTGTTGGGAAATGACTTCATAATGTACAGCTACTAAAAGTCAACACCGTTGATTGTCATCGCAAAAATGGTTCAGATAATGTAATGTAAGCAGTATAAGCTGGAGTTTGAAGCTATTTTAGTAGCAGAAGGCCACTGCATTGCCTGGAGAATGTCTCATCCCCAGTGACCCAAACATACTGCAAAAGCCTAACCAGCGTGGATTAAAAACTCTAGTGGATTAGCTGAGATGGTTCAGCCGAGACCAGACTGCAGTGCAGAGCATTAGCTCAATGACATCAATGACATCTAGGTACAGTTTTATTAATATGACAGACTTAGACTCATATATACTTAAAACATTTTGGCCAAATCCCAAATGTCAGTCTAAGAAAATAAATAGAACAGGTGGTGATGAGAAAGTCACATGATGAATCAAAGCTCATTACAAACAGCTTTTCTATGAGGTGAGGAGGAAAATACTTATATATAGAAGGTTCAAGCAGTGTCTTTCACACAAACACTAAACACCATCATGTTAACACACATGATACTGAAATAATGCAATAAACATTCATTTAACAATATTAGATGTAAGATTAAACTCTAATGTACACAGCTGAGAAGAAACATAGTTATTTCAACAAAAAAAACATCAAATATGAAGTGTCATGCAGGGAATTCTGGGAGTGTCAATTTATGGTTTTTCACTGTAAATTATACAATGACTTTTTTGAGAAGAAACATAGTTATTTCAACAAAAAAAACATCAAATATGAAGTGTCATGCAGGGAATTCTGGGAGTGTCAATTTACAGTTTTCACAGACAAGGCCTGCCATTGAAATTATGAGTCAAAATGGTGAAATTGTCAACTGTGTTACCTGAAAACCCATACAGCAAAAACATATTTTTCTTTGTAATGTCAAAATGATATTTAATGGTTAAGCTTGGCAACTAGCAGATACAATATATCAACTGAAACCAATAGTTGTTTTACTGGGAAAGCATTTAGTTTTTACACCTTTTTTAATGTGAAAAATGTTCCTTAAATTATAGAATGCTGACATCTCTCATACATCTCAAATATGAAATGTCACTGATAAACACAATGTGATTTGATATTCTCCACATCACTGCAGTTCTGTTGTTTTTTTGTTTTTTTTATAGTTTGTTTTTCACTGTAATCCTGTGAGACCGCCGGAAAGAAGGGCTAAAAGCCAGACTGCATTTTAGACATGCTTTTATATCTAAAGCAGAGAATTTAAAACTGTGGCATAAATCTGTGCTGCTAATAATCCCCATTTGCCATACACACTGCAGGCCTCAAATACAAAGTTCACAAGCATCACCACATTGTTTTATCTGCATGACAAGTCACAAATCCAGGCCTTTGTTCATTTACGTAATAGCATGTTTATATGCTTATATGCTATATGTTTATATTAAAAGACCAAACCGTGAAGAACACTTCCATGTGCTTTGAACCTGATGTGCTGACTTTGAGTGAAAAGGCCAGTGCCTTTGATCACAGAGGACCCGCCTGAGGTCTGACATAATGGAAACTAAGCTGTGAAACTGCAGGAATGAGTCAGCAGGACGGCACACTTTTGTGTGTTTGATGCAACATGGCTTTCATGCACAGAACTCACTAATGCATACACATCTACATTTTTATGTTTGTCACTGTTTGTAAAAACACATTGTTAGTCCTTTCCAGAGCATCTTGGCAGTGGATTCTGTCAAATCTTAGGTGTTGAGAACGTCAGGCACCCGTTGCTTGAACCCAGGCCCATTTCTGACCCATAAAGGATGTAAACATGAGCAATCATCTGTTTATGATCAACCTTTTATGGTTGTTTTATTACGTGATCTTGTTTTATTTCAACTTGATTTTGAATGCATAATAAGACATGACCATGGGGAAATTTATTTGAAGGCCACTTAACATAATTGCTTAATGTTGGGAAAATCATGTTTCACCAAACAGAATATTTAACATTTTGTAATATCTTGACAATACCTTTTACATTTTAAATAATTAGAATTTCTGAATACTACAGAACCATTCTGGTTACACTTATGTCTTGTAATGTGGTGACTTTTGTTTTATTT
>NW_015655543.1:0-548 GCF_001515625.1 Sinocyclocheilus rhinocerous
ATCACGCGTCTCCAGTGAAGCAGAACTCTCCTCCTGTCAGCATTCAATTTGCACGGACCGACCACGCAGAGAACACGCGATCATGCAGGATACAAATGCACACTTCACAAGATCTCAACTAGATTCGACTAAGTCTGTAAGGTTTGTGAAATTAAATGTTCATTAGCCATTCAAAGATATGTTGTGAAATTAAATGTTCATTAGTCATTCAAAGATTTGTTTAAATGATATAAATGCGTATTTGCTGAATGCTGACGGCAAATGAGAAAGTATTATAATGTTTGCCTTTCTATTACTAATAATATTAAAGCAATCGTTATAATACCTTTTTGTATACATTTTAATTCCTTTGTTTAACAGTTCTATCTGATTATTAGATAGACTTCTATCCGTATTAGACAGAACTGTTAACGAAAACAGCAAACAAGGAGAATGTGAACACTGTGTGCTCAGGCCGTTTTCAGCACCGTCAAAATAAATGTCCGCTGCGCCGTCAAAATAAAAGTCCCACCTCGAACACATCGGCCTAACAGAAAAACTTATCAGCC
>NW_015655544.1:0-545 GCF_001515625.1 Sinocyclocheilus rhinocerous
TGGAGCCAGTGCTGCAGCGGTCTCATATGGAGCAGCCCCAACGGCATGACTGCCGCCGTATCTGCCATATGCCCAAGGAGCCTCTGAAACTGTTTCAGTGGGACCGCCATCCTGCTCTTGAATGTATTCAAGCAGTTCAACACCGACTGAGCACGTTCCTGCGTGAGGCGTGCTGTCTGTTTGACCGAGTCCAACTCCATACCGAGAAAAGAGATCCTCTGCGTCGGGGAGAGTTTGCTCTTTTCCCAGTTGACCCGAAGGCCCAACAGACTGAGGTGTGAAAGCACCAAATCCCTGTGCTCGCACAACTGATCCTGAGACTGAGCGAGTAATTCGCACAATTAATCCTGAGATTGAGCGAGTGCGAGCCAGTCGTCGAGGTAGTTGAGAATGCGAATGCCCAGTTCTCTCAGGGGAACAAGGGGTGCCTCCGCAACTTACGTAAATACACGGGGCAAAAGGGACAGCCTGGAGGGCAGGACCTCGTACTGATATGCTCTTCCTTCGGACGTGAACCACAGCAATGGTCTGTGGTGCGGAAGGGT
>NW_015655545.1:0-159 GCF_001515625.1 Sinocyclocheilus rhinocerous
GACTGATGCTGGCTGGACAGGATTTACAGCGAGTTTTCAAAATCGTGATAATCAAATACGGGTTTGATGATAATTACATTTTAAACTATAATACTAACCGTCAGGGCATTTTATTGTGATTTATCGTGAAACCGGTAATCGTTCCATACCTATCAACCA
>NW_015655545.1:373-580 GCF_001515625.1 Sinocyclocheilus rhinocerous
GGCTGGAAAGAAATAATGCGCAATACAAGCACTATTTAACCGTAGTGAATGAGACGTTTGTGAGAGAGAAGGGGCCGTCGGAGAGAAGAGAGCGAGAATGCGCGGCTGACATTATTGCCTTTGCCACTGGTAACAAAACTGATCGGCTCGGAATCGGAAAGTAGTGAGACTGATCGGCCGATCATGAGGCAAATCGTCCGATTCCGA
>NW_015655546.1:0-535 GCF_001515625.1 Sinocyclocheilus rhinocerous
CCTGGAGATGCTGGCCGTGTTTCGAGCATTGAAGCATTTTCTCCCTGACCTGAGAGGCCATCATGTGCTAGTTCACACAGACAGCACACGGTGGTCTGATGTATCGTCAAAGGTATTTGACGATACGGGTATCGATTGACTTGGTCGGTGTCGTGTCATAGCTGGGGGCGTAGCGTGGGGGAAAACAATCCTTTCCCCCTGACTGGAAAAGCATGGTGTTAAAGGATTAGTTCACTTTCAAATTAAAATTTCCTGATAATTTCCTGCACCTTCAGTGCAGCTTCAAAGGGCTCTACACGATTCCAGACGAGGAATAAGGGTCTTATCTAGCGAAACCATCGGCCATTTTCTAAAAAAAAAAAAATAATTATGTACTTTTTAACCACAGATTCTCGTCTTACACTAGCTCTGCGATGCACTTTACGCATGACGTAAAAATCAATCGAAATCATAACGAAGAGTAAAGATCAAGTGCTTAACAAGGGGTCCGTTCTTTGTACCTCACTTAATACATCTGAGATGATTTGAAAGATGC
>NW_015655547.1:0-502 GCF_001515625.1 Sinocyclocheilus rhinocerous
ATAATGATCTTTAAAATAGCATCATATGACCCCTTTAATATATCAATAAAGTACGACAGGCATTTACTCAAGTCTTTATCACTTTATTAAAATTAAGCAAAACAAAACGACTAATGTTTACTTTCACAAGCCGTCTCGTATAGGTCTCGTATATATATAGTAGCCTAAGCTGTCTCTTGCTCAATTAGGTAACAAAAAATGTCGGGAAACGACACCTTTGGCCATTCCGTTGGGTTGTTTGTCCAGTCACAGATACCGTACGGACAGTCCGACCCAATACGGCTCAGTTTTTATGCATATGTTGCTCTGTCGAGCGGCAGAAATAATTTTATGTAGGCCATTCTGAGTCAAAACCATGCTTTTCCAATGAGGGGGAAAGGACTGTTTTCCCCCACGCCGACTCCGCCCACACAGCTATGTATCTATAGTGTAATCTATTAACTACACATAAAACCCAGACTTTTTACTTAAGTACCAGATATGGGTGTCATGCCATAAAATA
>NW_015655548.1:0-1071 GCF_001515625.1 Sinocyclocheilus rhinocerous
ATGGGACAAAAAAACATTTGTTTCTTACAAATACACTGCTTTTTGCTTCACAGGACGTAAATTGATGGATTGGAGTCGTGTGAATTACTTGTGGATTATTGTGATGTTTTTATCAGCTGTTTGAACTCTTATTCTGATGGTACACATTCGCTGCAGATGATCCATTGGTGAGCAAGTGATGCAATGTTAAATTTCTCCAAATCTGTTCTGATGTAGAAGCAAACTCAATCTACATCTTGTATGGCCAGAGGGTGAGTAAATTTGCAGCTAACTTTAATTTTTGGGTGAACTATTCCTTTAATTTTCTTAACTATTCCATCGATTTGTGATTATTGGATAAAGATTTTTTAAATACATTTCATAGAAGACTGCAGTTCAGTGCAGTACCCTCTGCGTCAGTGAACTACCATACAACAGTGTGTACATACCGAGTTTGTTCCCAGGATTTGCAGGTTGGGCTTGTCAGCCTCCAGGAGTTTCCGCACCATCTTCAGGAAACTCTCCACGAACAGGTTGATACTCTGACAGTGGCAGGCCATTAGCAGCTGGTCGAGGGCTTCCATCGCAATACACACATACCTGAAGAGACAAACACACATTGAATACGGGCAAGAGGAGCAAAAGAAAGAAAAACAGGTGTATTACATATCACAAGATGGGTATATCAGATCAGGCTTATTATGAATTTAGGTACCCATAACGGTGTCTAGCTACGTCACGAGACAATCTCTCAGACAGGTACGCCCCGATACGATCCAACTTCTCTGGAGCTGACAGAGCATAAAAAGTCAGCTTCTCCATGTTGGCCTTTACCAACCCATCCTACAGACAAACAGACACACAGACACACACACACGCACACACACAGAAAGTATCAATATCATCAACACAGCACACTTGGAACAGGGCAAGAATGACATGTTTCAATCTTTTTGGTCTTGATTATCAGTAAAAAAAAACTTTTAGTAACTGTAAAAGTCTGTTATCATACAAACGTTTGGTGTTGGTAAGTTTTTTTTATGTTTTTCTTTGATGAAAAAGAAGTTCAAAAGAACAGCATTTATTTGAAAC
>NW_015655549.1:0-147 GCF_001515625.1 Sinocyclocheilus rhinocerous
GGAGCCCGAGTCGACGAGGGCAGGGACTGAAACAGAAAGGTCTGTGGTAAGTAGTTGTACCGATTGCATTGATAGCGTGGAAATGACAGGGTCTAGTTGGAGGGTACTCACCGCAGGACGTGGGGGTCTGACTGGGCAGGTCCTGAT
>NW_015655549.1:591-904 GCF_001515625.1 Sinocyclocheilus rhinocerous
AAGAAGTGCCTTGGCGCAGCCGCAGTAACTGGTCGGACACAGATAGCACTCCTGTAGTATGACCAAAGATTTCTTTGAAATGGTTAGTGAAGGCATCATATGAATTAATTATGGCACTATTAGCGTTCCATATGGCCTTACCCCACAACAGCGCTCTTCCATTAAGAAGTGAGATCAGGAATGCTACCTTTGTGCGTTCGGTGGTAAACTTCTGAGGCTGCATCTCAATAAACAGTGCCACTTGCAGGAGGAAGCCGCCACACTCAGTTCTCCTGTGCTCTTCTCTCCTCTGTCTCTCTCTCTCCTGTGCTCT
>NW_015655550.1:0-918 GCF_001515625.1 Sinocyclocheilus rhinocerous
TTCACTTTTTGAAATAAGTTACAAAAAAATGAACTTTTTCATGATGATGATGAGATGCACCTGTATACAGTCGTGGCCAAAAGTTTTGGCAGTGACATAAATTTTGTGTTTTGCAAAGTTTGCTGCTTCAGTATTTGTAGATTATTTTTCCACATGTTTCTATGGTATATTGGAAATCAGTGATAAGCATATCATAAGTTTTAAAGGCTTTTATTGGCAAAAAAATATATATAATGAGTCAGTATTTACAGTGTTGACCCTTGTTCTTCATAACCTCTGCAATTCGCTCTGGCATGCTGGATATTAGCTTCTGAGCCAAATCCTGACTGATGGCGATCCATTCTTGCCTTATTAGTTCTCGAAGTTGATCAGAATTTGTAGGCTTTTGCTTGTTCACTCGCCTTTTGAGGACTGACCACAGGTTCTCTATTGGATTGAGATCCGTGGAGTTGCCTGGCCACGTATACAAAATTTCAATGTAATCCTCTTCGAGTCACTTCTTTATCACTCTTGTTTTGTGACATGGTGCTCCATCATGCTGGAAAATGCACGGATCATCACCAAATTGCTCATGGATCGTTAGAAGAAGTCGCTCTTGCAAGACATTTTGATACCATTCTTTATTCATGCCAGTGTTTTTGGGCAGAATTATGAGAGAGCCCACTCCCTTTTTGAAAAGCAACCCCACACATGGATGGTCTCAGGAAGCTTCACTGTTGGCACGTCACAGGACTCATGGTAGCGTTCACCTTTTCTTCTCCGAACAATCGATTTTCCAGATGTCCCAAACAGTCGGAAGGGAGCTTCATCAGAGAAAATAACTTTGCACCAGTCTTCTGCTGTCCAATCCTCGTACTTCCTGCAGAATTTCAATCTGTCCTTGAAGTTTTTCTTGGAGAGAAGTGGCTTCTTTGCTGC
>NW_015655551.1:0-453 GCF_001515625.1 Sinocyclocheilus rhinocerous
CTCTTGAAGAACCTTTTGAAGCACCTTTATTTTTAAGAGTGTACTATGGGATCCATTGTTCTCCTACCTCTTCTAAATCCACTTTGATAATTTGATCTGAGGTTCCTTGTTTCCAAATAATATGATAATCTTTCTGTGATCATACGTTCCATTATTTTACACATGTGAGATGTCAATGCTATTGGTCTATAGTTATATGGATTGGTGGGTTCTTTTCCTGTTTTCCTAATGGGTACTATAACTGCTTTTTTCCAAATTCCTGGTAATTTCCCTTCCTGCCAAATCTTGTTATATAAATGTAAAATAACCTCTAATGCTATATCTGACATATAGTCCAACATAGTATAGCAGATTTGATCTTTTCCTGGTGCAGTAAGTCTTAGTAAGTTTACTAATGGCCCTTTTCAACTCCCCTAACATGAAGGGAGAGTTAATAACATCATCCCTCTCTTC
>NW_015655552.1:0-451 GCF_001515625.1 Sinocyclocheilus rhinocerous
CCCTGAGGCCTGCACGCTAATCAATGAAAAAGAGACTGTAGTACTGTTCGACTCAACCTGCGAAGCTCTCAGCCACACCCTAGGCTTCTTCCAACCTTCACCCGAATGTGGGGAACTGGGCCTCACTTTGGAAGCCACACCCCTCGTTGAAGGGACATCTCGGGCAGTCTACATCTTGTTCAATAACTGCATGGCAACGGGTGTCAGAGTGCCTAAGGCGTACCGTCTGGGTTGGCTAGTGAGTTATGACTTCCATGAATTTGAACTAATTCTACCAATAATTGGACCCATCTCAGATTCAATGATTCCAGAAGGAAGCTCAGGCCACACAGTGTCAACAGCACCCTTCAAGATCATCACCATAACCTCAGTCATGACAGTGGTCAAGGAGCAGGTGTGTAGAACGGAGCTAACAGAAGACCAACACTTTGCCGTGTACACGGTCTCTAAC
>NW_015655553.1:0-960 GCF_001515625.1 Sinocyclocheilus rhinocerous
CGTCTTTGATAATTCACACTGCGTGATTGTCACTCGCGTGAACTAACACCGATTTTCCTCCAATTTCGAGCATTTGTCGGCGATTTCGCAAAACCTGTCGGCGAGTGAAAAATTGTGCTAAAATCGTGCAGTGTGAACTCGGCATAAAGTAAACAGTCCCTCAGAGAGCAGCTCGGAAGAGAGGGGCGGGGTCAGCAGAGCTCATTAACATTTAAAGGAAAATGCTACAAAACGGCTTGATCTGAAAAGAGCTGATTTTGACAGGGTAAAACAGGTGTTTTTTACACTATCGTTGAGAAATTTTAACCAAACTATGTTACAGACTTTTCTTTAAGACACTAAAGAATCATATCAACTTGTGGAAAATGGGCATCCGATGACCCCTTTAATCAAACTGTAAAATTACTGATTAAATGTCTATAAGGTTCATATTATCTGCAGAAGTGAAGTTCATATCAAGTAATATAATAATATCAAGAAGAAAAAGTAATGGAAATTATTGTTTTTTTTTTAAAGGGTTTTATTGTACTAAAATAAATAAATAAATACAATTATTATTGTTTATCTTACCTGACCAACTGGAGGCAATTTTAAGATTCATATTTTCAGGCTAACTGACATTTACCTAATTATCTCAGAGAAATGTGTCTCTTTACGAATTTGTTTTTTTTCTTTCTTTTTTTTAGTTTGTCAATTACATAGATGAAATTATGATTTCATTATTGAAGTAAATGTATGCAAAAGATTCTTGCTAATCACGACAACGTTGAATTAAATATATTTAGTCAATTCAAATCATATTTATTTCTAAATCACTTTACTCAATGCAGATTGTTTCAAAGCAGCTTTAGAGTAATAAACAGGAAGTCTATAATTGCTCACATATTTAATCTGGTAGTTGCTTTAATTTAATTAAAGCAATTGTTGCGCTCAATTCAAATAGTTCAAAATTAAAGGCAT
>NW_015655554.1:0-317 GCF_001515625.1 Sinocyclocheilus rhinocerous
AGTATATTTAAAAACTTTAATGTTAGGTGGGATTAATCGCGATTTTTTTAATCGATTGACAACACTAATATTGTCACATGTATGTTCCTGTTGAGTTCCTGTTTTCCTTATTTGGTCCTTCCAGTTCCTTTTCACGTTATTAGTATCACCTAGTCCTTGTTATTAGTGATCCCCATCACCTGTCTGCCCCTCGTTATCTACCCTATTTAGTTCTAGCCCGTTCTGTTTCTCCCCGGCCATATGGAGGAACGAGCGATGTTAATCGCCGTGGGTGAGGCGAACCCCGACCCGATTCTCTACACGAGGGCGTTCGTGCC
>NW_015655555.1:0-1688 GCF_001515625.1 Sinocyclocheilus rhinocerous
GCCCACTCTAAAGCGGTACTGAACTGCAGTGGAAACGCGTGCCGTGCCGTACTGAGCCGTGCCAAGCCAAGTCATACCACGCAGTGGAAAAGTGCCATAATAGTACCGGAGTTCTCTTTGGACCATGTCAAGTTCGTCTTGAGTGTTCAGCTGCTGGATCAGAGTATCAATTCTGGCAACTTTGTCTAAGAGCTCAGAATTAGCTGTTTTAATAGTAATTTTGTGTGGGAAAGTTTTCTTTCCAGGTCCTTTCTGGCTGCCTTTTCCAGGTGCTCTCGCTGTTCAGCAGCTGTCAGAGCCTTTTGAAGTCTATTGATTTCCTCCTGTAACTTCATTCTGCTGGGGTCCTTTTGGGATACCGCCGTGATCAGTTGCTTGAGATCATTTACCTCCTGTTTCAGACCCATGAGGTTGTTGGCCAGGAAGATGATGATCTTGGTGAGCTCTTTGTAGTCATAACTCTCGCTTGAGTCATGAGTCAGTAGTACTCTTCCCTCCTTGTCCAGTTGCTTTCGGCTCTGGTGCAGTAGGTTGTCGGCAGCCCTGGGTAGAAGGGTGTTCCTCACAATGCCTGGCCAGTTCTTTTGGTCTGCCGTCTGGGCAGTTAGACTGAGCATCTGCAACATTTTGTCAAACTTGTGTTGAGAGAAAGGGCTATAGACTAATACAAGATCAAACAGAATGTGGAGCTAGGTTTTATAGCTAGGTTTTGCCAGGTGTGGTTAGCTGAAGTATTCAGTTATTATCTTAGCTGTGGATGACACAATGCTAAGATAGGTTTGGGTCAGCATATGTTTGCTGAAAAGGGCGTAAACAGTGTTTTGATTGATGACTTAAGACTCCTCTTATTGTCAAATTATCACTCAGAAATTACTGATGCTTCACAACAGGCTCAACCTCTGAGGAAGTGAAGTAGAAGAGGGAAAAGGAAAAGGAGAGCATTTCTATTAAGATTATGCTTATTATTTGGTGCTCAGGACGATAGTTATGCCCTAGTGTTTGTCTAGATGACTTGTGTAACAGGGTCATAAAATTAGAGCACATGTTGAAAATAAACAAATCAAGAATAGAAGTGTCTCTGGTTCGTTTTTAAGGTTCAGAGAGAACATCAAACCAAAGTGGAACAAAAGGGGGTATAAAATGTAAATGGGTTTAAAATTAGCTGACTGCTATTATTAAAACAGGGTAATCAATCTGGTATTAGGAAAGATCAGTAGCACTAGAGATTAACTGTAAGATTTGTGTTGGGCAACACACCATGGTTGGTCACAGCTGCTGCGTGTTCAGCTCCCATGCCTAGACCATACCATGTGTGTGCCCCGCCCTCCGTAGCGTGTTATTCACTATGCTATTTAAAAAAAAACAATACTTAATGATTCTTCTCTAGATAGACAGTTAAAATGTAATTAAATTTAGATTTAATTAACTAGTAACTGAGCAATAGCATTCAGGAAGGATACATCTAAGATTGTTAAACAGTTAAAATGTAATTCAATTTAAATTTAATTAACTAGTAACTGAGCAATAGCATTCAGGAAGGATACATCTAAGTTTGTTACATTAGCTGAGAAGATTTGAAGATGGGGAAACAGAGAATAGAGAAAGTGAAAAATCTGATTTAGAAATTAGGTTAAAATCAAATTATGCTGTATTTAAAAGCTTCAAGTAAAGGGTGCTAACCCCTAATT
>NW_015655556.1:0-1117 GCF_001515625.1 Sinocyclocheilus rhinocerous
TTGCTTTTAAAAATACACTTTTAGCTTTTAAATAGAGGTATTTTTGGAACGGTTACAGAGGCCCTGCAAAATGTCTCTTCCGCTCTGTGTCTGAAAATAGCAGAGGTATGTGTAGAGTTTACGACCATAGCAAAAGTCAAATAATTAAGATTTCACGCTAGATTTGCTCCATATGTGAAAACACCATTTGTGTTTACACACACTTTTTAAATGAAGCACAACATAGCCTAATGGTAGTAAAGGGCTCAGTTCTCAAATTACACACAATCATGTGAAACAGGATGCTTGGATCCACAGAGGCACAGACCTATCTGTCCCGAACCATCTTTAATGACTGAATACAATCGAGGGTCTTTCTCTGAAAATATTTTTCTAAAAGATACATTAACTTCATCTATATATTTGAGACGCTGTTTAAGGTGACATGCATGCAGAGGCGGACTTAACCATTAGGCAAAGGTGGCGACCGCCTTGGGCCCCAAAAAGCCAAGGGCCCCCTAAAATGCTTTTTATATGCGAGATGCGCGTTCAATGCGGACGAGCAAGTGGTTGCTGTGGTGTTCATTACCACAACAACCGTCTGTGCGTCCGCGTTGAACGTACTTCTTAGCAAAAGTAGAACACAACACAGAATTTCTAAAAAATAAGTAAATAAAATTAAAAATTTCATAGGGCCCTATTATTGTATACAAATTAATAAATTAAGTTGTTTTCATGAATTCAATTAATTAGATATGTTTTTGATTAAACCATTAAAATGGAATACAGAAAAATTTAAATGGAAAGCGCAGAATTTGGGCCCCAAGAATGTAATTTTTGTTAAACTTTTAACAGGCCTAAACTGCTGTTAAATTAAACAAGTTTCATGATTTTAATTAATTATACATGTTTTTTGTTAAAATGTAATATAATCATCCAGAAAAATTAAAACGAAAAAAAAAAACTGAATACAAAAAAATTAAAACGAAAAAATTAAACTTAGGCTAATTTGGGAAAAATAAAACGGATTTCATAGGGCCCTACAGATATCATGCATATTATATAGGGCCTATTTAAAAATTTTTTGTGAAAAACCCAAGAAGGACCATGCACAGTCCCTTTCCACACAGGCACACTT
>NW_015655557.1:0-195 GCF_001515625.1 Sinocyclocheilus rhinocerous
AATTTTCTCCTATTAAATTCCGATAAGACAGAGATATTACTTATTAGACCAAAAAACAGTACACTGAATCTCTTGGATTACAATTTGCAACTAGACGGATGTACTGTTACTTCCTCTACAGTCAAAAATCTGGGTGTTATATTAGACAGCAACTTGTCTTTTGAAAATCATATTTCCCATGTTACAAAAACAGCA
>NW_015655557.1:424-539 GCF_001515625.1 Sinocyclocheilus rhinocerous
CCAGGTCAAGAAAATATTATCATATTACCCCAATTTTACAGTCTCTGCACTGGCTACCCTATTAACTTCTGTATCAGTTATAAAATATTATTACTTACCTACAAGGCCCTTAATG
>NW_015655558.1:0-24352 GCF_001515625.1 Sinocyclocheilus rhinocerous
TGTAAATGATTTACATTTAACATACTTAGTACAGGAAGTACAGTTATGACATGGAAGATTACTGTTATCTACATAGAAAATAGCTAATATGGTGTTTGTGAGATGCCCGCTGAGTGAACTGATTTGACTTAAAGGTACTTAAGAGCCAAAATGTGTAGTGTGTCATTTTATTTATTGGATGAAGAAATTTGTTGACTTCCACCCTGAGTGTTTGTGTGTCTGGCCTCTGTTGGGAGGCTCATTGCATTAGATTATTTTCGAACACATGCTGTCCAGCCTTATGGCCATCTCTTACAAGTTCTTTATCTCTGGTCTTTCTACTCCTCCCTATGCCTGTCCCTCTCTTATTGTTTCCTTTTCTCCCTCACTTTGTCTTAGTACTGTGGCACTACCATCTACCAACATATTTGATTTGTAATGATCAATCTATGTTTTGCTTTAGTTGAGAATTTGTTACTCTTCACCTTGTAAGAGGCTACAAGGTGGCGAACAAACAGAATCACACTGTTATTGCAGGCAGCAGAACTGAATGCAATTGTTAAATAACCATTTAAAAAGTGACATAATAATGTATCATTACTGCTTAGCTACAATGGAAGTTGAAAATTCAACTTTTAAAGCATGAAATAAGATACCACGAATCAGTGAATCTGAGTTTAATGTGGGTGTATTATCAGTAAAGTAATCATTAAACGTGTAATCATTCAAAAAAATGAAAAATAAAAATATCAGCCATTTATATTAATGTGATTCAAAGATGAAGGCCATAATACTAGTGTTGTCCAAAGGAGGGAGCCACAAGATATCAAATTCTTTAAGATCTCAGTTTAAAGACTGTGAAAATTGTTCAATAAATTGACTTTTAGTAAAAAATTGCATATAAATTCATTATAGTTTCATAAAGTTGAATAAAGCCCAATGTAATAAGTATGCAAAAACTGCAATTTCCTAAATACTTATAGACCTTTTTTATCTTAATTTTAATGGTATTGACAACATATTTGTCAAGTTGTCAGACATGACTAAATGTATGTCCAATTGAAGAAGGGACACTGTATTATTTATCTATTTTAATATTGTGCATACAATAATACTTCCATAAAGACTCATATTTTACTTGAAAAGAGACATGTCCATTGGATAACTATAAAATCTACACAAGCCATTGTGCTTGGACCGCAATGATCGCCTCAAGTTAAACTGCATTGTGTCGTTGTCCACAATGCTTCGGTGACTGAACTTTGAAATAACAAACAGGGAAAACAATAAAAGGCATGACCTACATCGCACCCAGCTAGCCAACTCCGCCCAAGCTCCATGATCCGTATTTATATATTTATTTATTTATTTTCTTCATTTGAATATCTTGTGAAAGGATTTTTTGTAAAAAATAAAATCGAATTTACTTTCATCTCGGAAGAGATATCCAATCACATGAGGCCAAAATATATAAAAACAATACTGATTCACTAAAATCAAAAGTGGGAGGGTCTGGGGCGCAAGGACAATCTGAAACAAGCCAATTAGAGCTCAGCCTCAAGTCACATGCGTTTCAAAAGTTTACAGACCTAATAGACACCCATTTGTCCGGTGCCCCGCACACACACAACAAACGAAAAAGAGTTTAGATTTTTTTGTTTTTTAATAGGTGCTAACATGACTACCAGTCAAATAGTATGACTAAATAATGCAATTTCTTGATTATTTTGCAATATATATTTAACTTATTTTTAACATGTTGAAGTAGGCTTCTTCCCTGGCTAACTTGGAGGGGGCGGCGCCTCAGCGCCCCCTATTGACCAGCCGCCACTGAATGTAAGGTGTCAGGAAATAGTTTAAGGAATACTTCACCCAAAAATGAAAATGTGCTGAAAATGTATTCACCCTCAGGCCATATAAGATGTAGATTTCTTTGTTTCTTTATCAGAACAGATTTAGAGAAATTTAGCATTACATCACTTGCTCACCAATGGATCCTCTGCAGTGAATGGGTGCCATCAGAATGAGAGTCCAAACAGCTGATAAAAACAACACAATAATTCACACAACGCCAGTCTATCAGTTAATGTCTTGTGAAGGAGACAGACAGATAGCCAGTATCTTATGGTTAAATCACAGCCGTGAACCATGATTTGCTATTTGCTAGTTAGTTGCAGGTGTTATTTAAAACTAAGGGGTGGGGCATTCTCATTCTAGAGATCTTCTGATTGGACAAAAATCTGTGTAGTGCAAGATGAAAAATAATTTTTAGTCCATATTTGAGCTCTATAGCTTTTTAAATGCAAGAGCACATATGCGACAATCTGAGAATGTGATGTTGTTTGAGTAATTCAGCTGTCTGTGAACAGGAAAAGGAGGTTTGTTTAATGCCTTTTTTATCTCGGCTAAGTGTGAAAAGATCAAACTTTTTCTGCAATGGAATAGATATATGTGTATCATATCTATCAGCAGTGTTGGGCAAGTTACTTCCAAAATGTAATACATTATATATTACTAGTTACTGTCTTTTGAAAGTAATTAGTTACATTCATGCTTTTCAGCTTTTTCAAGGTCCTTTCATTTATCGTACTGCTACTTCAATCTCACTCCTCAGACCTGCAAGTGAAAAGCGTTTTTTTTTATATATATATATAGCTGAAGTGTCTGTCTGCTCTTTTAATTGTTAGTGTGTCAGACACTCATTAGTTGCCCTGAATTTATTTCAATTAACCTTTCTATCATAATCACCAGTTATTTTTCAGCAAAGATGAAGTTCTAATGCACTCCTTCCCCTCAAGGGGTAAAGTTAAAAGGACCAAACTGCAGGGGCTCGGCAAAACAGGCATTTCTCGGGGCATGCTGGGGGCTGCCTGGGACTGGGCAGCCTTTCTCACTATTGCATCATGCCAGGCCAAAATGATTGATTGAACACTTGAAGCTGTAGAAATGTCAAAAAAATGAAAAGGTTTAAAAGCTGGTAATATCCATTTCACTCTCTCCTCCTCCTCTTATTCTTTTTGTGTTTATTTTGAGATCATCTCAGTGCTTTGCTCTTCTGAGATTTCACTCTGTTTTTCTATTCTGGTGTCTCGGATGCGTTTTACTGTCACTCAGTCTTTTCTTTCACTCTCCATCTCAGGTGCGCTAATAGTGGAATATTTTTATCAAAGAGAACTCAAATCGCATTCGACCTTGGTTGAATGAGGGATTTTTTGGGGGAAAAAACACAAACTCATTGCTCAAGGGCATAAAATCATAGATTGGTCCAATGTTCAAACATTTCGGTTATCAACCCAGATATTCATATCAATCTGTCCATCAGTTCATATATAACATTATATAGTAGTTAATTAGAGTCATTAAATTTCCTTGAATCCAACAGCACTGTTTGTATCACTCCACTTCTCTGTGTTTCTTCTACACAGGCTGTCAGTCTGTGCATTAGTGGTGGGTATTTTTCTCTTTCTGCAAGTTACAACGGTACACCAGTAGGTTGTGACAGGTCTTTGAGCGAGTTATTGAATCATTCATTAAATTAATTTGTTCAAAATGCTAATTTCTTCAGCAACAAAACAAAGACTCACTGAATTATTTATTCAACTGATTCATTCAAAAATGCTGATTCATTCAGGAACTAAATACTGTGTGTTTCTCAGTGACACAATAGTTGTTTTTGCTTTGGCTTCGTTTGTCTATTTTTCCTTGACCTACTAAAGTAGCCATGTAATAAGAGGCAATATTGTGTCAAAATGTAAAACCATGTCTGCACAGGATACAAGTGAAGCATGCGGAGTACAGGAGAAATATAATGGGTCATCCGTTTAGTTTCAATGAATTGTCACATCGTGCCACATAAGAGTTCTGCTGGTTCTGTTGGCTTTTGACGCATCCAAGTTCGGAGGTGTTTGACATAATGTCCAGTGTAGACAGCCTTTTGCAATCCACTTTGCTGCTTTTAAATTTTTTTTAATTTTTTTTTTATGTATTCATGCGCTAGACACAGACGTGTTTGATTGTTGCCTTCATGTTTTATGTCTTTTGCAGCATCTTGTGCATTTCACAGCATTCTAAAAATGCAACACTCAAGTTAAAAGAAGTTTCATATTTAAAAAAATAAAATACATCTATAGACTTTGCGTTGTTTTCATTCCACTACCGTGCCTCTCTCATTTTAAACACAAAAACACATGGCCCCTCAAGCTATTACAGCACAACGAAATGCAGGCATGGCCACGCAGAGTGCAGACACATTGCTACTAAATATTAACTTGTCTATTGGAATACTTTGGGAATAGTACACTCTCAGTCTTGCTTTTGAATGCCTGTAGTAGCATCTTGAAGTTGTACTGACTGCAAACTTGATTTTCTCTTTTGACAGTTTTGTAATAATATATTTTCTTACCAGATGATATGATTAATAGTTAATTTTTTTATAGTTTTATTTTTGTACATCACCCTAAATTCTATTCATTTAAAAAAAAATCCATTCATGTCTGTCTTTTTCCTTTTTGCTGTATTCTATACATCCGGTATATTCATATATTGTAGACCTAGTTTTCCTTTTTTCCTCCTATTTCACCCCCTCTCTCTGAATCTCTTGCCAGTGTTGGCTTAGAGCTTTCTCATCCTGCATAATATTGCTTCTCAGCCGATAAAACAGCGAGTACAAATCCCGCTCCAGAATCGATGGGCACAGTTATTCCTGTGACCCCTGCCAACCAGCTGGCCACCAGCCACACAGTTCCTCAGCCAACATGTGAGCTGACAGACCACTGCAGCCCTGCACTGTACCCACCTCCCAGGGAGCCAGACAGACCATGCCTGCTGGACCAGACGCAGTGTGTCTCTGTATGTTCAGGTCCATATGTGTGTGCGGTGTGGTCAGACTCTTCCAAAATACCTGCGTGAGGTTTGGAACAGCTTCATTTTCCACCAGGCCAACTAGTGAGTTTAAACTACCTGCTTCTCATGAAGTCAAACTTTAGCAGGTTTTCAAGAGATTCACTGGAATATTTGAATTGAATATTTGATTTTTGTCTTTCTCTGTGAATTGTTTTGCTTGTCATAAATCTGGGGATGCACAAATATTAAAACTATGTCTGACAGAAATGTAATAAACTAAATCTAGATAATAAGATAATTAATTTTGTTATGACCACTATTGTTTATTATTTATTTATTTTATTTTTTTCTGGGTTTTTTTCCCTTAGATAAATGTTAAAGTCAATTGATTTTTTTATATTTCCATTTTTTTAAAGACATTTTTTTTAAACATTCTTGCTTTGTGCAGAGATTATGATCAAATCTTCAAACCTAAATTTCATTTAAAAAAAAGTATAACCAGTTATAACCAAACAACCTGAAACCAACCTGAAACTTGCAAATGTTTCACAATATTTTGTGATGTATTCCTTCCTGGCATTTTCTTATACTGTAATCATCTTTTTATCAGTTGGTTCAGGAACGTGGGCAGTGTAGTTGGCAGTCTGTATTTTGGCCTTGGAGCTCACAGTAGCTTTATTCACTTTCAGATCACGCAATTCTTATTCTCTGCTGTGAGCTTATCTAACAACCTCAAAATATAGCGCTGCTAAAACATCACAATTAGGCTATTAGAGATATATAGGTCAGTGTGACGAGAGGGGCGGGGCCGAGAGCCGTGGGAACGGAGTGAGGCCGGTGGAGTAAATGCTAATGCACGATACCTGCGCCACTCACCCGTCTCGAGTCTCACGGAGGAGCTCCAGAAGGATAAAGGAGGAGTGACGACAGTGTTGGAGGAGAGAGGACCAGGCCTGGAGTTTATTTTGTGTTTTGGTTTCGTTTGTGCTCGCTCCGTTCCCACAGCTCTCGGCCCCGCCCCTCTCGTCACAGTCAGTTTCAGATTCTTATTCTTACAACATGTAGTTTATGTAAACATTTTATTTTATTGTAGTTTTTCCTGAAAACTACTGTAGTAATATTAATATACAGTGTATTTCAATGTTAATTATAATTACTTTTTTGCCCTTATATTTAAATTCTGCAAATAACACAATCAGAGAGTTGTACTATAGTTGTGCTATAATGCTAGTAATCTTTGACTTCAATTTTAGTCCCATGTTTCCACATCTCATTTTTCTCAAAATTTTTAATGCTTAAAATCTCTCCTTTTTTCAGTGCAACAATGATTATGTTCCTGTGTGCGGCTCCAACAACGAAAACTATGAAAACGAGTGTTTTCTGCGGAGAGACGCCTGCAAACAGCAGACCGAGATCCTGGTGGTCTCTGAAGGATCCTGCCCAGCCGGTACGTTCAGTCGTGTTTGGTGCATATGTCTCTTGAAGGTTAATCCACAGCCTAATCATTTGCCCATAAAATGTGTAACTGTGAGTACTGAGCAAGACTGCAATTTACTCATCCCTGAGGTCTGAATCAGACAGGGACTCTCATAGCTGTGCTTGTGTTAAACATGTTATACTGTGCTATAGTCAGACAATACCCATAATACCTCTAACAGGCTAGAACCATGTATTATTGCTTTGTGTAAAGCTTTTGCTGTGTTTTAAACCCTGCATTCAGAGCTTTTTATGCCACAAAGGCTGTTCCACAAGACTGGATTGTTGTTGTATATGATTTCAGAAAAATATTCCCCTTTTTCCTCTTATATTAAAGGAATACGCATTGCATGTTTATGGCCAATCAAAGACCAAATGATACGAGCAAAAGTGTGTTCTGTGGTCAGTAAGATGGTGTATTGCGGAGGCTAAAGCAGGTGTTTGGTGCTCTGGGAGTTGCTGAGTCAGACTCCATTAAACAGTGCCTAAACACACTGAAACCTCTAAAAAATGATCTCTAGGGAGAGAGAGAGTGTGGGAGGCGAGAATTTGTGCTTATGGAGCATCCAGAGAATAAAATGTTCTCCTCATGCCGTGTGTGTCTGTAGGTAGAGTCATAATTCAGTCCTAGCGGGATATTGGTTCTCAAGCCTGAATGTGTATGAGCATGTACTTGTCTGTAGGTGTTCTGGAAGGTAAAAGTTAATTTACTGAAACAAGCTTCAGAAAACAAGAAGAGAGTTTGTCTTTGTCTCTGTGAAGCTTAAAAGGCGCCACTGAATCATCTCTCATCATCTCTCTGTTTGGCTCTGTCTGTCTGAAGGCTTTCCTGTCATCTTTTGCTTTTATTTCGCTCTATCATCTATCTATCTATCTATCTGTCTGTCTGTCTGTCTGTCTATCTCTCTTATGTTCAGCAAGGCTGCATTTATTTCAATAAAAAGTAATGTTGTATACTTTATAAAAATTTAAAGGGGTCCTATTATGCTCTTTTACAAAGTCTTGATTTTGTTTTGGGGGTGTACTAGAACAGGCTCTCATACTAGGTTGTTCGAAAAACACATTATTTTTCACATATTTTACATTATTACAACACCTCTCTCCCCAGTCTGGCATGAACGGCTCGAATAGTTCCTGTATCAAATGAAGGACCGCCTTCTGAAATACGAAATGTGTTGTGATTGGTTAGCTGGGCCAGTGTGTGTTGTGATTGGCAGCACTTGGCGCCTGGTCGGGAAATGACATGCCCCTTACCACTGACAGCTTCAGTGTAAATATTGCATCAAAATCAAATCAATTTGAGCGTGATTTAAACCCGGATGATTGTAACCACTCTAAGTTCGTCTGCCTTGTGAAAAATAGCGCGTCTCCGACATAGTGATAACACTCGTTGCCTTCTTTAGTGCAGCTCAACCAGGTCTCGTCCCATTCGTCGATATTTGTGATATCACAAATGTTTTATTTTTTTTTTATGGCAAAGCTGAAATTTCAGCAGCTGTTACTCGGTCTTTACTGTCATATGAAGCTCCACAAATCATTCTAATATGCTGAGAAACATTTCTTATTATCCATGTTGAATACAGTTGTGCTGCTTAAAGGTGACATATCATGAAAATCTGACTTTTCCAGGTTTTAAGTGCTATAATCAGGTCCCCGGTGCATCTACCAACCAAGGAAACGTGAAAAAGATTAACCCAGTAACTTTGTTTTGGGAAGCCTTTTTCTGCAAGCGTCTGAGAAAACGAGCGTGTCTGATTTCGCTCCCTTGGTGACGTGGCAAAGGGATCTCATTATAATATTACCGCCCCTTAATCTGTAAGTTTACACAGTATTACAGTATTAAAGGCGTCATATCACATCATATTACATTTTTATAGTTTGTCATATTTTAGGTTTTCATATATTTCCCACCCTTTGTCTGGCTCTTTTTCATAGATATTTCCCAACCTTTGTCTGGCTTTTAGAATTAAATGCTGCTATGCCTGTAAGAAACGCCCTTAGCATGTAAACATCTGTGACAAAATTTACACTATAAAAATTGATGTGTACAAGTCAGCCTGCAATTGCTTAATAATTACAGTACTATGCGGAGGTGTATGCAACAAGCATTCAACAGTTTGGGGCCAGTAAGATTTTTTTATGTTTTTGAAAAAAGTCTCTTACCAAGGCTGCATTTATATGATCAAAAATACAGTAAAAATAGTAATATTTTGAAATATTATTTAAATTTACAGTAACTAACTGTATTATATTTTAATATATTTTAACACATAATTTATTGCTCAAATGGCAAAGCTGAATTTTCAGCAATATTTCTAAAAATATTTTTGTAAGATTGTAAATGTCTTTACTGTCACTTTCGATCAACTGATTGGATTGGAGCGAGAGTTTATCGAAAATCTGTTGGGCAGATTTATTTATTTATTTTATTGTATTGTATTGTGTTTATTTGCACAAGGCTTCAGATTTGGGCCTGTGTTTGGTGCTCTCCAAGGTGCTGAATCCCATTCTGCATGTTGAAAGTGCCATTGCGTTTGTCAAATACAATTCTTCACTTCTAGTCTAGAGTCAGCAGTAATGGTACTGTTTAAAGTCCATGAGTTACTGGCATAGTTACTAAATTTAGCTATAATCCCATTTACCAACGGTCACTTCCAATACTGGTTGGTGAAATCATGTTATTCCCTTGTCCCACAAAGTAATTTCACCATCCTTTACTGTGTCAAACCTCTCCTCCATCACACTTGGGTACTGATATTTGACTGTAGCTTACTTTCCCAAAATGAAGTCCTTGCTGTGCTTCGTTGAAACTTTCAGAAGGGTCTTATGTGCCAAATATTAAGAAGTATTGCAGAGGTGAGTATATGCTTCTCTCTTTTTTTCTGGCATTGATAAATGGGCTATTTACCTCGCAAACGGTGGCAAGTTCACCGCTGTGCTGCTGTAAGATCAGTGTGAATAATGTGCTGATTAAGGAGACGGGTCATGTGCTTATATTGAGTTTTCAGTGCGGCGCAGGGCAGCAGGCCATTAGCTTAGTGGTGCGTAACTGTAGAGAGGAGAAGGCAGTTCATTTTCAACATTGGAAATCGAGGTTAAGATAGCCTTTCTGCGTAATCACACTCCATGTAGTGCTAAAGTAGCTTTCTCCATGCAGGGAGTATGCATCATATTCCAAGAAATTACTATTGTAAGGGAAACAGGTCAATTTAGCTCAAAGGGAATCATTTAAGATTTTAAAGGGAACTCCACCAATATGTAAGGGAATTTGGACAGAATCACTGTTTTACGGCTGATCACTGAGATGGCCAGCGAGTCATTGAACGAGCCGTATGACATCAATTCTGCAATGGATATTTATATCCAAAATATAGTGAAAACACTATTAATTAGCACAGTAACAAGATCGGCAGTTTAAGACATTAACTTGTGAGCACAAAACACAAGATACTTCTCTTTTCACTGTTGTCTTGGGCCTCTTGTGGAATTTTGGGCTCCTCAGGTTTCAACCATGTTTTAACCAAATCATAGATCGTCTGATTCGGTCTGATATCCTACACTATTACATTCTCAAAACATTCACATAAACAGCTCAACAGGCCTGTTTTATCATTAAGTACTGATATGTTACCTGACGCACACATGTCGGTCAAGCACGATGTTCTTGAAATTAGTGCTGGGCGGTATGACCAAAAATTTATATCACGGTATTTTTCAAAATTATACCGGTTTCACGGTACAAGACGGTATTTTTTTTCATGCATGTCCGGGTGTTAACCATATTTTCTACTGATTGAGAGGAAATACTGCAGTATATTTGCTTAGAATGCCCTATTTTACTGTCACGATGAGTGAATATTCTGTTCCCTCACCACAGTGCAACACCCCTTTCAAACAGTGTCGCGTTCCGAACGTTGTTTACGTGACATATACCGGTATTGCGGTATTTTCAAAATTCATATCATAACAAAAATAAAAACCGGTATTCGGTATGAACCGGTATACTGCCCAGCACTACTTGAAATAGTTAATTGTGTGTTGTAACAGCGGCCGTGGCATGTTAAATTACAGCTGCGTTTGTCTCTGCTGACAGAGAACATCTACCTCTGAGCCTCGATGCTCAAGTTCACTCAACCCATTGCATCGTGGGAGCCCAGATAAAAAAAGTGCAAAGTCACCTCATAACACATTCTTCCTGATAAATGATAAAGGCAGAGGAGATGCGTAACCCGCTGATACCTCTGAATGAGGAACAAAGATCTCTTACACTTAATAAGACTCTTGCCATTGTTTCGTGCCAGCAAACTCAGCAGAGTCCAGTCTCACAGGAAGAAGTGTGCCGAGAAACAGACTGTTCGTCTCGCTTTACTCTTCCAGCCTCACTGTGAAATAGTCTTTTTGATGTACTAGGGAACTTCATGAATTTTTGAGGTTGTGAAAGGTTTTCCACTTTTTTTGATCCAGTGCTTCAGGACTGGTTCATTGGTTCATTGTGTAGTTTTTGCCTTTTAAGGTCCTCAGTTTTTATAAGGAATGATGAATACAAGGATGGAAAGTTAGTGAATACAAGGATGGATAGTTGTTGAATGTAGACTAGTTATCTGTTTAATCTTATAAAGTTGTATATATCATATTTAAAGCATCGTTTTCCAATGACTTTACATGATTAACATGATCGATACCTGAAAAACCTTTTGTACCTTATTTTTTACATAAGAGCCATTTATAAATGTGCAAGGCTTCCGGTGTCAGCCAATAGCAAACTTGTATTTGTATTCATGTTTTTCTAATTTATTGTTGTAAGTTTAAAAACACTTGATTGTAGCTCAGATAGTTTACTATTTACTGCACATTGTTATTCTTCACGTTATTTACTTATAGCAGCTAATTAATCTGGAGTTTCCACATCCACAGGAAATAGCTTACTTTTGCAATGAAAAATAAATTAATACAATCAACTACATGTCGTCTGCCCCTTTGTGGATTATCCATGCTCTTCAGGAAATAGAAGGACTTTTAATATCATTTCCAAAATGTCTGCCTGTGTTGCACAATGCACATATATACCTGTTGGCTGAGAAATTGTTGAATATTGTTAAAGCAATGGCAAGATTAACTTTAAATATTCATTTTGAAATACCAATAATAATATGCCAATTAAAGCAATGTAATTTATTTTAAAAATTTCATGATGCCGATCACAAATAAAAATCATTAAATCATTAATCTAAATGAATTTTACTAAGATATATTTAGGGTGGGAATTGGTATATGTATTTTTTTTATTTGCAGCTTGTTCTGTCATTGAATTGTTAAAGTGAAAATCAGTTCACTTTTAATAATGTTCTTTCTACCATATTATTGCTCATAATAATGAATGTACACATTTGGTTTTCTGACCGTTATTTACAGCATATGACAGGCTTTACAGAGTAAATATTAGTCATGTTTTATAATTGTATGCATATATGCAGGTGATGTTGTTGTGAAAGCATATCAGATAAACAGGTGAAAGTATTTTGACAGATTTAGACATATTCTTTGCATTAAAGCCATAACTGAGTGTTTCATGTCCAGATGGCCAGAGAGCATCGCTCAGATGGTCAAAGACAGATTGAGTGTGACATGTCTCTGAATCAAGAATGTAACTGTCAGGCAATTAGAAAAATAAACGAGTCTGAACTTGTGTGTGTGTGTGTGTGTGTGTGTGGTTTCATAAGTAAAAAACAAAAAAAACTTATTTACCACTGGGCACATGGTGTTTATAGCTTGTTGAGATGAAAATTGATGTACAGATGTATTTAGGAATCTTGTAATGTAATGGTGTAATGTAATGGTGTTTGCATATAAATGTGTCTTAGCAGTGTGTGGACACAACCACCCCACAATGATAAAAATCCATTCATCCCATTCAAACCATTTTGATTTTCTGAGCAGTATGATGTCATACTGCTCAGGCCCCGCCCACAACTGCTAACAGACTGTCCCGTATTAACATATTCCTGCCCTCAGTCAGTTCTGTCAGTACTGTCATCCATTTTTTCCTCAAGCAGCTATAGCGACATGTCTCAAAAGGTAATGCAGATTTGTAGCTGGATGTAAAAATAAACATAAGAGTCCTCATTTTCTCCCAACATCAGAGCCACTGAGGATGCAGTGGATAACGTGCCACCGCATACACAAAAAAAATGGAAGAGAGAAGCGGGTTGAGCAGTAGCTCATTATCATTTCAAGAGACATGCACTGAAACGGGTCGCTGTAAACAGAGCTGATTTTGACAAGGTCAAAAGGGTGTTGTTTTACATGACTATTTAGGAATTTTAATCAAAGTATGTTGCAGACATTTCATGAAGACCCTAAAGAATCATACCAACTTGTGGAAAATGGGCATCCAATGTCAAAATATTATTAAAATATGTTGTTGTTGTTGTTGTTTTTTAATCTGAAGGAAGAATAGATCATTTTATTTTCTTTAAGGATGCTAAAAAGTTCTTGCTTTGTATGCTTGATCTAACACACAGAATTACACATGTAAATAGTAGTGTATGTTTGTATGAAAATACATATGCATGGTTTTATCTTGCTATCCTTTCCTCATTTTCACTTGAGTGTCTTTTTATACCTTCATATCCAGTAAAAGGGCATTCGTTACATTATGATACTTGACTATACTTGATTTTAGAGTCATGTTTAAACAAATATTGTGACAGCAACACCATGAAGCACTGGACTCTTCTGTTCTTATGCACAAAGGGTGTACAGAAGGTTATAGTTTCTATGTTTTATTTGAAACACTTATTCTAAATCAGACTGCAATGAATCAAAGTGTGCATTTATAGTATCTCCCTCTTGCATCATTTGTGCAGCCCACTTCTGCCTACATGAGCCAAATGGGTCACATATTCAATTCAATTCAATTCAATTTTATTTGTACAGCGCTTTTCACGATACAAATCATTGCAAAGCAACTTTACAGCAAATTAAGTTTCTACAATATTTAGTGGTAGCTTATCAGTGGTGACTGTCAGTTAATGTACATATGGCAGAAATGATGATCAAAGGCTGCATATTCACCTTTGATCATCCCACAATTTAAGTTAATAAGACCATATCTGTACTGTAAATTGGGATAGTATGCCCAAACGCCAGAGACCCATATGAGCAGAAATGTACATGATTTATCCATTCATCCATCTATTTTCCAAATTGCTTGTCCTATAGTGTTATAGGGCTGCTTTAGCCCATCCCAGTATCTCAAGACGTAGGCAGGAAAACACGTTGGATGGATGGCCAGTCCATCCCTTGTACATTCTTAAAAATTACTTTCATTCAGTTATTTTTTTTAATTGATCTGGGAAGTTGACAAATAAATGACATAGACATGAACTTTAAAAAAAGAAAAGAAAAAAAAGTAAAAAATCATTTATATATTCAGTTATAAAAATATAAATTATATTAAATTATAGACAATATCAGGATATTATTCTCACATGATACAATTACTGTATTTCAACATTTAGCCGTTCATTTAAATATTGTTGAAGTGTGACAGATAATTTTACAATTACAAATGTTACATGTAAACTTCCAATTAATATAAAGCCTTAAAACCTGCAATAATGATCAAATATTGTTTGACCCTTATTGAATTCACTAAAATGATAGAAATTAAGACTTGGAAGAAGACATGGATGTAATGTCCTTCTTTTTGTGTTTTACAGATGCTGGTTCAGGATCAGGAGATGAAGGTAAGGCAGACCTTTTTTGACACCTGAATTTGTGTGCATACTTCTCATTAAATCACTCTGCACTTGTTTACACTTCCCCACAGATGATGCTCATAAACACACACTCACTTCCGAGCCTGTCAGCAGTCATCTGCTCTCCTCCACAAGCCGCCCACTGAAACTGAGATTCAATTACACCCACTCACATATTGTTCAGAGAAACAGAATTATGACACTCTTCCCCCCCCAAAGTGCAATGTCTGACTGACAATAGAACAGTCTGCGGCTCGAGCTGTATATTTGCATCGCTTAAAATGTGTCACTCTTCTTTGATTTTAATCTTTCGCTCTTCCAGTCAAAAGTAAAGAGGAGGAAGAGAAAGATGAGGGCGATAAAGGCTGGGTAAGGGAAGGGAGAAATGATTGCAATTTATGGATGGAACAGAAAGAGAGTGAAAAAGAATGGCGTTTAGGTAAGCACAGCACTATCAGTGCGATAAAAATCAAATGTATTCCAATGGCTGCAGATAAATCATATGGGTTGCCTACTGGGCATGCAGGCTGCTGGACACTTGATGCTAAGAGATTAGCTTTTTCCGATTATTAAAAGTTTCATAAGAGTTGACATTACTTCTAATTCTAATTCTAATGAAATTTAGTCACAAAGTTATTTTATGTATAATGATTCCCAGGTAGTCCTATATGGATGTACCTTCAAAAAACGAATCAAGCACTAATAAAAGATGCATTATAGTATATTCTAAATATTTGCATGCAAAAATAAAAAATTGTGTATCATTAATACACAGATAATTTTGAATGGTCATTAATAGACCTTAAATAGGTTAGACACCATATTGAATTTAACATGGATACAAAAGTGGCTGTGACAATGGCATGGCATGCACTGTATAAAGGTTGTAGATCATGTAATTTTCATAACTCACAACTCTCAAAGCTGTTTATTGGAGTTTTTTAATGTAAGGTTTTTTTTTTCCCCCTGTAATACCTTTTGTCGGCTGAACAGTCAGTATGTTGTAGTACAATCCATTGAACTTACTGTACCTCTATGCCTCACAGCCATGTTTTCATTCCTGACAAAAATGAAATATGCCGCTACCATGACCTATGGAAAAAGATGTTGTTTGGAGTCAGATGGT
Organism: Sinocyclocheilus rhinocerous; assembly: GCF_001515625.1. Classification (NCBI taxonomy): domain Eukaryota; kingdom Metazoa; phylum Chordata; class Actinopteri; order Cypriniformes; family Cyprinidae; genus Sinocyclocheilus; species Sinocyclocheilus rhinocerous. Next base: position 15,184 of record NW_015655558.1, read on the forward strand.
GTCGTTACGGTAGCAGGGACTAATGTGGTCATGCTAACCAGCCAAACATTGACCCCTTGTTTAAAACATTAAATGGTGTTTTTGTTGTTGTTTAATTTAATTTAATTGCAGTCCTAATGTTTAAAGACAGTCTTGGAAAAGGACTAGAGAAAGCACCTGAGAATAGTCTCATTAGATCTAATTAAGTTAATTTACTTAGCGCTAGTTTTCTCCTTTTGGGATCCATGAAAAAAATATATGGCATGCGGGTGAGTAGATGATGACGAAACTACTAACATTTTTTGTACCTTTTTATTTCTATTGTTGTTTTATTTTATTGTATTTATTTATTTATTTATTGCTTCTTGCTTTTAATTCAAGAAGCAAACATCTTCAAACACCCGATTTTATTCAGTGATTAATCGCTGTATCACTTCAGCTGTCAAAACTGCAGCAGTACGGCTCCAGCAGCACTTCATTATTTCTAATTACTTCCAAATGTAATCAATTTACTGTGTATTCTGTGGGCTCTCCTTCAAGAATCCATTATGTATTTAATTTTGGTAGATTTTCTATAATCAATACAGACAACACAGACACAAGAAGCAGTCTTTAAGGGAGTTGGCTTGTGTGCTTTGGGTTTTCGTTGTGTATTTATTTGGTCTTTGCAGCTGCGGTCGACCACATTTGATCTTTCACATAAAAATGGTTGTTAAGTCGTGCCTTAAACTGTTCTAAAATACTCTGCAGCATTTACTGAAGCCAAATTAATGACCTCACGTTCCTGAGGTGACGGCAGTCAGCTGCACAGCCATATCCGGGTGAGGACCTTCCTCAGTCACCGTGGTATCACCATGGTAACAAGCTTAGAGGAATGAGAAAGAGAATAATCTAATCTCCCCGTTTCAGCTGCTGTGATAAAGAAAGGCACAGTGCCGTCTGGAATGGGAGGTGAAAACTAAGGAAAAGTGTCTGGCTGTGCTTAGAGTTTGTGTGCTTAACATTCAAGCTGAGTGTGAACATGTGCACTGTTTCTGTACTGCAGTCCATACTGAGTTGGATGCACTGTTTATCAGTATGTGTCACTGCGGCTGGAAAAGGTTTTTAAAACATCACAACAGATAATTCATAAGTTCATCTGATAAAAAAAGCCCTATTGAAAAGCTCTTGGCATGGGAAAACCTGGCCATAACCTAGCTTCAATGAGAGGGTGGTGTTTTATCTTGGATTATTAGGTTTATTATTATTATTATTATTAGGTCTATTTCTAAGGCTGAAACCTATTTTGAACCAATGATTGAAGGATGACAGATTTAATTGTTTATCTGTTAAATTAATATTAACATATGAATTACTTATATTATGGAGAGATGGAAAGAAGCAAACGTGTGCACTCCTGCAGACAGCTTGTGGGGAATGTTTCCTCTCACCTTCACTTAGCACTACATTTATTTTGAAGTTCCAAAGCAAAGAAGTTGGATAACAGCAGGTATTCATGCCTCTGTTATTGTTATTCTTGTCAGAGTTCATACGACATTTTTTTTTTTTTTCTTTTTTTTTTTCTACTTAAATTTGTAAAATTGGAGTTTACCTCATTTCTTTTTTGGCTCATTTTTGCTTTTAATTGAAACTGGGCAGGGCAATTATAGTTCCCAGCATGTTTTGCATGGAACTTGATTTTGAGGGGAAAATGTAAAGACTTTAATGTCCAGTTACGATTTGATTTAGAACCACTTCTGGTCCATAAAGATGGGGTGCTCCCTGAGCTCCATGTAACATCATCTGTATGAGAGGCTGCATGCAGAAGAACACGGTTTACGTTTTAGACTAATACAATATAGAGAAACCAGTGATTATTATGCTTGATGCTAAGAGATTAGCTTTTTCCGATTATTAAAAGTTTCATAAGAGTTGACATTACTTCTAATTCTAATTCTAATGAAATTTAGTCACAAAGTTATTTTATGTATAATGATTCCCAGGTAGTCCTATATGGATGTACCTTCAAAAAACGAATCAAGCACTTTTTTTTTTTCTTTTTTTTTTCTACTTAAATTTGTAAAATTGGAGTTTACCTCATTTCTTTTTTGGCTCATTTTTGCTTTTAATTGAAACTGGGCAGGGCAATTATAGTTCCCAGCATGTTTTGCATGGAACTTGATTTTGAGGGGAAAATGTAAAGACTTTAATGTCCAGTTACGATTTGATTTAGAACCACTTCTGGTCCATAAAGATGGGGTCCTGAATGTTTCATTACTTTATGTGCTATTATTTAACATGGTAAAATACTATTTCTAGTTGGTTGATAGTTAGTTGGTAGTACCTAGTAATGTAATTGAGTAATGCGACACAAATGAAAATGGATCATGTCGTGGGCAAACATAAAGTCATGTTGAGACTGCTGAATTGGTCCAAAAAAATTTTTTTTATCCATTATGTTGAATGTACATGAACAAATGATGTTTTCTGACAAAGAATTATTGAACTAAACCAAGAAGGAAAAAATCAGTTAATGTAACCTAATTGATTTGTGTGGAACGATATGAATGATTAAATTATGTCAATTCAAACCTCTTTTTTCAGTATCCTTATTCTCCACAGCTGAGAGAAAAGCAGAACTAAATAGTGCTTCCTTAATGTATGAAAATTGAAAATAACATTGTAATTGTAAATTACTTCATATTCCACTTCTGTTCTTATCACAAATAAGACATAGATGTGTCCTTGTTGCCTTTGTGGTAAATCATTTCAGAGACTAAGCTATTTCCAACCCCAACAAGAGGGAAAATGCAATCATTTTATGGCAGCATCTACTCATTCTCGATTCGTTCTGAGCTCTGGCAAATACCTCCGGAGTTATTAATATAGTCAGGGTCTTTGCAGATGAAATGTAAATCTCAGGCAAATGTGGAAGGCGCTGAATCAAATGAGACAAAGGTGTATTGGGGGCTACGTGAGCCTTCTGTCGCTCAAAAATAAATGTGCTGTTTTAATGTGGGTAGAAGGGGATTTCTATTAAAATTTTATTTTGGGAAATACAATATAATGATATGGGCAGGCTGGGGAGAATGGGAAAGTGGAAGAGAGGATGAACAGGAATCACACTAGACACAAAAGATGAGCCGTTCACGGTAATGGTGGGATTATATGGAGATTAGTGCACTAGACGGGTCAGGAGACATTGTGATTGATGAGCCATGGCAGGAAGTGGCAAAATGGCCTCAAGGTCACAAGAGAAAGTGAAAGAAGAGAGCAGAGTTCATTTTGGCTTATATCAATACAGTAGAACTGAACAGAAGTCACACACAAAGAGATATTTGAATTTCTTGTGCCAATAGACAGAGTAAATTATATCAACATAGCATATGGAGACTTACATTCCAGGAGATGAGAAAAAAATGTAACGTATGGAGAAGAAGATAAGACGGAGACAGAAGGGAACACCAGAGACATTTATACAGAAACCGGGGGAAATTGTCTCGTTTTTCAGCGGCTGCATCTATGAGGAGTTTAATCCCTTTCCAGTCATGGATCTTCTGAGGACACTATTTTCTGACAATAGTGAGCTTCATTTCTTGAGTGCCTCTAAAAACGAACCGACTGCAATCTGTTATGGTTAAAATCAGTAAAGCATCAACCCTCAGTGGGGCAGAAATACTCATCATAACAGCAGTCTCCAGCTCCCAAATTACTGGAACAAGCTAAGCCTGAACTCCTTGGAGACACACCTCGGTGTTTGAAATGTAAACATCTAATGGCTTGGTTGTTTATAGAGCTTTCAATTCTTAAAGGCTCATTTATCCTGGGATGCATCTGCAGAATTCGCTGAGGTTGTTGGTTTTTTTGACTGTCTTTGAATAGAAAGTGTAGAGGAGCAAAGAGGAGCTCCGCTGGGCTTGAGTCTGGAGTTTGTGCTGGAGCTGGAGGTGTTTTGGAATGGAAAAGAATTTCACACTTCTTTGTTGATGCCTGGAACATGGTTACTTTTGGACTAGAAGCATACATACAGCATACATGATGATTAAATTGTAGCGTTTGTTGTCCAGACTTTTGCTGCTGATTTAGGAGACTACTAGTGATTTTCTGACTTAGACCCTGTTTATAATTGGTATTTTGGTATTTTTTAGTTTGGTGTGATCTGATCACAAGTGGTTAGCTCTAAATACAGGTGCAGTTGTGGTCCAAAGTGGTCAGATCACTCAAACTACATAGTGTGTAAGAAATATGTGAGCACATTGATAGTGTAATACTGCCCGTTGGACAGCGAAAGACTGCCTACTCACATATCAGTCAATCACTATTCTAAAACAAGGGTTAAACCTTGCTTATGCTTCAAAGAAAATAACAATCCTATCAAAGAATTTTAGAGAAACACATATATACTGTACATATGCATGCACAAGATAAAGTACAAAGGACTTTTTAGTAAAGGTATCTTTTTAAATAATTTATTTTTAAGGATCTTTTTAAGGCTTTTGAAAGTACATTTTAGTGAAGGTATCTTCTTTCAGCTTAATTTTTAGTAAAGGTGTATTTTAAACTGTTTATAAGGCACTTTTGAATTTTTAGTAAAGGTTTTTTTTTTTTGGTAAATGTACAGTTTTAAATTATTTATTTTTAAGTACTTTTAATTAAAGTTATATTTTAGATAGCTTATTTTTAATGCTCTCAAAGTTTTTTTTATAGAAAAAGTATCTTTTTTAATTACTTTTAAAGTGCTTTTTAGTAAAGGTATCTTTAAGTCGATTCACTCAATTAATGTGTGATGGTTCTCCTCACTGATGTGAGATTGCTAAATAGGAAAATCTCTTGTGAAATTGCTTTTATTTGTTTTTATTTGCTTTTCATTTGTGCATTGGCTGTTGGGTGTTACAAGCTCCCTGGTGTGCACATGTTGTTAAAGGCCAATATCTAAATTTGGTTTAGGTCTCTGAGCAATGAATCCATATTCCTGTGAGTTGAGAAATGACCTTTAACTTGAAACAGAACAACTAGTTGTTGTTCTACTGAGGTGGAAAATCTCACATCGTCCTCACTAAATCATTCATTGTCAAACGAGTTCATAAGATCTGCTTCAGGGAAAATAACATTGATCTTTTATAAATAGACAATCAGAACAAAGTGAATTAAACATAGCATTTTTATGTAAGAGAACATATTAAACTAGTTCTGTCATATTTGATGCAGTCCTCTCTGGAATAGCCTTTAGCTGCTATCTCTTGTTTACCATCAGCTTGCTTTGCTCTACTGATTTGGATCTTTTCTAAAGATCAGCGGGTAACACTGGAGTGAAAGATTGGCACTGTGGTGCCAGAGGGATTAGTGGGGCTCGATGGCAAAGACTGGCACCCACAGCGCTGGAACATCTCAGCTGCTCTCTGTGCCACCCCACGGTGTCTGGGAGTTTAGATGGAAAGACAAGGTGCCAGAATCTTGCTGCTTGGACAATCACAATCCACTGCAGCAGGGGGTGTGCTGGAAGAATTTATTGGGGGCTTAAAGAGTAGTTAATATAAATTAGGTAATATTTTATACAAGTCTATGTAAAATGTTTTATTTCTGTCATTAAAAACTTTATAAGTTGACTTGAACAGTGCTAGTTGATTAAATGAACTGCATGTTTGTTCAAATTCCAGATTTATCAATACACTATATAATGGAACCATATTGGTCATTGGCTGACATTATAGATTTTTTGTATATTGCTGTCAGCATTTTATGTAGATATTGAATATTTAACTTTTGCATGCCCATTTCCTCTATTTTTAAATGTACATTTCCTTGCCTTCATCTAATGCTTAATTCAATTTAACATTTGAAAACACTAATAATTTAATATCACCGTTAAATGCACTATTTAAGAAAAACGTGGAACCTTTTTCCACGGTAAAGAACCTTTAGTTTATGTCAGTTATTTTTCAACACAACAGTATTATGAAGGAGTTAAATCTAGCAGAAAGCTTTCAGGGAGCCTATCTTTCTTTCTTTTTTTTCCACAGCTAGGCATGTAAGAAATCCTTACAAAATGTTTTTATTTTTAATCTGGGGCATTTTATGGTCTAATATGAGATTGTGGTTTAGGGAAGGTCATTCAGTGGGTTAAAGCACTAGTTGCTGTGGCCACTAATGCAAACGTTAATTTCAGCCTCGATCCTGGTCAGATCCCCTCATCAAGGCCGGCTTCTTAGCTTGCAGAAAGTGACACTTTATTGACTGCCCATCGACCGCTTAGCTGCTGAAGATGTTTTTTTCTGTCTCTTTCTCTCTGTCCCTTTGTGTTTTTTTTGTCTCTCTCAGTCTCTCTTAATGTCTCTCATCCTTCACCTGTTTTCGAATGCTCTCCGTCATTGTCATGTTTACTTTGTTGTTGTGTTTTCTTTCATTCTTTCTCCTTGCTACATACCACAAATGCCATTTGATGTTCTCTCCATCCTGTTTACCTCTCATTTCTCATCATCCTCAACTCTTCATCTCCTTTCCTTCCCCTGCACTCTTCTTCCATTATATATCTGAGAGCGGCTCCATCACAAGTGTTATTATGGGTGCCATCGGGGCAGATCATAGTCAGAGCCGGAGATCAGCACACGTGTTGGTTTGTGTGTGAATGTAAGAGGCTCTGAACCTCGCAGCACTTCTCATGGGAGGATAATGGAAAGCTTTAGACATGGTACAGCTGTATCAAATGCAAGTGAAATGGTATTTATGTATTGGGTGTACGTCTAATGTACAGTATGTGATTCAATCGTAAGAGTCTTTCTGAGTGTATGTTAAATGTCTATGTGTTTATTTTACACGGTTGACCCTTGTGCATTGTAATGACCCAGAGTGAAACCGATTCGTAGACCTTCTGCTGGGTCTTTTAGCACTCAATGGAAGACTTTCAGCGAGCAGCACTTAATCTGGTCAAAGCTGGAAAAAATGAAGTTTTAAGCCCTAATTCCTTTCCTAATTCTTCTTCCCTAATCCCTTGAAGAAGGGCAGCCCGTTTCGGGCCTCCTTTCCTGAATTTCACACATTGGCTCTTACTTCTCTTGCCAATTCAAACCCTCATCTGGCTTTCAAAGCGCTCTCCAAAAGCTGTCAACCAGTGGAAGAAAATGGCCTCGGGAGCACTCCACAAAATTAGACACCTTCGCTCTGCGCCACCGTCATCAGCGGATTGATGTAATTACATGCGCAAATGGGTCATTGGCAAGGTCTTCTATGCTGTCAGGTGAGGATAGAAGAGGCAAAGTGCCAAAGGGGTTTTACGACATGCTTTTCCCAATGGGACCGGGACACTCAAACAGCCTTATTTGTGTGAAGTAGGCTTTAATGGACCCAGTGTGGTGAAGGCTTAGTTGATGACCACATTATTAGAGCATTGAGAGCCTTGTACCATATTTATGGGACAAGTTTGCAGGTCATATGTCAAAATATACATCCTTACAAAATGTTTAGACATTTATTACATTTTTAAGGATTTTTAACATACATGTTAGAGTATTCAACTACAAAATCCTCCATCAAAAATATGAGTTGTCAAGTCCTCAGAAAGTAAAATATTAAGTTACCAACAATGGTATTAAAAAATATTCTTTTGGATTGAGCTCTAGTAGATTGCTAAAGCACATCCCTAATTTTGTGGCACAAACACTTTGTGACAAACAGTGCACCATATAAAAATCCATAAGCAATGTGTTGAAACAGAACACCCATAGCGTCATTCCATAAATTTAGAAATCATTGCCAGGAAAAAAAAAAGTCACATTACTGCAATACAAAAGGAGGAACAAGGCAGTTTTCATCACTCTGGAGATTCTCTTGAGAAAGTAAGATGATTTTGTGGCTCATGCGTAAAACTTAAATGTCACATTCACCATGTACTGTAGAAGCGGCATCATTAGCTCGTGGAGATCAGTGGAAATCCAAAGATCCTCTTTCAGGCTATCATCTTTCCGCTGTAAGCATTATGCTTCCTACATTCACTATTGATTCAAAGATGTAATGTGTCCTCTCCATCTGTGGAGATTCACTTGACCTTTGTGTCCCTTAAGAGCTCAGCGTGTTCTTGTGTGGTGGCATCTCTTCTGGGAGTTATGGATGCAGGCTTTTATTTCATTACATGTTGGTTTTTTTTATTGTAGACTAATACAACATTGCATTATAGTAACATTGTATCTTCAAAATGCAAAATAATATACATTATATAATTTGACCTTTTAGAGTCCAGGGAGAGCTTTCTCATTATTCTCTTTGTTTACGCAACTGTTTAACTGTGATGTTCAAAACCCCTTCCATTTCACAAATTGTGTGTGTGTGTGTGTGTGTTAATCTGAGCTGCTTTTCACTAGATGACCCTGGAGTTACAGCATCATCCATCCGTCCATTCAGTCATTGTGTGCATTGCGATAAATACCACTCAAAAGAATCAAGTGGAATTAATTTCCATCTCATGCTTATATATGAAACAAAACAATTTATTTCGTGCAAATGGGGTAAAAAGTAATGTACTCAGTAGAACAATCATATTTATAAGTAAAGCTAAGTTAGATAATATCTGTTAGATAATAGGTGTTACGGGGCTGACAAGACGTGAGACATGCGGATCCATGTGCAAGCTTTATTAAAGCAGAGAGGTCAGAAACACAGGCAGGGTCGAACAATGGCAAACAGGTATATGGCGGGCAAGACACAAGAATAATCCTAGGGCTAGCGAAGGTCAACGAACGGCGAACAGAATCAAAAGGGCAAGACTAAAGGGATAAATCCAGGAAAACAGGCAAAGATCAGAAACCGAGAAAACAGACAAGGCAAGACTAGGCTAATCTAGGCTAGGCTAGGAAGCTAACGAGGGCTCTGTAGAGTAGCTATCACTGCTGGCGATAAGCGCATACAATACTCGGCAGTTAGAAGGAGTGAGATGGAGTGTTAAATAGTGAGTGAGTGATATGAAACAGCTGTGTGCAATCAGTGCTGTGTGCAATCAGTGAAACAGCTGTGTGCAATCAGTGCTGTGTGCAATCAGTGCAATGAATGATGGGATATGTAGTCCGGGGTGATATGAAACAGTGTGTAGTGCGAGAGTCAATGAAAATGGAAAGGGTGACCTCTGATGGCTAGCAGACGGAAGTTCATGGACCGGATACGTAACAAGTATAGCCTACAACACCCCATCAGTTATATTCAGGTCAATAGTGCCACCTGTTGG
>NW_015655558.1:24954-34808 GCF_001515625.1 Sinocyclocheilus rhinocerous
GCAAACATGGAAGGCGCTGAATCAAATGAGACAAAGGTGTACTGGGGGCTACGTGAACCTTCTGTCGCTCAGAAATAAATGTGCTGTTTTAATGTGGGTCATCCTTGGGGCAGAAGGGGATTTCTATTAAAATTTATTTTGGGAAATACAATATAATGATACGGGCAGGCTGGGAAGAATGGGAAAGTGGCAGAGAGGATGAACAGGAATCACACTAGACACAAAAAGATGAGCCGTTCACGGTAATGGTGGGATTATATGGAGATTAGCGCACTAGACGGGTCAGGAGACACTGTGATTGATGAGCCGTGGCAGGAAGTGGCAAAATGGCCTCAAGGTCACAAGAGAAAGTGACAGAAAAGAGCAGAGTTCATTTTGGCTTATATCCATACAGTAGAGCCGAACAAAAGTCACACACAAAGAGATGTTTGAATTTCTTCTGCCAATAGACAGAATGAATTATACCAACATAGCATATGGAGATTTACAGTCCAGGAGATGAGAAAGAAAATGTAACGTATGGAGAGAAAGATAAGACAGAGACATAAGGGAACGCTAGAGGCATTTATACAGTAACTTGGGAAAATAGACTCGTTTTTTCAGCGGCTGCATCTTTGAGGAGTTTAATCCCTTTCCGGTCGTGAATCTAACGAGGACACTATTTTCTGACAATAGTGAGCTTCATTTCTTGAGTGCCACTAAAAACGAACCGACTGCAATCTGTTCTGGTTAAAATCAGTAAAGCATCAACCCTCAGCGGTGCAGAAATACCCATCATAACAGCAGTCTGCAGCTCCCAAATTACTGTAACTAGCTAAGCCTGAACTCCTTGGAGACAAACCTCAGTGTTTGAAATGTAAACATCTAAGGGCTTGGTTGTTTATAGAGCTTTCAATTCTTAAAGGCTCATTTATCCTGGGATGCATCTGCAAAATCCGCTGAGGTTGTTGGTTTGTTTGACTGTCTTTGAATAGAACGTGTAAAGGAGCAAAGAGGAGCTCCGCTGGGCTTGAGTCTAGAGTTTGTGCTGGAGCTGGAGGTGTTTTGGAATGGAAAAGATGTTCACATTTCTTTGTTGATGCCGTTACATGGTAGGGCTTATTTTTGGCTAGAAGCATAAGTGTTGAGTACATGTTAGCATTTGTTTTCCAGTTTCTTAAGACGTTTGCAGCTGGTTTAGGAGACCACTAGTGATTTTCTGACTTAGATCTTGTTTAAAATTTTGGTATTTTTGAGTTTCGTGTGTTCTGATCACAAATGGTTAGCTGTAAATACAGGTGCCACTGGGGTCTAAAGTGATCAGATCACTCAAACTGCATTGTGTGTGAGAAATATGCGAGTACATTCACATTTATAGTGTAATGCTAATGCACCTGGATAGTGAAAGACTGCCTACTCACATCAATCAATCAGTATACTAAAACAAGTGTTAGACCTTGCTTTTCATTTACACTTACATTTAGTCATTTAGCAGATGCTTTCATCCAAAGTAACTTACAAATAAGGACAATAGAAGCAATCAAAACTAACAAAAGAGCAACAATATGTAAGAAAACAAGTAGATAGAATAGAAAAAGAATAGAGAACGCTAGTGTTAGAGGGTCCATTTTAAATAAAAAGAAAACAAGCAGAATAGAAATAGAATAGGGAGTGCAAGTGTTAGAGGGTCACTTTTTTTAAAAGAAATAAAAAAGAAAACAAGCAGATAAAATAGAAATAGAATAGAGAGTGCTAGTCTTAGAGAGTCGTGTAGATTGAACAGATGTGTTTTTAGCCATTTCTTGAAAAATGTCCTGCTTTAACGATCCCTTTAAAGAATTTTAGAGAAATGCATATACATATATTGTGCATGTACATGCACATGATACAGTATCTTTTTAAATAATAGATTTTTAAGGATCTTTTTAGGTACGTTTTAGTTGATGTTTCTTTTTTATCTTCTTCTAGCTTAGCTTAAAAGAATAGCTTCTTTTAGCTGACTTTTTTAGCTTTTTTTGCAAAGATATATTTTAAACAGTTAATTTATAAGGCTCTTTTTATTTTATTTTTATGTTTTTCTGTTAAAATAGTTTAAGTACTTTTTAGTAAATTTATTTAAAAAAAATGTTTATTTTAAGGCTCTTTTTGGTGAATGTATAGTTTTAAATCATTTCTTTGTAAGGATCTTTTTAGGTTCTTGTTAGTATCTTTTTTATATCATTTCTTTTTCACAACTTTTATATATTTCTTTTACTGTTTATGTATACTGTATTTTTTACTTTTTAGCTTAGGTATATTTTTAAAATATAATTTTTTTAATGTATCTTTTTTAATTGTATTTAATGTACATTTTAGTAAAGGTACCTTCAAGTCGATTCACTCAATTCTAATGTGTAAAGGTTCTCCTCACTGACGTGAGATTGCTAAGTAGGAAAATCTCTTGTGAAAATGCTTTCATTTGCTTTGCGTTTGTGCATTGGCTGTTGGGTGTTACAAGCTCCCTGGTGTGCACATGTTGTTAAAGGCCAATATCTAAATTTGGTTTAGGTCTCTGAGCAATGAATCCATATTCCTTTGAGTTGAGAAATGACCTTTAACTTGAAAAAGAAAAACAGAAAAACTAGTTGTTGTTCTACTGAGGTGGAAAATCTCACGTCGTCCTTGCTAAATCATTCATCGTCAAATGAGTTCATAAGATCCGCTTCAGGGAAAATAACATTGCTCTTTTATAAATAGACAATCAGAACAAAGTGAATGAAACATAGCATTTTTATGTAAGAGAACATATTAAACTAGTTCTGTCATATTTGATGCAGTCCTCTCTGGAATAGCCTTTAGCTGCTATCTCTTGTTTACCATCAGCTTGCTTTGCTCTACTGATTTGGATCTTTTCTAAAGATCAGTGGGTAAAACTGGAGTGAAAGATTGGCACTGTGGTGCCAGTGGGATTAGCGGGGCTCGATGGCAAAGACTGGCACCCACAGTGCTGGAACATTTCAGCTGCTCTCTGTGCCACCCCACGCTGTCTGGGAGTTTAGATGGAAAGACAAGGTGCCAGGATCTTGCTGCTCGGACGGTCACAATCCACTGCAGCAGGGGATGTGCTGTAGAAGAAAGGAGAATTTAATAGGGGGCTTAAAGAGTATTTGATATAAATCGTGTAATATTTTATGTAAATCTACATCAAATGTTTTATTCATATCATTAAAAAGAAAACAAAAATGTTGTAAGTGGACTTGAGCAAAATGAACTGCATGTTTGTTCAAATTCCAGATTTATCAATATCAGTTTTTTCCCATCCTTCCTATATCTTAAATACAGAATTTAGGAATGCACTATGCACTTATTGGTACCATAATAGTTATTGCCTGACATATATTTTTTGTATATTGCATTATTTTATGTAGATATTGAATATTTAACTTTTGCATGCTCATTTTCGTCTATTTCCTTGCCTTCATTTAGTGCTTAATTCAAGTTAATATTTAAAAACACTAATAATTGAATAACACTGTTTAATGCACTATTAAAAATAAAGGTTCCAACAGGAGGTTTCTGCAGTGGAAGAACCATTTTGGGTTCCCCAAAGAAACTTTTTTCTTAGTGTAATAACCATTTTAATAATCCAAAGAACCTTTTTATACTGTCAAAAATCCTTTGCTCAATGGAAAGATTCCATGAATGCTAAAGGTTCTTCGTGGAACCTTCAATGGAAATAAAGAACATTTATTTTTAAGACTAATGTGTTGCAAATCTCTACCTAAATTCACTAGCATTTAAGACAATTGATTTTAGTTCAAGTCTGTTATTTTTTTTAACACAACAGTATTATGAAGGAGTTAAATCTAGCAGAAAGCTTTCAGGGAGCCTATCTTTCTTTCTTTTTTTTCCACAGCTAGGCATGTAAGAAATCCTTACAAAATGTTTTTATTTTTAATCTGGGGCATTTTATGGTCTAATATGAGATTGTGGTTTAGGGAAGGTCATTCGGTGGGTAAAGCACTAGTTGCTGTGGCCACTAATGCGAATGTTCATTTCAGCCTCGATCCTGGTCAGATCCCCTCATCAAGGCCAGCTTCTTAGCTTGCAGAAAGTGACACTTTATTGACTGCCCATCGACCGCTTAGCTGCTGAAGTTTTTTTTTTCTGTCTCTTTCTCTCTGTCCCTTTGTGTTTTTGTCTCTCTCGGTCTCTGTTTATGTCTCTCATCATTCATCTGTTTTTGAACGCTCTCCGTCATTGTCATGTTTACTTTGTTGTTGTGTTTTCTTTCATTCTTTCTCCTTGCTACATACCACAAATGCCATTTGATGTTCTCTCCATCCTGTTTACCTCTCATTTCTCATCATCCTCAACTCTTCATCTCCTTTCCTTCCCCTGCACTCTTCTTCCATTATATATCTGAGAGCGGCTCCATCACAAGTGTTATTATGGGTGCCATCGGGGCAGATCATAGTCAGAGCCGGAGATAAGCACACGTGTTAGTTTGTGTGTGAATGTAAGAAGCTCTGAACCTCGCAGCACTTCTCGTGGGAGAATAATGGAGAGCTTTAGAAACGGTACAGCTGTATCAAATGCTAGTGAAATGGTGCTTATGTATTGGGTGTACATCTAATGGACAGTATATGTGATTCTTTCTGAGTGGTATGTTAAATGTATGTGTGTTTATTTTACAAGGTTGACCCACGGTTGCAGTGTAATGACCCAGAGTGAAACTGATTCGTAGATCGTCTGCTGGGTCTTTTAGCTCTCAATGGAAGACTTTCAGCGAGCAGCACTTAATCTGGTCAAAGCTGGAAAAAATGAAGTTTTAAGCCCTAATTCCTTTCCTAATTCTTCTTCCCTAATCCCTCGAAGAAGGGCAGCCCGTTTCGGGCCTCCTTTCCTGAATTTCACACATTGGCTCTTACTTCTCTTGCCAATTCAAACCCTCATCTGGCTTTCAAAGCGCTCTCCAAAAGCTGTCAACCAGTGGAAGAAAATGGCCTCGGGAGCACTCCACAAAATTAGACACCTTCGCTCTGCGCCACCGTCGTCAGTGGATTGCTGTAATTACATGCGCAAATGGGTCATTGGCAAGGTCTTCTATGCTGTCAGGTGAGGATAGAAGAGGCAAAGTGCCAAAGGGGTTTTACGACATGCTTTTCCCAATGGGACCGGGACACTCAAACAGCCTTATTTGTGTGAAGTAGGCTTTAATGGACCCAGTGTGGTGAAGGCTTAGTTGATGACCGCATGATTAAAGCATTGAGAGCCTGGTACCATATTTATGAAAAAAATATCCTTTTGTTTCGAGAAAAATAAGTTAAAACAATAAGATTTAAAAATAACTTTCGCTCTCAGATACCCATAGGCAATGTGATGAAACCGAACACCTATAAAGTCATTCCATGAATTTTGCAATCACTGCCAGAAAAAAAAGTCACATTACTGCAGTACAAAAGGAGGAACAAGACCATTTTCATCACTCTGGAGATTCTTTTGAGAAAGTAAGATGATTCTGTTGCTCATCATGCATAAAACTTAAATGTCACATTCACCATATAGAAGCGGCATCATTAGTTTGTGGAGATAAGTGGAAATCCAAAGATCCTCTTTCAGGCTATCATCTTTCCGCTGTAAGCATTATGCTTGCTACATTCTCTATTGATTCAAAGATGTAATGTGTCCCCTCCATCTGTGGAGATTCACTTGACCTTTGTGTCCCTTAAGAGCTCAGCATGTTCTTGTGTGGTGGCATCTCTTCAGGGGGTTGTGGATGTAGGCTTTTCTTCCATTAAATTTTTTTCACATATGCTAATAAAGCATTGCATTGTAGTAATGCATCTTCAAAATACAAAATAATATACATGGTGTAATTTGACCTTTTCGAGTCCAGGGAGAGCTTTTTCATGATCCTCATTGTTTAAGCAAATGCTTAACTGTGATGTTCTAAACCCCTTCCATTTCACAAATTGTGTGTGTGTTTGTGTTAATCTGAGCTGCTTTTCACTAAATGACCCAGGAGTTACAGTATCATCCATCCATTCATTCATTGTGTGCATTGCGATGAATACCACTCAAAAGAATCAAGTGGAATTCATTTCCATCTCATGCTCATATATGAAACAATCAAATTTATCTCAGAGAATTTGCAAATGGGGTAAAACGAAACAATGTACTCTGCAAAACAATCATGTTTATAAGCAAAGATAAGTTAGATAATATCCGTTAGATAATAAGACTCTTGAGGTTTTCAGAGAATATGTCTTGAATTTGCTTTATTACTCCATTTTAAATTCTCAATTATACGTAAAAAAAAAAAATGACTATGAGCCAAATAAAGTATTAATTTATTCATCTGTTTATATCTATGATATATGTTCTGAAAAAAAATGATCTGACGCTTATCTGGTGCCTTTTTGCACACCACATGTGGAAAACAATAGATATTCTGGCCACAAATTAAGAAATTGTTTCTACTACGTATTTGTTCCAATGATATAACTAAAACTAGGAAACACATTTTTGTGTGTGTGTGTGTGTGTGTGTGTGTGTGTGTGTATACACTCATTCTTCCTTTTTATGAAGGTCAGTTTCCATACACTGTTCATGAGATGGGTGGCTTCATTCATCATCTGTCTGACAGCCCATGTTGTGCCCTAAATCCACCCCCACCTTTCTCCTTAGTTTCTGCACAAGTAGGTTTGTCCCATTAAGAGTCATTTTCTTGGTCACTCACCATCTGTCTTCTGTTCATTTGAGTATCTCCTTTCCTTCCACCATTTAAAGCAAAAACTATTCCTCTGCTCCGTATGTGCTCGGATTGCTACATTTTAATGTTTCATAACCTTAAATGTCTTCGCCTTATGAAAAGCGCTTTAAAGATTCATCATTAACAATAATAATAACAAAAGACTAGATTTCTGTAGCCATTATCCACAAAACAGATACATTTAATCAATCATTGACCTAGGGTTTTCACACACATCGTAGATATTCATAAACACGATCAGAAGCAGGATCTTTTTGGCGGCAGTTGTAG
This sequence comes from Sinocyclocheilus rhinocerous, assembly GCF_001515625.1. Classification (NCBI taxonomy): domain Eukaryota; kingdom Metazoa; phylum Chordata; class Actinopteri; order Cypriniformes; family Cyprinidae; genus Sinocyclocheilus; species Sinocyclocheilus rhinocerous. Next base: position 31,958 of record NW_015655558.1, read on the forward strand.
ATGAAAAAAAGAGGGGGTTGGTGATTGTGTTTCTGGTCAGGGAAAATCAATTCAGAAGGTCTATCTAACTGAGAGATGGAGATAACTGTTACTGCCCCTGCCATCCGACACGTTTCTCATTTCCAGACCCTTGGGTCCATGCAGCCGCACATCCAGGAGAAGCTGGGTGCTGGGTTAATCAGCTCCGCTCATGATGCTGGACAGGAAATGTGTTTGGAGCAAAGCTTGATCTATTATGTTTGTGAAATTAATGTTAGCCATTGCGTTCACATTAACCAAAAAAAATAAATCAAAATAAATCTTATACTCACAGTTTATTTTACTCTTTTTCATTGATTTTCTTCTACTTTTTATTGTTTGACTCCCCGATTGTCTGTTTTGTGCCTTCCAGACAGTCTCTGTATAAGTGGTGGGTATTTTTAGTGACTCTTTTCTACGACAGTAGGTGTCAACAGGTGACTTTTTTGAGTGAGCCTTTGAATCGCCTTTGAATCAAAGCAATTGACTGTCTTTAAGAGTGAGGCGTTGAGTCATTCACTCAAGCGATTCATTCAAAATACTAACTCATTGAAGACAAAACAAATTAGTATGAGTGAATAATTGAATTATTCACTCAAAAGATTTGTCAGAAAACTGATTCATTCAGCAACAAAACACAGCAGTTGATTTTGTAACATTTTGATACCAAACTGCCACTATTGTGTCTAAAATATAAGTTAATATTAATTTTATTAATAATATTATACTGTTAATATTAATATTAATTAATATTGACGGTTCATTGAACTGTTGTATAAAAGCGGTTGTACTGTTGGTCTGAAAATTTGGAACAACAGAACTCTTTTTCATGTGATATTGCTGAATTAAAACAGTTTGGGATTTTAAAAAATCATAGATTTATTTAATCTTTGATCTGTGAAAGGACACGGTGTCAGTGCAAAGCTTGTATTTGTAGTTGTCATCTAGACCAAAATGAAGGAAAAGAAAAACTTAAAAGAGAATCAATAGAAAGACAATTAGCAAAACAGTAACACCTGTGACTTAAACATTGTTCTTTGCATGGAAGTGCAGAATACTTTCTTACTTTTATCTGCCTGCCTTTCTTTTTTCATCTCTTTGTCTTTGCGGTCTACGTTTTAAAAATAGCACCTCATAATGGAGGGTCAGGATGCAAAGGGGAGCGATGATCCTCTGAGGAGGAGACGTAATTTAAATTCCATGATGTACGGGATTGCTTTTCCCCGTCCACTGATGAGGGCAGATATGCGATAACGAGGGGCTTTAAGCTTCGGCTCCTGGGAAGCCTCTATCGCCAGGGAGCAGGAGCGGCAAATCAGAAATCATCATGATGAAATGAGGGGTGAGACTGAGGAAAGATCAGTGGGGGATTTGAATTTCTCATGAGAGCCAGAGACAAAGACTGAATGAGAACTATGTCTGTCCTCGGTCTCTCCATCTATTTATGAATGTTTGTGTGAGAGGAGAGATGGACTGTGAATGCCTGCTCATCTTGCCCCAAGTAATATTTGTCAGACGTTTAATAGCTTATGTTGTCTTGTCTTGTCTTTGTGTATCCAAGCAGGAAACGAGGGTTCGGCAGAGAATGGACAGAAAGAGACGACCACCTGTGACATTTGCCAGTTTGGGGCTGAGTGTGATGAGGATGCTGAAGATGTCTGGTAAGCACAAAAACAGCCTGTAGGAGAACTAATATCACAAAAACGGAATTAAAAAAAAGAAAGATGCCATGCCATGATTTTTTTTATGTGAATTTAAACACAAATTGGTTATTTAACCCTTAAATGCATGGATTTTACAATCACTGTCAACGTCAGAGCGCATTTTCCCAGTACATTCAGCATCTGGCTCATATTTGCAATCTTAGTCTTGGTCCCAGCTATTGCTGATGATATTCTTTTGTTTTATGCCTGCGGTAATTATGAGTGAAACATCACGTCATCACTGTCTATCAAATAGTGCCACCTTGAAGAATAAAGGTGAATTGCATTTATTGAGTCATCAGATATTTAATTATTGTTGCGCAGGAAAAATATACACTCTAAAAAATCCTGGGTTGAGTCTTTTGGGTCATTTCTTTTTGGGTTATTTTTTCAGTGTTTGGGTAGTTTTTGTGTTACTCAGCTCCTGGGTCAAATGTAACAACCCAGTGTTTGGGTTGTTTTGCAGCTCCTGGGTCAGACATAACCCAATGTTTGGGTAGTTTTTGTGTTACTCAGCTCCTGGGTCAAATGTAACAACCCAGTGTTTGGGTTGTTTTGCAGCTCCTGGGTCAGACATAACCCAATGTTTGGGTAGTTTTTGTGTTACTCAGATCCTGGGTCAGACATAACCCAGCGGTTGAGTTATTTATCGCGGGGATTTTGCATCTTCTCTTCACGAGAGAGCAGTTCTAAGCGCCATCGAATTGATGCATTCTTCGGTAAAATACAGGTTTGTGTAAATTTTATTTTATCTATAAAATGGTTACTGTGCTCTGTATATCGTTTAATTTTATGCAGAGCAACATACAGGCGCGTGGTGTGAATCACCTTTAACCAGTGTCACGGTCTTTTCGTGTGATGGAAAAGCCTGATGCTTTGCATAAAATAAACGATTTTATTCATAAAGATACAGAACATAATACTTTGTTTGGATGTTAAAAGATGTCCTCTATAGGCAATGTATAGCCTATAATATATATATAATATGTATAGCCTATTAAAAACGCTATATATAAACAATGCTGTAAATGATAAAGGAAAATAAAGGAAGTTCATGCAAACCAGTGGTTGTGTGGAGTATTTTAGAAAAGTTTAGAGGATTTAAGTTAATCTGTAAACATTATTTAATG
>NW_015655558.1:35696-54028 GCF_001515625.1 Sinocyclocheilus rhinocerous
CTAATGTTTGTTAAACAAGTTTAAATATAGGCAATATGTATAGCCTATTAAAAAAACGATATAAAACAATGCTGTAAATGATAAATAAAGGAAAATAAAGGAAGTTATCATGCAAACCAGTGGTTGTGTGGAGTATTTTAGAAAAGTTTAGAGGATTTAAGTTAATCTGTAAACCTTACTTAATGTATGAAGTAAAAAATAAGCTAGTAATATAGTAAACATGAATAAACCCATTAGCTGGGTTAAATCAACCCATTATGCTGGGTTAAATAAACAACCCAATTTGCTGGGTAAATTTAACCCAAGATGGGTTCTGTCCTATATTTATCCAGCCCTTGGGTTAATAACAACCCAAATTGGGTTGTTTTTAACCCAGTGTTTTTTAGAGTGTACTTACACTATTACATACCTTGGGTCGCTAGCGACCCTATACACTTTTTACAAAAAATAAATCAGAAAACAGACAATCTTTTATATTTTATTATTCTTTCTTGTTATATTGTTTATAATGAATAGATTGAGGAATAGTAAGAAAGTTTATGTCTAACTTTCAAAAATGAAGGAGGGAGAGAGTAATGAATGATGTCCCAGGTTGCTAAAGACCCAAGGTATGCATTTAAGGGTTAATGGGACAGTTCACCAAAAAAAAAAATTTTATTAAATTGTCATTATTTACTCACCCTCGTGTCGTTCCAAACCAGTATGAGTTTAGGGGGCAATTGTGGCCATTAGAGAGTTGGACTTGTAACCTGAAGGTCGCAGGTTCGAGTCTCGGTACCAGCAGGAAATGTAGGTAGGGGGAGTGAATGACCAGCACTCTCTTCCACCCTCAATACCTACAACTGAGGTGCTATCTTTGAATGCTTTCTCTGGTCAGAAGCAGACTGACTGTTTCAGATTTGTTGGTGCTGTCAATGGCATGATATGGAATATGAGATTGCTTCACACACTTTAACAAATCTCAGTTCTTTGATTATGAACTTTACAAACTTGCCCAAAATAAATGAGCAAGAAACAAGGCCAATTATGGCAGTTTCATCTTTGCTAATGAATGGCTGCTTAGCTCTGGTGCTCCAGCAATGAGAAATCATTAATATTCAATAAAAAATAAGCAGAAAGCCTCAACATCCACTTTGTTCCTCTAACAACATCTTCATGCTATATTCAATGAGAAATGGTTATAATTTCTAGAGAATCTATTTTAGTTGTAAACATGTGAAAAAATCATGACTCACATGATATATTTAAAATCCACCCGTAGATGTGGAAAGGAGGTTTTCGTTGCCCTGGGCATCAGTGAACAGCTCAAGCTGTCAGCAAGAGTGAAGGAGACTACCCTTTAATCTTAATAGAAGAAGGCCTCTCTTCCTCCCTCCTGCCTATCTCTCTCAGGGCGTCTGAAGGGAATTACATATCGGCCTTGGCAAAGACAGCCTGTAGATTCACCAAAGATTCAGCAAGCACTGGCTGGAGAGCTGGAGTGTTTGGAGGCTTCAGAATGAAACAGCCCAGCCACTCCCTCCTCAGAGATATCAGCACGATTTGAGGCATTTATGCCTGAGCCGTAGGGATGGTCCCATGACAGGCCCCTCGCTCTGATACACTTGACTGCAGATGACTCACTCACCTCACTGTTCCTCTACCAAAAACACTCTACCTCTCTCAGCAGCCCTTCTTTTTTTAGTCTCGCTCCATTTTTCCATCTTCCTGTGTCATCTGAAGGATTACTGAAAAAAATGAGATGAGAGATTATAAATAAAATCAATGCTATAAGCTGCATTAATAACGTCTGTGTGTGTTTGTGCACTGATTGTGTGTAGTGACAAGCACCGGATTTGGCTGTTAGGACCCTAGTCCTTGGGTGTGTGTGTAAGAGAGAGAGAGAGAGAAGAAGATAGAAGTAATATTGATTTCAGTAAAGTCACTAAAATAGGACGCATAAAATACCTTGCACACAGAAATATTGTGTAGAATATTCTGTTTCAATTGCACTGAACTATTTTCATTTATATTTTTAGTATGGAATGAGTTGTTTATTTCTAATCAACATTTCTCACACCTTGGATCATTTTTTTCACTGGGTTTGACACAATGCATTCTTGGAATGTCTGGAATTAGAGCTGAATTTGGTCAGTATTATTGATATACAGTATATAAACAGAGATAGACAGACACATAGATACTGTAATCAGGTTATGGGTGGCATCTGTCGGTGCAGTGTGAATTAGCCTATAGATAGACAGGCAGACAGATAGACAGAATTAATTATAATTTTAGGACATTTTAAATTTGCAGACAGAAAAACAGGAATCGTGATATGGCCTAATGTGATTATTAAAATTCAAAAAGCTATGATTTAATTACATTAATGTGAGTGCTACACATTCAAAGTCAAAACGTGGCACTGTTGTGGATGGTTGTAAGAGTGCATATTATATCTCCCTCATCTTTTTTAGTGAGCAGCTGAAAGTAGTAAAGCATAGACACTGGTTTATATTTAAATGTTCTGTATTATGCATAACCTTTTGGTATTTTGGTTGCACAATAAACTATCTTGGTTTTAATGCATTGTAAACTTTTGTGGCTTCTCTCTGGTCTGCCCTGTAACAGGAAGAAAAGATTAAACATATTATTTAACACCTTCAGTATATACATTTTACTAGTATCAGCACAATAATCAAATAAATATTCTGGGATGGTTTTTTTTGTTTTTTTTTACAAAAGATTATATAGGTTTGATCTGTGTGTACGTACAGTATTTATTTTAATTGTGCAAGTTTTAAAAAGGTCTTAAAGTCTTAAATTTGATTTTAAAAACTCTTTAGATACCGTAGACGGATAGACAGATATTGGATTTTGTCAGTACTATAATACTGTGTTTAAAGAAAAGCAATAAATTGGTTATTTTGCCAATTATAGTAATATATACTGAATTATATAGTGAATGTTAAATAATGTTCTTAGTCTGTCCTCCTTGTGGCAGCACGGTCCAGGGAGGAACCATGAGATTTTATACTAAAATATATGTTACATAAAAAAAAAAAAAGCATAATACAGAACTTTTATTATAAACAAGCTCGAAATACACTAGGTCTCTTATTGGAGACCAATGGACGGATGGATGGATGGGTAGATTGATTGATTGATTGATGCAATTAAAGGTGCAATAGGTGATTGTCTTCAGAAAATTTTTTTGTTATGCTGGTTGAAAGTCTCTTCACATCCCGATACGTTCGGTCCGAGCGTTTTAATATGCTTTCCTACCTGCCTGTCAGCGTATGTATTAGCATACCTCTGCGCACCCAGTTCGCGCAGACAGGATACTCATCAGCGCGTTCACGCACGCTGTGCAGACAGAGCGAGGAAGGCAGGCAAACATCAACAAGCCGATCTTCCTTCCTGGTATTGTAGTACTTTTAAAGATTTCTCACCGGTGAATGACACATGATGTAGCCCAGCGGTTAATCCAGTCCTCGCGCCAGCTCGTTAGAAGTGAGCTACGTGCATGAACTGTGTTCCGATCGATATGATCCCTACACAGAGTTCATTGCTCCCTACTCCCTGAGCAGGGGAAATCCATTGAAGTTTACTTCACTTCGGAACATGGGCTGGAATTGGGAACCTGATAGCCTATTGTAGTAATGTTGTCTCTGGTCTGTGAGAGTAAATGCGTTCAGGGGGCGTGGCTTTGGACGGCGATTGCAGGAAGGGTGGGACGTTCGCTTTCAGTGCTATCAGGCTAAAGTTAGCATTTTCCGAGATCTCCTATTGCACCTTTAACTGCGCATTTAAACATACTGATTGTCTTTAAAACATCACATTAAAAATGATCTGACGATCACAAATAAAGAATAAAGGTAAAAATAAATGCATATTATAAGACAATGAAAGTGTTTTTGACCTTGCATGCATGTCAACCTGTTGTTGGGGACTCCCAAAACCAAAATATTAACCTTTCATAACCCATAATAGGGACACTTTAAATGGTATGTATTATTATGCATAACTTTTTGGTATTTTGGTGGCACAATAAACTATGTCTGGCTTTTAATTCAATGTAAATTTTAGTTGTTTCTCTCTGGTTTGCCCTGTCACAAGAAGGAAAGATTTAAAAACATTTAACACATTCAGCATATATATTTTACTAGTATCAGCACAATATCAAATAAATAATCTGGGATGTGTTTTTTTGTTTGTTTGTTTTTTCAGAAGATTGTATAGGTTTGACCTGTGTTTACATACAGTATTTATTTTATTTATGCAGGTCTTAAAAAGTCTTAAATTTGATTTTAAAAACTATTCAGATACTGTAGACAGACAGATATTGGATTTTGCCAATACTGTAATACTATGGTTAAAGAAATGCAATAAACTGGTTATTTTTCCAATTATATGTTAAATAATGTTTTTAGTCTATCCTCCTTGTGGCCGGGTGGTCCAGGGAGGAACTATGAGAGTTTATATTGAATATATGTTACAAAAAATAAAAATCATAATACAGAACTTTTAATTATAACCAGCTCGAAATACACCAAGTCTCTTATTTGGATGGACCGATGGATGGATGGATGCAATTGCAACCAAGTTAGCACTACTAATCTAAATCAAACATTTGAAACCTTGGGATCAAAAAGCCAAAACTCCTCATCTATCCTCATCAAACTATCAAAGATACAAAACAGAGACTTATCCTCACCAAGTACAGACTCAGTCATCATAATCCTGCCATTGAAAGAGAGAGAGGGAGACTAAAGTGTGCAAGGAAAGAGCAGCTGGACAGCCCACAGGCCATGCTGGAAAAGTTTAGATAACAGAGAAACCACATGGCTCTTACAAATCAATAAGACATATCCCCTCACTCAACAAGATAAACACACTCACACACATACAGAGGCTACCATCCAAACAACCTGAATTTTTAAGGAAATCTCAACCCTTCGGTTTGACTCACTCTCAAAGCCATTATTACTTGATTTGCTATTGGAAATCTTTGATGTGTGTGTGTGTGTGTTGTTGACGCAGTGCATTTGCAGTGTGTGTGTATGCCTAGAGAATGTGAGAGGTGACATTAAATATTCATGCTCTCAAGACACATTAGCCTTTATGACCACTACAGACGGTCATATTGGAGAGCGTGTGTGTGTGTGTGTGGGTGTGTGAGCATTACCGGTGCTTCACAATAAATACATCTCAATATCATTGTGCCTGTTTGTTTTTATCTCATTTATCTAAATTAGTATGCATTACAGATCTCAATTAGCAATGGCAAACAATCAAAGCTGCCCTTGAGTTGACTCCATGCCACAGTTCAATTCAGTCAACGTCTCTATTTAAAACAGATATCTTTATCTCATATTTGTAGTCAGTTCACATTATTCCTGTAGTGCCAGAATACAAAACGGCTCCATACATCACTAAAGCTCACGGGCAGGGTGAAATATCAAAAAGGAAAGTTGAAGAAAAAACACACACACACAAAAATAATGACAGATTTATAATTATACTGTCATCTGTTTGCTGCAGCAAGAAGTGACTGGGGACGGCAGTTTAATTGTCATTTCTACTCAACATGTTCCTGCAGTGGCACACAGACAACACATATAGACTTTAGAGAGAAACTATAGCAGAAAAGCCTGAATGTTGAAGATACAGACCATAAATTCTTGTCAACTCCTTTGAGAAATATTAATATACCAAATACACTCACAGAACATTACTCAATGAAGACTAGATGACAGGTTTTCGATTCTCTCAGGCAGACATGAATGACCGATTCACACACGAATGCAAAGGTTGCGTGTGTTCCCGGCTGCAAATGTCAGAAACTTTGTCCAGGACTCAATGCGTCTTTGTCTCCTACTCAGAAGTGTATCACCTTTCATCTGCACATACGCACATAAGCGCTCATTACCGTCGTTATGAAGGCATTTGAATAAGAGCAGCCATTAAAACGGGCAAAGGAACTTCAAAGTGTCGGAACTCATCATCCTCGTTTGAAACGGAGCGTTGTATTATTCTCCACTGATGTGTTGGCAGTGCTTTGGTTGCTAAGCCAGTCTTCTGTGCTAGTCATTAAGCCCCTGAGATGATAGACTCAAGAATGTGCTATAGATTGAAAATCACTGCAGCATCCAGTTCGATCCAATCCACATTCATTCTTGAGCTTTCCCTTCTAGCTTAACGCTGATACGAGAAGATGAAAAACAGACTTTACTCATTACATTTGCAATCTTGACACCCTTATAAACATTTATAGAGTAGTCACATCATAAAAACGTTGTTGATGTTGGTGTTAATCTGTTTCTAATGGTAATTCATCCAGCCTCAAGCCAAATGGGCAATTATGAATGTCAGTTAATGTTTATGCGAGGTTGCAGTTCCCGCTGATGCAGACCTTTTGTAAAGGGGCCAGTATTTTTTACCATTGTAATCTGTGTATGTTGCAGGGCCGTAGTTGCGCAGGACGCCTGTGAAAATGCTGAGCTTAACACACTCATACATGATGGAGAGGTGTACATTAAATCCATAATGTTCACCCTTTGCAGAACTGGCTCTTACAAAAGCAATGTTCTTGTAGGCATAAAAACAAGTGTTCGTGTGATTGATTGAATCTTCCAGCAACAGAATAAACTAAATAGTTCAAACTGTCCTTTCCTGGAAGTATGTCGTTTGTGGGACAAAATTTGCTGTGTAGATGTTATTTATATTTTTCTTTGTTGTGTTGTATACTTTTTATAATAAAAAAAAAAAGCAATAACTGTTTTCAACATTGATAATAATAAGAAATGTTTCTTCAGCTCTTAATCAGCATATTAGAATGATTTCTGAGGGATCGTATCATATTTTTTATTAATATATTAATATTTGTATTTAAAATATTTCACAATATTATTTTTACAGTATTTTTGATCAAATAAATGCAGCCTTTATCACCATAAGAGACTTATCATTAAAAAAAAAACATTAAAAAAGTAAAAATCTTTCCGAACCCAAACGTTTGAATGATAGAATAGCATAAGTTAATTTACTGCATGCCATAAACAGTTTGATAGATTTTTTGATTATTCTTAAAATCTATATTTAATGTGATGTTTTAAAAAGATGGTGTACCACAAAATAACGTCTTTCTATTAAGTTTTCCTCACAGACTGCATGCAAAAACAAACCAATGTGTCTAGTGCAGTTTGATTCAAACTGATGAGCTGCCTCTTTTTAGTGAATCAAAACATACAGCGTAATCAGTGTAAGCCAGTTCACAAAACGAGTGACTCTTATGAGCCTATTCTTTTAATAAATAGTTCAAAAAGAGTTATTGCTTTGAATCAATCTAAAACACTGTCCTTTATAATCACATGTACACAAAATTGACATCATAACCCAAATGAATCTGTTTTGTGAATCAGAATTGAATCAGTAAATCTACATTGTTTCCCATCCCTAGAGCTGTGATGTAGAGCCTAGATTGAGCCCCACTGTTCATTTGGCTGACCAGCCTTCTAATCTGCTTTGTTACATTTCTCGACTCTGTTTCCTTCTCTTCTCCCCATCATTTCCTTTCCTTTTTCACCTAATATATTAATAAAATCTGGTAAAGGGCCAAAAAAAAGTTGCATTATTTCCAAAGAGGCCCTGAAAAATATTAATTGAATAGTGAAATGTTTACATCAATATCAGAAGTGAAACCCCAAATCCCCAGTTTGCATGTCTGAAGAGTTATTCATAGCTGACAGCTTGATCAAACAAGGTGTGACGCTTGTTTAATGATCTTTTTCACGGTCTTTGATTTGTCAGTAATTGGCATTTACTATGCGGTTTCTCACAACACAGGTGCGTCTGTAACATCGACTGCTCCCACATCAGTTTTAACCCCGTGTGTGCATCAGACGGCCGTTCCTATGACAACCCCTGCCAGGTAAAAGAGGTGTCGTGTCAGCGGCAGGAACGAATCGAGGTCAAGTTCCTTGGTCACTGTCAGGGTAAGAAGAGCAGATTAACAAACATTTATGATTGCTTTATATCATTTTGTTACATGACGTCTTCTTCCATTCAATTTGCATTTTTATAAGACAACAACAGAGAACACGTGTAAAGATGAACATTATAAATCACTGTTACATAATCAAGTTCATTCATGTTCATATGATCATTAGTCTCTGGAATATAGCAATTTCCCAGATGATATCTTCAAAATGACAATGTACAAATGAGGGGGGGGGGGAGGGTTGTATTATGTAAACAGCAGATCTGTTCATTTTATCATTTTAACATCTGCATTCATTCCTATCTTGTAGGCGACATGATTACAGGCACCAAAGCAGGAGATGGACAATATGCCAGGACAGACTACACAGGTGGGTGGGTGTTTGATTATAAAAAGTTGATTTTAATTTTGAAGTGCCCGTGAATTTGAGCTGTTCTGACCCACTGTGTTTGAATTATAGAGGAGAAGCCTGAGGTTTCAGAGGTGGCAAGAGGGCTGTACATCCCCTGCCCTGAGCGCTATAAGAACTATTGTGTTCACGGAGACTGTGAATATCCCAACATGCTCTCAACACCGTCCTGCAGGTACACACACACACTCATGATGTTTCTGATTACGGCAGCGTATCCTGTCTACAAAAATACATTGGGAATAAGTGTGTGTGTTAGACATACACCTTTTATGATAGTGAATGTAACACTGTATCACAGATCCTTGTCTCCCCCTAGTGTTCAAACCAAGAAAGATCTGCCTCATTAAAAAAAAAAAACAGTTTTCCAAACACTCCCCTTTTTTCAGTGTTATTTTAGTATCATTGACATATTATTATAGTTTTTATTAGCTGTTTGAATTTGTTTGTATGCTTTCCATTTTCGTTTTTAAGTTTTAGTAATTTTGTTTTGTATTTTTTGTTTATGTCTGTATAGTTTTTATTAGTTTTAATTATGGTTTTAGTTATTTTAGTGCTTTATTTAGTTAAATTTGGTTAAACTAAATGAAAATGGGGTATGTTTTCTTGGCAACTAGCAGAAGTAAAATATGTTTAAGTTTTATGGTTTGAGCTTTAGTTAACAATATTAACCTTGGTCTTTCATTGGTAGTACAAACAGATGGTGCTGTCACCAAAAATAAAAAATAAACTCCAAATGTCATTGTTTGATTGTTACATGTTTTAAGGAATTCAATCTACAAGTCATTTCTACAGATTAAACTGGGACAGAAGAAGGTATTAAACAGGAATACTGCACACATCAGCTTATAAAAAATAATTGGCTGTTCAAGTTGTGAAACTCATATTTAACAGTCACAGATAAACAAAAGAAAAGGAACTAGAGAGAAATAATAAGACAGAACAGGAGAGTCTCTCTGGCAGGTGCTGCAGTACAACAGCAGGTGTTTCTAAGGAAAGACTTTGAGAGCGAGAAACACTGAAGTATGTGTGTGAACAGAGATATTACAGAGAGTAGACTCTTTAAAACAACCTGAATAAATCAACAGAGGACTCAAGCACACACATCTAATCTAATAAGGATATAACGTGTTTCTATGTGTTTCTTCCTCTTTTCTTCAGCTGTCACTCAGGATTCAGTGGTCCACAGTGTGACACTAAGGAGTATAATGTGCTGTATGTGGTGCCAGGCTCTGGAAAGCTCCGCTACGTCCTCATCGCGTCTGTCATTGGGATTCTGCAGGTGGCCATCATATGTGTAGTGGTGCTGTGTATCACCCGGTGAGTATAAACACACACCACAGCATTATATCACACACGATGTGCTACTGCGAAACAAAGCAGAGGACAGCTACCTCCTGGGTAGATAGATCGCACACACTCGCAGCTCTTCATAGAGTGAGAGTTCCTGCCAGCAGGAGTCTGCAGAATAACACACTTTACACTCCATGAAAGGTCATTGTTGAAGGGTGTGTGTGCACTAGCAGCACTAAATTACTCACCCATCTCCTGTAATATTTACTTTACACATCAGAAAAGTAAATGTGTTCAATATGTTCAATCATTGTTCATTTAGCTTCATTGTCAGTATTCATTTATGTATTCTTTTCTCCAGTGAAAGAAACAGCCCCTTTAGGGCAAAGATTCTGTAAACTGTTTCAAGTCATATCAGCATGAAACATTCTTTTAAAAACTTCCAATCCAAACTCTAAATAAGTAGCTATTTTTTATAGCAAAGGCTTTTTTTAAGCTCTGAAATATGAGTTTTTTCCTTCCAGGCATTGTTTTGATTAGAAATAATGTAGTGCTGCGTGGTGGAAGCAAGTTATATGAATGATAAGGATGTCCTTTTGCTTCCTTCCTCTGCAGGAAGTGCCCACGGACCAACAGAATCAACCGACAGAAGCAGAACACAATGCACTACAACTCTGAAAACACCCTGCGCGCCTCCACCCGCCTCATTTGAGCCCGTGAGCAGAGAATCATGGGAAACGTAGTTTGGACAAAGGACAGAACATAAGAAACTTGCTCTCCGTCCCCACAGAGACACTGCATCCTGCTGGATGATGGGATGGAGGGATGGAGGACGATGGTGCAGATATATCGGAGGACGATGGGTTCTACACACGATGCCTTGCACCTGTGGCACAGGACACACACAGAGAATTTTAGGACACCATGATAGGACAAGTTCTGTAATTTGGTTATGTATGGGTAATATTTCCAATAGTTAATTTGTTTGTCTTGATGGGGTCCTTTTTCTGTAATGTAAATAAATAATTTATATCACAAAGCACAGTGTGTTTTTTTCTTTTTCCTTATTCTTTTGTGGATGCCATGACTTTTAAAGGATCTAACTTGAAGGTATATGGTCAGTTTCAGGGGTTTCTAGAGAGGTGATTCAACAATTTATTATAAATAAAGATTTATTTTGCTGTTTTTAATGTTTGGTGTCCCAGAGACCCCAATCATGTAAATTATAGTTTAAAAGTTTGATATCAGCAACATTTACAAAATAAATAAATAAATAAAAAGATATTCAGAAAGGACACATTAAATTGTGACAGTAAATACATTTCTAATGTTACAAAGCTTGTATTTAAAATAATGTTGTTCTTTTGAATTCTTTGTTCATTAAAGAATCCTGTAAAAATATGTCACAGTTTCCACAAACATATTAAGCAGTGCAACTATTTTCAGCATTGATAATATTAAGAAATGTTTCTGAATTTCTAAATGTTTCTGATTTCTGAAGGATCATTTGACACTAAAGGCTGCTTTGCCAACAGAGGAATAAATTACATTTTAAAACAGAGAATGGTTATTTAAATTTTTTATAATATTACAAAATATAACTCTTTTTACTGTATTTTTGATTAAATAAATGTAGCCTTGGTGAGCATAAGATGTTTCATTTAAAAAAATAATAGGGGTAAATTTCAAAATTATTATTATTTTCCTCTCAAAAAAGGCTGTTATCCAATATCATTTTAATTATCTTTGTTTTCTTTTGTGGTCATTTTTACCCCAGCAAAAACAGAAAAGGCAGAAAAAAAACAGGGGAAAAAAGACAAATGCACATTAATAGTGTAGCTTCAAACAAAACTAGTAATTACAAATGATACTGTCAGTAACTAAGTTATTTTTAAAAAAAAACAAAAAAAACAGGAGAGATAGAGAGAATATACTGACCTTTAAAGGTCATGTGGAGGACGGGGCCCTTTAGGACTAAGGAATTCCGGACCTTCCTTGTCTGCAGAAGTTCTTCCTACTTCATCCCCAGACCAGTCCAGTGGAGTCCCTACACTTCCTGTCTGACAGTCAGTGTGCCACAGGGGTAAGAGAGAGCCTTAATGAAAATGAGTATACATTTGTATGTTTGTGTTCTGCTTCCACTAAGCAGACCCTTTATTCTCAGGCTCAATGCAGGATGGAATTGTAGCCCTGGTGACACTGTGATGCAGTAAAGACTATGAATTTGGTATATGATTTTCACTTTGCTTTCTTGGTAGACTAATAGAGCTCCAGTCAAACAGGACTAAAGTGAAAGAAGAGGTACATAGTAGACATACTTTGCATTCTCAGCAATGCTGAATCAGTTGCAGTGAAGACAGCACTTATCTGATCCATTCCAACACCTTCATAAGTCTTAACACAAGTTTACAATCAATACATTTGCTTTTAGTTGAATGCCATTGTTTCATTGTATCTCAGTCTCAACCAGAACCATTACAAGCTTTTGAACCAAACCAGAAATGTATTCCTTTTTACTTATATTACACTGGATGTCATTCAACACACAGTAGCCATTTAACAGTGATTCATTTTTTTTAGCTATACCCTGACCTGGCTGGGAAGCACTGCTTTAAAATATATAAATAAAAAATTAAATAATTTTTTTTTACACTTGTGACATTCTTGAAGCTCTTCACAAAATAAATTTATTAATAAAGCAAGGGAATGGCATTTAATATGGGTGGCTAAGAGGGCTTTGAAAAAATACTGTTCTTCAGGGCCATCGAGATTTGAGGGAAAATTGTCAAATTATCTCTCAATTTTTTTCCATCTACTGCTTTTTTCATCACTGGTCAAAAGGTCCTAGAGGCAAGAGAAAGAAATCTGTCTGCTATCATTCAGCTAATGAAGACTGAAGTCTTTTTCGTTTTCATTACTGTGATGCCACAAGCGCAATCTCTCACAGGCACCGAACAATTTGCATTCACCTAAGAGTCAAACTGAAGAACCTGTTACAAGCGAAGCCATCCAAGTTTTTAACAAAGGTAGCAATTATATATATCACAGGCATAACTTTAGTGTGCTTTGCAGTGACATGTCTTTGCATACTCAGGAATTTTCCCATGAAGCTGAAACACAAATCATGCAACGCTATTTGAGTGACATCTCAATAACAGTCACGAATAATATGAAACTAATAAGAAAGACGATTAAGATTAAGAAAGACTATAGAAAGACAACTCTCATTACACAGAATCAACAACTGGGTGTTTTTACGTAACTGACAGGAAACTACACATTACTGAGATGTTTTACAGTATCATACTATCCAGCTGCAGCATGCATTCATTTAAGTGCATTAATTTACTGAAACATTGTCACATGTGGTCCAAAAATATAATAATTTGTCCCTATTATGCACTTATTTTCTTTGCTTTCATGTTTTGTGGTTTGTAGTCTCGACTGGGTTTTTGAAATACCAATGCTAAACCGAAAGTTTGTTTATTTATTTAATTGTATTTATTATATTTATTTTTTAGTGCAGTGAGTACCTTCTACCTGCAGAGGTCAGGCCTCACTGCACTATGCAATGGCTGATTATGGAAGAGCTTAAGCCTTAAGAAATTAGAAAGCTTTTTTAATGGGATAATTCACCAAAAAAAAAAGTGAATTCTATTGTCATTTATTCACCTTCATGTCAGTCCAAACCTGTATGACTGACTTTCTTTTATGGAACATAAAAGAAGATATGTTGAGAAATGTCTCAGTGTTTTTTGTCCATACAGTGGAAGTCAATGGTCACCAAAAAATTTTTGGTTTCCAACATTCTTCAACATATCTTTTAAGTCTTACAGGTTTGGAACGATGTGAGGGCAAGTAAATGTTTTTGGGTGAACTATCCCTTTAAGTATATGATTTGTTTTGGCCTGACCTATCTGTTGATATCCATGTGTGGATGTGGGGTCACTTGGGTGATGCTTTTTGATTTGTATCTATAGTCTGAGGCTGAGCACACGACAGGAGAAGACACATACCCCACCAAACTACAACATAGGAAACATTAGCAGTGGTTTTCTGTGCTTATGTATGTGCATGCAGGCAGCCTGAGCCTAGGAGAGGGAGGTAATCGCCTCAGTCTCAGGAAATGAACGGATATGGGAGATAAAGTTTATTTTATGTTATATTCTTGTCCTTGTCCTTTGATAACACTCCCAAACAGATATCTAAGTTATGCATGTTATTCTGTGCTAATGATTGTCATTATCCAGAAAATGACCTCTGGTCAGCTTGTTTATCTTTGATATGAGCACCACACCAGATTTCCAGGTGATGTGTTTACTTTCATGGTCACGGATCTATGAATGAGGTAGTGTCTTTCCTTCTCTTTGTTCATTCAGACTATTGAGCAAGAGTCAATACATTGTTAACATTCATTCTGACATGGGTTTATTACCTCGAATAAATCATAAGACGTAATTTACGCACTTTATTTCATTTTGAATGCACTTCAGTTTATGATTATGATTACTGTGAGCTGTCTGCTGGATGTCCTTTGTTTACTGTATTTCCACCCTGTACAATTAGCATCAAAGTTATTGTAAAATATGTTGCTTGTTCTCTCTGTGAATAATGTGATGAGAGTTTTTTTTTTTCATTTCAGTTTGTTTATTTTATTTTATTTTATTTAAGCTTATGGTTTTCATTTTAGTTAACTGTAATAACCCTGGTCTAAGCTGATCTTTTCCATATGATAAAAGTGAATGATTACCATATTTTAAAAGAGAAAATGACCTCTGGTCAGCTTGTTTATCTTTGATATGAGCACCACACCAGATTTCCAGGTGATGTGTTTACTTTCATGGTCACGGATCTATGAATGAGGTAGTGTCTTTCCTTCTCTTTGTTCATTCAGACTATTGAGCAAGAGTCAATACATTGTTAACATTCAAAGTCTGACATGGGTTTATTACCTCGAATAAATCATAAGACGTAATTTACGCACTTTATTTCATTTTTAATGCACTTCAGTTTATGATTATGATTACTGTGAGCTGTCTGCTGGATGTCCTTTGTTTACTGTATTTCCACCCTGTACAATTAGCATCAAAGTTATTGTAAAATATGTTGCTTGTTCTCTCTGTGAATAATGTGATGAGAGTTTTTTTTTTTCATTTCAGTTTGTTTATTTTATTTTATTTTATTTAAGCTTATGGTTTTCATTTTAGTTAACTGTAATAACCCTGGTCTAAGCTGATCTTTTCCATATGATAAAAGTGAATGATTACCATATTTTAAAAGCTTGACGGCCTCTGGTCTCCATCCAGTTTCAGTGTATGGAAAAGAGCGGCATGGACATCCTTCAAAACATCTCTTTTTGTGTCATATAGTTTTGAACAATATGAGGGGATGAGAGCAGATGATGACAGAATTTTATTTTTTGGACAAGTTATCCCTTAAACATGGCTTTCATGCAGTCAGTGTGTGTGTGTGTGTGTGTGTGTGTGTGTGTGAAAAGAGCGGCATGGACATCCTTCAAAACATCTCTTTTTGTGTCATATAGTTTTGAACAATATGAGGGGATGAGAGCAGATGATGACAGAATTTTATTTTTTGGACAAGTTATCCCTTAAACATGGCTTTCATGCAGTGTGTGTGTGTGTGTGTGTGTGGGGTTTGAGTCTGGCATGGTGCCACTGCCACAGATGAGCTGAGTTCACTGTTCAAACACTGATTTTCATTTTTCCCTGTGTGACATTTCCCCAGTCTGCCAGACAGCTAAGAAGAGAAACGCCAGCAGAGATTCATGAAGAGACGTTCAGGTGCATTTACACAGACACACCAACATTTCCCTGACACAAACATTCCTGTTGCTGGTGTTTCTGAATCTGACATTTCATACATATGACAAACAAACATTTTCAAAACCATTACTGATAGCAAATTCAAGCTGATCAAACAATACTGAAATTGCATCGAGGGAAAATGCACACCTGCAGTAGCATACTTTCACACTGACACTCTTTACTCACATTACTCTAAAGGGCTGAGCTAAATACCACGGCAACCAGGCCCCTCCCCTGGGTGTGTGGGGAGTTTTTAAGTGGAGTGTTGGGAATGTTGTTTTTAGAGAGGCGCAGAAGGCAGGAGAGTGTCTGTGAGAGTCAATCTAACCCTGTCATTCAAAACCACCAGTGTTGACTCCAGGATGGGTGAAGACTCCTCTCACGCAGAGCGAAGCACAGCTACCTTACCCAGGGAGGAAAGCACCCCGACACCACCAGTTCCAGATGCTCAGGATGCTCAGGATCTCCTCATTCCGAGCTTCAGTCCCGGCTCGGTGCCCTCTTCCCCCATCCATACCCTTTCCCGTCTGGGCTCTAAGTCCCCGACCATCCCCACAGCCCCTGCCGGCCAGGTCAGCGCCATCACGGTGGTGGCTCTGCTCGACAAGCTGATGGTGATGATCGAGACAGTGCAGGAGAACCAGCAGAGGATGGAGAAGAAGCAGGCCGAGCTGGAGGGGGCGGTGAGGATGGTGCAGGGTGATGTGACCCGGCTCACCAAGAACCACATGTCCACAGCCAACAGCGTGGCCAAGCTGCTGGAGCGCTCGCGCAAGACTGGCCTCAATGTGAAGGAGGTGAGGGAGCGCCTGGATAGACAGAGCAGCCAGGTGAAGCATCTGGAGGCCAACCATGCCCATCTGCTGAAGAGGAACCACTTTAAAGTGCTCATCTTTCAGGTGAGAAGAATGAGATCTTTCTACTCTTAACGAATCTTTAAAGCCTTGAAGATGAACACATGTAAATATGCGTCTGAATGTGATTTTTTCACACCTGAGGAACCTTTAAAAGACAAAAATAATGTAAATATGTGGAGAGTCTAAGACTTTAACATGGTCATTCAAAATGATTCATTTTTCAAAGACATTTGAATGATAGTGTATCAGGGTTTCCACGATCTGTTTTTTCTAGCATTGATAATAATAAGAAATATTTCTTGATCACCAAATCAGCATATTATAATTATTTCTAAAGGATCATGTGGCACTGAAGACTCAACACTGAAGTGTAAAAACAGTTACACACACATATACATAAATACATAATAGAAATATGTGTCTGAACGAGGGTTTTCTACACTTGAGGAAACTTTAATGGTTAAAAAAATCTGTTTGTCTGTCATATAGCAAACAAAACAGTTTTAAAGTAATAGTTTCATTTTAACACATGCTTTGTAATTCTTCCTTTGATACAGGCATTTTGCATTTTAGTTTTGTATTTTTTTATTTATTTAGAGGAGTAGATGCACTGAGTTTTAAATATTTTGCAAAGGTATGTACAAAATAGCAGCCGAAAAAGGTTAGATTTAATGGGTTTAAGTGATGTTTGACAGGACACGTGTGCAGTATCTTCAATGAAACTAAAGTGCATGGGAATTCTTCCTGTGACTACAGCTGGGATGAAATGTTTGAAGTTTGTGCAGATTGCAGTGGAATGGCAATGTGTGCATGTGTAAGAATGTGTATTCTTACAGTATGCATGTAAACGAGAGATTCTATGGCTAATCTTGAGGTCCCCGCAAACTCTCACATTTTTCATAATTCCTTACCATTAAGCTCAAAGATCATTTTGTTTACAATAGGCTTGTTTGATTAATAGCCTCTCCTTACAAATAAGTGTAAAACAAACTGAGATTGTACAGTCGAGTCTTCTGGCTAAACTAGCTTTGTGACCTGTGCTTTGCTCTAGTTTCCTCTAATCTTTGGTGAGGTGTTTTGTATGTTCAGGTAATGCAATTTTACACACTCAGGAAGTACTATTATACTTTATGCCGGTTGGTTAATGTGAAGGGTGCGTCGTGTTGATTTAAGCAGCTGCGTCGGGCTCGTGCTTTTAGGATAGTATTCTTATCTGATTGCCCCGGAGCGAGCCACATGCAGCTTTACATGCTGGGACAGTGATCTTTGACTTGTAGAAGCAGGTAGAGGCATTTCTTAGGGGTGTTAAAGTTCTGCTTTTCAAAATGATTTCTGGGAATCTGTTTTCCTGAGGCAAATATTATTCAATAGCAGAAACAGGCTAAGGTTAACTGTTTCTAAGACTTATCTTAAGCATGCAAATTCAAAATGATTTACTTAATAAAACATTTCAAGAAATTGCGTTCATTAAAGTCTTTTAATAAGAGCACTCCATCATTGTAGAGAGAGTTGATTATCGGGGCGATGACTCTTGACTAATCCAGCTGTCAGAGAGGAAGGCCATGAGGCTGAACCCAAGTCTTAACTGTTCCCTTTGAGATCACTAGCAGCAGGTGATGTTCTAAAGTGATAATCAGCCTGTATTCAGCCTGTTAAAACACTCTGGCATGAGTGCAGGCTTGCAGACGGTTTGCTGCAGGAGATTGTAATATCTAATTTGGGAAGGAGTTTTAAGATGAAAAGAAAAGCTTTGCTTGTCACACACGTGCGTACGCACAGATTTGATCTTAGAGTGTGCGTACGCTAAAATCCACGGCAACGTTCATATTTATAAAAACGGTCTTTGACATGGAAAAGTACTTACCGCCACGTCAGGGTCTTAGCAGGCGTACACAATTTTCCTTGTGGCAAAGTCGGAGTACTGCAGCTATTTGAACATCTAAGCTGCAATAATAAAAGCGGTGTAC
>NW_015655558.1:54047-72347 GCF_001515625.1 Sinocyclocheilus rhinocerous
TATTCCATGTTGTTGTTTTTTATTATTTTATTTTACAAGAGAACTTGCGAAGTCTTGATTTACTACTAATGCGTAAAATAAAATAAAAAATGCATAAACGCATCTCCGACGGTTTTGTCTGTGTAGCCTATAAGAATGCCTGTCGTGCAATAACTGTTTTAATATAGCCCATTCTATTCAATAACATTGTTAACTGTTTTTATTTGTAACATCTGCTGCTTTGCTTCTGTGAAAATGAATAGAGACATCAGCCTTTAACTTTGTTTTTGTCATTTACATCAGTTATATTTTTATAAAATACACTATATATTTTTGTGTCAGTACATTACATTAATGGCACATATGAGCAACATTAGTAAACTGTAAATATAAAGAAATGCCAAATCACATGCAGGTTTTTTCAGAACTTTTTTTTTTTTTTAAGTTTTGCAAGAATTTCGTGATAGCCTACTAAACTTTTTATTAGTTGTCATAGCAAGTGATTTTAAAAGTAGGATGGCTCACTTTTTATAAGATGACTGAATTTTACTTGAATTCGTATTTTATTATTACTTTTGGAAACCTAATTGTTTTATAATTATTATAATAATAATTATTATTATTATTATTATTTCTGTTGTTTCTAGAAGTAGTAATTTTGATAATAGTCAATAGAAAAAATATAACCACACACACATTGTTTGTCCACAGAATAATTACACATTATTAGGCTAAATAAAAAGTGTCCCCGCACGAACCACTACCTCCGCCAGCACCACCTCAATTTCAGACTCAGTAAAGTTTTTTTTTTTTCTTTGTGCTCGTCATTCTCAAGCATA
This sequence comes from Sinocyclocheilus rhinocerous, assembly GCF_001515625.1. Taxonomy (NCBI): domain Eukaryota; kingdom Metazoa; phylum Chordata; class Actinopteri; order Cypriniformes; family Cyprinidae; genus Sinocyclocheilus; species Sinocyclocheilus rhinocerous. The sequence goes on from NW_015655558.1 coordinate 54,866, forward strand.
GAAAGTCAAATATTGGCGTGTGCTATTTTATATGGTAATGATATTAATTAGGGGGCGTTTACAAGGCGGAGATCTGACACCAGTCAGCTGAGCACAATTTCAAGGTTTATAAATGTCACATCTGGAAGAGAGGCGTACACACGTTCGTTTTCTCTGAATCGCACTTATGCACTTTTGAGAAATGATCTTAGAACAAATTTAGGACAGTTTATATGCAACATTTTATACATACCCTGGTGTGTATTGTGAATCTACTGAAATACACACTTTTTAAAAATAAATGAATGAATACATTTATTCAGCAAGGACACATTCAATTGATCAAAAATTGCAGTAACGACATTAATAATGTTATTAATGTAATGAATAATTTCTAATAAATGCTGTTCTTTTAAACTTTTTAATCATCAAAGAATTCTAAAATGTATCACAGTTTCCAAGCAATACAACTTTTTCAAAATTGATAATAATAATGATAATAATAATATAAAATATATTAAAATAGAAAACAGTGAAATTGTACTTAATTTTGAACTATGCATTTTTGATCAAATAAATGCAGCATTTTGAGCATAAGACTACTTTGAAAAAAACCCCATTAAAAATCTCACTGACCCCAAACCATTAAACAGTACCGTATTCATATGTTTGCAATAAAGTAAGTGTATTCACACACACATAAACACACACACACACACACACTTTGTACGTCTCAGAGAGGGTTGTTTGTGTGGTTTAATAGATATTGTCAGGTATGGAACCAGGTTTAAATAGAGTAAAAATAAATATTAAAAAAGGGTAAATGTGATGAGGGTAAAAATTATGACTTTTTATCTCATAATTGCAATTGCGTTTTGTTTCATGTAATGGGACTTTGTTTCCCCTAATTGTGACTTTGTATCTCAAAGTCAAAACACACTTTCCCATGTGGTAAAGTGCCTCAAGGAATGACAGAACAGCACAGGTATGTAATTTCTCTCTTTGTGTTAGGACATTAACATATGTTTGGCATTATAGCTGCAGGTGATGTTTCAAATTTTTTGCACGTCAATACAACATGACATAACAATGATCTTTAACTCACTGACTCTTCTGAGTCAAGACACTTTTCTTTTCTCCTCTTTTTCTTTCTTTTTTTTTATTGTTAATGGAAAGTGATGTACATGTCCTTATACCACAGGCCATTAAAACAATGGTGTATTGTTCTATGGAATGACACTCTATTGAAAGTAAACACGGAATGCAAACACAAGGGAGAGCCATCTCAAATCCATTCGCTCTCAGAAGTTTGCTTTGGAAGAGTACTATTGCTCTTTGGATGCGCATTTGCTTGTTTTGTTTCATTTTTTGGCATCTGACGATGCTCAACCGCCTGTGTGGTAATTATAAACTTTCTGTGCACTGTGCAAAGGCTTTTGGAGATGGAAGGTGTGGTTTGAACACACAAGGGCCCTCCGAAAGAAAGAAAGAAAGAAAGAAAGAGAAAGAAAGAAAGAAAGAAACGCAGTATACACATTGAGTGTGGCACTGAAAATGTATGTGTGTTGGAGAGAGACAGTCTGGTCAACTGCCTTGTTTCCCTTAACAAGCACTAATGATCTGCAGTAATTACTGCCCATTTAGGCCTCTATGTTTATGTTTAATGCATCACTGCCCTTTCTGTGTTCTCAAAACTACATCAGTGTTGATTTTTGAAAAATGTGGTTCTACGTGCTGAGGCTCTTCACTGCAGCTGAAAACTAAAAGCTAAAAACTTTGGCCTTTTTGTGTTTGTGTTGCCAGTGCTTGTGAAAGGATCATTAAATGTGTTCACAACAATAATCTAGACAACTATTCATAGTTTATGCTGTTTTTGCTAATCTAGATTGGTTACGAATGCATGTTTTCCACGACGTCTAGCAGAAAAATGCTTTCTATACTTATAGGGATAACATGCACCTTAGATGTCTTCACCAGGGCCTGCGAAGTTTGGCAAGCTGCATGACTGATGGCAAACATGAGGCTTTTATGGATAGTCATAAAACATATTTTATTGCTTTTATGCTTTTGAAGGAAGGAACATTTTGGATGAGATGTTTCTGCAGTGGGTGTTCACAATAACATCTGACAACTGTCATTTTTCACACCTTTGTAGTCGCTCCGACTCCCCTCATTAGTTCACCCTCTGAAATCCTGTTGAACATTGTCAGGGTTTATTTTGGCCCAGAGATGCCATGGAACGCCTTGATTAGGATGATGTAAGTCTGCTGAGATCCAAATAATGCCATGTATGATTGACCAAACAGTTCATCGGCATGTGTTTAATTGTGCATTTCGTTATTTTCACATAACATAGATGTTTAATCCTCAAGATCAGGATCTTCAATGAAAGGTAAAAACAAAAGGCTTTTATGGATAGTCATAAAACATATTTTATTGCTTTTATGCTTTTGAAGGAAGGAACATTTTGGATGAGATGTTTCTGCAGTGGGCGTTCACAATAACATCTGACAACTGTCATTTTTCACACCTTTGTAGTTGCTCCGACTCCCCTCATTAGTTCACCCTCTGAAATCCTGTTGAACATTGTCAGGGTTTATTTTGGCCCAGAGATGCCATGGAACGCCTTGATTAGGATGATGTAAGTCTGCTGAGATCCAAATAATGCCATGTATGATTGACCAAACAGTTCATCGGCATGTGTTTAATTGTGCATTTCGTTATTTTCACATAACATAGATGTTTAATCCTCAAGATCAGGATCTTCAATGAAAGGTAAAAACAAATATGGGCGTGCAAATGTGAATTGTGGGAAAGTGACAGTCTTTAGGAGAAGGGAAACAACCCAATAGCCAGTGTTTACAGGCCCTCCTATTACGAGAAAGAGCTTTTTATAACAACGGAGCAGATTCTGATTAGACAGTCAGTCTGATAATTCTGCACAATAACAATGGGTTATACAACAAAACGTATTCTTTCATCAATCAAAAGCATGATTTCCTTTTCCAGATTTGTATCCATTTCATGCATGCACACAGTTCGGTTTGTTCAACAACAAAGAGCATTCATCTGAATTTGATTGTGTTGATTTGATCTCACCATTGATTATATTCTCTGACACTGAGAGAAAATGTGTTTGCTTATTGTGCTCGGTGAATGTCAGAGATTTGTTCTTGCTGTTTTAATCTAAGAATATACTGATTCAGGTTGCGATTATAATATTTTATGAATTCTTGCATGTTTTTAAGCTCAGGTTGGAATACAACGGTTGATGTCCTTTCATTATAATTCCTGTGCCGTTCCCTGAGCTCCACCCTCAACCAACAAAGATTCACCTCAAAGGAAATCTGAGAGAAAGACAGAGCTGGGGGGAGAAAGACAGACAGATAGACAGACAGAAAGAAAGAGAAAGAGAGAGAAAGAAATAAGAAAACTATATGAAAACAAAGCATGACAACTTCAGGGCCAGGGAAGAGATTGTGACGGGTGAGGAAACAGCAGAGGAACAGAAGAGATAGAATGAACTGGATGAGTACAATGGAAAACAAACTGAAGTATGAGATGGATAGAAAGAGAGAGAGAGAGAGAGAAAGAGAGAGATCTTCTCTGCTCAGGCATGTTTCGGCTCAATGTGCTGGATTTCTGGTTTGACAACTCGACTCCTCCCTTTATCATTCATTGTACATGCACATACGGCTGTTTGTTTTTTACAACGCTCTGGATTACTTGATTCTGATTGGTAAATCACAGCATTCTGCAGTCAAATATTTTTGTATACTGAAATCCAAACTGTATATTTGACTGTTGCCCCAGCAACCTTCAACTTTGTGGTAGTTTCATATCTCTCGTATCGTATCGCTGCACGCATAATGTACGGCCTACAAACACCAACTGATGATGACCAGTTGACTGTACCTTACTTTTATTCCTTTTTTCTACTCAATTTTCAAGGATTAAAAAAACCCCTGATGTTTCACTTTGATGAAACCGAGCTAATGTGGAATTTCAGGAGAAGTGTGTTCATATAATCCTGCTAAATACACTTTCCTGCCTCCTAGCCACGATTCCTCCAGCACGCAGCTCAGTAACGTTTGCGAAGGATCAAGGTTAAGTTCCGGTATGACTCATTCTGCACCACACAGATGTTTGTCCAATCAAATGTTTTGAGGATTGAGAATGCCCCACCCCTGATTTATAAATACCACCTGCAACTGACTAACAAGTAGCAATGGTTCACTGCTTATTATAATTAAAGCCTGTTGGCTATTTGTTTAAACAGACAAGCCATTTGATATGCCCCACCCAAATGTACAGTTTAAATAAGAAATATGTCAAGGGTGATATATGAAAAGTCAAGCCCTGTGAAGATGAAATGATCCAGACACACTCATTCTGCAGGTATTATTGGACTCACTCAAATAAATACAGTTTAATTAGAAAAATGATACTTCAGGAAGCATGACTAATCATGTGATTAATTCAAGTGGCCAGACAGACACAATTAAGCTTTTTTTAATATAAACCTGAGAGAGGGAGAGAATGAGATGGAATCAGACCCCTCTTTTAGACAGCTCACTTCTCATCAACTCAGACAATAATAAGTCAAAATTAGATTAAATGCAAAAAATAAAATAAAATACTCTTCAATTCTGCAGGGCAGTAAACCTCTGCTATGCTGAATTCAGTCAAAGACAGTTGAAAGTCCACAGATGGCCTTTAAGTATAGTTTTCCCATATTTTTCACAATGCTGCAGATCGGAGGCTTTGATAGCATATTGCTTTGCCCGGCATCTCATTGAACTGTGTGTTCAAGCCAGTTGCTGTTGCTTTCCACTTATTCTCTCCATCTGGAGAAAAGCCCAAGATTCCCTGAACTTCTTCCGCACAACATAAACAGGTAACGGATGGGTGAGCATATGTTTTTGGGCTGTATGTCATGTGTTTTATATTATCAGATACTTATAAACATGTTACATAATTAATTTAAGTGGTGTTAAGTTAGAGAAAAGGGCTTTAAACATGAAATTCAGTCATTATTTTAGTTTTACTGACCATCAAAAAAAATGCAGATGGTATAGACTTTTTCTGAGTCAGATTTGCATGGGAATTGACAGTTGCAGAATCATTTTCCTAGGATGAGAAGAAAAAATAATACTGTGCCTTTGTTGTTTTATTGTGTCAGTTTTTTTTTCATGGCAAAACAGTATTGTTATAGATTTGTTTGTTTGTTTTTTATTATTATTATTATTCAAAAACATTTGCATTACACTTCTCTAGTATTTAATAAGTGTTGGATGCACATTTCATGTTTTTCAGCCAGGTTTTCCTCAGTATTTTATATGGACTATAATTCAGTGTTATTATCATTAAATAATTCAAAAACTAAAACTATTACTAATATCTTTGCTAACTGAAATAAAGCTGAAATATAAATATTAGATTAAAACTTAAACTAAAGTAAAATAAGAGATATTTCTTTGGCAGCTAACTAAAATAAGTACAGGTTGAAATGTTAAAATTAAACTAAAACTGAAATAAAAAATAATACTAAAATGCCACTGCTATAGTGTTTGTACTTTTATATTAACCCCTCGTGGTTCTCCATTTTAAAAACTCTGTAGTGATCGTTTTTGAGAGCAGCTCCTGACAACTGTTCATGACTGTCTCAAAAAACACTTTCCCTTAGCAAGAACAAATTCAGTACTGCTAACATCCAGCAGTGACACATCCTTCCTTTGTGTGTTTTCTAATAGTCTCATCCTCTATTGTTCTTATATTTGTCCTTCCTCTGCTTCTTTCCCGTGCTTTCCACTGCACTTGTGTTGTCTGTTCAGGTCTTACGAGCCTGATTGAGACACACACACACACATACCATTTCTCTCATCTCTTTCGATGTTTCCACTCCAAAAAGTCCAGAGGCCTCCAGCGGGGCGCATTAATTATCCAGGCTCCCATTACACACTAAAGCAGGGGTATCAGCATGTGACACGATGTTTTCAAAAGTTCTCCCTCTCTATCCTTCAGTTCCCTCCTCTTTCTCTTCCTCTGAGCCTCGCAAGTCATTGTGTATTTAGATAAAGGTCAAAATCTGAATGGCAAATGTCTTGATTTATCACTGTGTCACAAGAGACAAGGCTGAGAAACAAATGTCAAGAAAGGTGGATACAGAGCAGGATCAGAAAGACTCAAGCAGCTTCAACTAAGAATGCAAATGCTAAATGAAGAGTGAAACGAACAAAACAGAGACTCCCTTCTTTGGGTTTCAGCTTGTGAGAAAAATGTGAGAAAAATTTCACTAGAATGACATCATCCCCAAAGGATTTTGTAAAATATGCATCATTATATTAGTTTTACTTTTTATGAAATTTGTACCGTTGAGACTCTTTTAATAAAGCCTTCAGATTGGGGTCAACCTACTACTGTGTGAAATTTCCCAGACTTTTGGAGATATATTTCATATGTGCACTTTTCATCTGACAAGACCCTCAAGGCACAAACTAATTAGATTCGAGCTGAATCAACATATTTCAATAGGGGATCATTTTACAGAGTTAAAGTTTTTCATCTAATATCTTGCTAAATCCCTTCTGTGTAGATTCTGTATATTACAGTTCTTGTACGGTTGGCTAAAAACATCATATAAAGGTGTCACCTGAGTTTGACTCTATTCTTAATTATGAAATGTAGCCGTTACCAGGTTATCACAAAATTAAAAGCTAATACATTTATAGAGCTAACCGAACACAGCCAACTCCCAGCTCTGGTTTCCATGTAGCTCTTGAACCTGAGGGGTGTTACTCTGTACGTTTGCTCATGAAGAAACTGGTTAGCCCAGAGTCAACACTGGTTTTGACTGGATCTTTGCCCTCAGGGTGATACTGGCTATTCAAAGGCGAAATGTTAAAGACGAGTACCATCCATTTGGGAAAAACACACACACACACATAACACATTGTAAAAAATGCACCTTTGGAAAAGGTTCTTCTCATATTAATCAGAAAGATTTCTTGAATGTAAAAAAAAAAAGGGAGTTCCGTTCCTTCACTGGAATTTGTAAACCAACTTCTTGTTAATGGCACAGAGTTTCGTGGCCAAGGGCAAGGAGATGAGGATAAGGTTGTCTTTACATTATTGTGTTGATCCATTTTATAGTGCATCTAATACAATATAGTGAATGTCCGACAACTGAGAGCTCTCAATGTCTAGAATGTTGCATCTTTATTATAGGTTAAAGGAACAGGAACAGTTCTTTTGAATTAGTGAAGCTTAATGCTGAACACAGCTAAAAGAGCCATTTCATCCTGAAATACTGGCATACAGTAACAAATCTGCCATTTAGATGTTTAGAGCTTGGACAGATACATGGCATGTGCTCTGAATTACTGGGAGTGTGCTTAGTGCCCTTAAGAGGGAGCAGGTGAGTGTGCAAAAGCTCCATTCGTGCTGCTATTCCGCCCTTCCCTGAGGGTCAGATCTTCAATTTACTCCTTAAGCGTGAAGCATAACCCCTGTAAACCTCAGCAGCCATGCCCAAGGTTTGTGTAAGGGGTCTGCGTGTGTGAGGGGAGAGCTGAGATAAGATAATATTCTGCACTGTCTGTGTCAGAGAGAGATTTGAAAGGGGGTGGCATATTTGGTGATCTTTTTGTTGTTGTTGTTTATTTCCGAATATTGAATTGTGCAAAAGGTAACATTTGTTTATATTTATTTGTATACATGCATAATCTATGCAGTATACCCAAAAATCTTGACTTCACAAAATAATTACATTAAGTGAAATAAGATTTCAGTTTGCATTGTTATGCATGTAATTTTTAAATCAAATGGATGGGAGAATTTTCTGTCCTCGCTGTCTGTGTGTGTGTGTATCTATCTAGTATTCCCTACATTATGAGGAGCAAATGTCCCCACAAGGATAGTAATACTAGTGAGGACTTATAAGGAAAACAGCTTATAAATCATACAGAATGACGTTTTTTGAAAGTGAGATTTAAAAGGGTGTGGCATATTTGGAGTTTTTGTTTGTTTATTGCAATGATTAAATGATTGAGTACATATTTAATTTTGCATAAGGTAACCTTAATTCATATTTTATCTATGTACATGCATAATCACACAATAAGAAACATATGTAGGCAAAGAAGAAAGGGATAAAAATGATTGCATTCAACATACTGTATATTGAGCTATGCAGTATACCCAAAAACTTGACTTAGATTGTTGAGTGAAACAAGATTTCGGTTTGCATTTTTATACATGTAAGTTTTAAATCAAAGATTTTTAAATGGAATTTGGTGGGAAGAGTAAACCTCAACCTCTTGCCATCAACACTTTTTTTTTTTGCTTTGGAGTAACTCCAAGACAATGCCTCCACATGCCTTGGGTATAGCTTGCTCTGCAACAAACAGGTTTTTCAGCAGATTGCACAATATATAACTTAAAAAACAACACACAAACTGACTCATCTCTTTGTTTTGTTTATTTGTACAAAAGTAGTGTGTGGACCTGAAACAAATCTTTACAGTACAGTATGCTGCTAGCAATGGCAAGGTTGTGGGTTTGATTCCTACAAAATGCATGAACTGATAAACAGTAAAATCATCTGCAAAATGTAACAACATGGAAAAAAAAAATACACATGGAATCTTTCAGCTGCTAAACACGTTTTCTTTCTCTCCAATTTCAGGAGGACAATGAAATCCCCTCCACTCTGCTTACTAAAGATGGCCTGGCCTCCACCTCTCAGGATGAGATTGCTCCATCTGCACCAACTCCGCTCACTGATTTAAACCGTTCTCAAGATGAAGGTCTGCAGACCATCAGCCTCTCCTCTGATGAGGACGAGGAAAAAGGAGCAACGAGCCTTCTAGCAGAGGGTGGCGATGATTCCCTGGATTTGCATGAAGAGAGTTTCCCAGGTTTGGGAAGCGAACGTCTGGAGCGCTCTCGTGCTGACAAGTTCAAGCGCTCCAGTCTGAAGAAGGTGGATAGTCTAAAAAAGGCTTTCTCGAGAAGCAGCATCGAGAAGAAGATCAACAAGATCGTGCCTCCAGAACAGCGCGAGAAAATCAAGAAAAGCTTCATCCCCAACCACCCGAAGAGCTCCTCTTCCAAGAGCTCGTCCTTCCGCGTCTCTCCAATGACCTTCAACGTCAAGAAGGTACGAGATGGAGATGCTGACTCCTCCCAGCAGCCTGGGAGCTCACCCAGGAACCTCAGCCTAGTGGAAGTTCCCAACATTGGGGGACCTGATGGTGAGCTGCCCCTGGCTGAGAAAGCAAATGGAAACGATCATCACAACCCCTCCACCCCAGGCAGTGGGGATGGAGAGGTGTTCGTTTCAGATGAGGGTGGAGATCTCGAGAACGGTCCATCTGCGACTCTGGCTGAAGAAGAAATGGATAAAGAAGATGATGACACTGATGATCATGATGAAAATGGGAAGGAGGAAGAGGAGGAGGAGAAGGATGCGAGACCTGCAGAAGAAGCATCCGTGTCTCCACCGTCAGCTGCAGCTACTGTTGAGCTAACTTCTTAGATATAGTTGTGTTTCTAGCCCTCTGACTTCAATCCACTTCTGAGACTTTGGGAAGCGTAGTTACTCCCTTGTGCCACTGGTATCTTGTCCCCAAGCTTGTTTAATGTTAGCATATCTGCTAAAATAACATATTGTCCTGAATTAATCCCAAATATAATGTATCTATAACCTATTGTGTTAAGTTCAGAAATTAAGCATGTTCTTGTAGGAGGAAATTCCATTTAGATTCCATTTCAAATAGATTCTGTATAAAGGCCCAGAGAATGGTACAGCAGTTCAGACCACTGTCACCACAATGATACACCGAAATAGCTATATTTTCCTGTGGGAGCCTGTGAATACCATGAAATTGACTGAACTGAAATGCCTGAACTCTCCCTCTCTATCGTTTTTTCTTTGTGTGTAGGAGAGGCAATGTGTGTGCCAATCTGTCCTTTGTTATGCTGGAGTCCAGACTCTTTTCTGTCAATGTACATAAGATTAAGTATTAAATCACTTACAAAAAAGGTAGTATTATGGTTTTTGGAAGCAGTACTTAATTTTTCACTCAAAGGACTTTGATGCAAATACCATGGTATTGTTTGGAGTACCATGTAGAAACAATTGTATGTTAATATGGTAACCATGAAATATATAGTAACAACATGGAACATCATTACTGTAACATTGTACCACCAAAGTACTTTTGTACGGTATAAAACAGACAACTACAAAAGACAAGACGTTATATGTTGACAAAGTTATGTTTTTGACATTTTTAGAATGTTTATTAAAATATTTAGCAGCACTCCGTCTCATGGCTTGAATAAGTAGATGTCTATGAGGACTGATAGCAGTGCTTGACATAGTGGGAAGCATTTTTACAAATTTTCTAGGGAAAAGCCTGCACAATTGACTGCCATCTCCATGACAACCTTGCTGCTGCCAACAACTTCAATTACTGCTATAGTGCACGGCAAGGGCACACATACAGCTTGATAAATACAAATGTACAGTGAAGCAGAAGTATTTGTGTAGTCAAACATTCCTTATTGCTGATGTAATAACTTCATATTCTGCTAAACACTAACATTAATTAGATGATTCATTGATGAAATACTTTGTACTCAGACCTGTAAATATAAAAATTGCTGCCAGATAGATTAGACTTCTAAACTAAAACACTACCCCCCATTGGGGGTTCTACTTCTATCTATCTCACACTAAACTATTCAGTATACACACACTACTGAGACACAGAAAGGGCACTTTAGCGCCGGCGATTAAGGGGGCAGGGGCTCGAGACCCGTCCCCCAACCACCCTTGGTCAGCAATTATGTTGTTTTAAGGTGCTATATAAATATAAATTACCTAGTCCTTGACCTTGTTTGGTGGATTTTGTTTACAAGAATGAACAATTATCTAGACAAATGTTGTCAACATTTATGCATTTATTAATGCAATTTAAAAGTGTGCGAAGAAAGAGGATTTTAAGTGTCTCAAGTTCTGTTGTTCTTCACTTAGTAAATGTGGAGTATGTGAGGTAAGATAAATAGTTGGTCTTAACAGAAAACTTCAAGGTTTCATTTTCTACATCAACCACATGTGGGTTTGGCAAGCAGTCTAAAATCTCTGGCTCTCAGGTACACTGAGGGGTCAGGTTACATATACTGTATATCTGTCCAGGTTGAAGTAGGTTTTTTGAGGTACCAACACAGGGGCGCGGGAAGATGTTTTCGGTTGGGGGTGCTGTGTGTGTCCGTGTTGGGGGGGGACACACCCAAAAATGTACAATTTACATTTCAGAGATCATTACAAATAAATTATTAAATGCTAAAACTGAATAAATTTAAATGAACAAACTTGGCGTTGCATTTGCAACCATGTGAAAACAGGGGGTGCTGCAGCCCCCTCAGCACCCCTACTTCCCGCGTCCCTGTACCAACAGCTTCCACTGACAGTGTGAAATATGTAAGGAGGTACAGAGGATATTAGCTGAGATTGTATGTGCCATAAAGAGAAGACATTTTCATTCAAAGGAAAATATTTAAAAGCAAAAAAACAAACAAACAAGGGATTCACATCCAAATGTACTGCTGCTATTAGTATTATTTGTTTATTAAATAATTTTATCTATCTATCTATTTATTTATTTATTTTCCTCCTTGGCCACCTCGTGGAACTGGACCTTTACAATAATGGATGATGTTGTCTCCACCGTGTGGCCAAATGCCGTCAGTTTACGATTTCATCTGCTTGTTGATGATTATCAAACATAAGCCCGTAAAACTAAATAGTTGTTTAGTAACAAAATATAAATATTTTATTTTGTTACTCAGAACCTTATCAGATTGTGATTTGAAAAAAAATCGTATTCTTATGCTTCACTAAAAACAAGTCGGATTTTCATTACATTTACGTAATTGCTTTTGCTTCAATATTATCGCCTCAGGAAAGTTTATTTGAACACCATGTCCTAATAAATAGTGTTTTATAGATTTTTTAGATAGTAATTTGTCTGAAAAGTTTTAAATCTAGACGAAAATTGTGTCTACATAGAATTTTATTTTAAGCTATTTATGTCGAATATCATGCTTGTCATGCATTTGCGAGAATCAAATATGGCGTCACGGTGGCCGAGAGGTTAAGGCGTTGGATTCGAAATCCAATGGGGTTTCCCCGCACAGGTTCGAATCCTGTTCGTGACGAAGTTCCTTTTCGCGCGAGACTGAGCGAATTATTGTTGCTGTAACCCTAAAAACAAATTTACATGTCAGTTATATGTGTGAAAATTCATAACGATCTAAATCTAGCTAGTCATGTTTTCACACTTTGATTCGGAAAGCACATTATGCATGTTATGCACTTATCTACATGGCCTTTACAAGTTTGTTGGATTTCCTTGATGTTAACGCCAACGCAGGTTTATCTGCACTTCATTAATATACAGGGGTCATATACAGGACCCAACCCTTCAAATACAGCAAAACTGTAACTGCCAACAGTATATTGGATGATCAGGCTATTGATTTGGGTTGCATCATCACCTCATTTGGATCACTTGATGTTGATGATGCAACCCAAATACCTTTAGAAATATTTTGGAACGTGTAATCAAATCATATTACACAGCGTCGGCAATCGTACATGGAAATGGAGTGTGGTTATTTCCTATCCATGTGGACACATTCTTCACGGTGTCCAATCAGATTGATCTGAAATGTAACAAGAACACGGTAAAAACCAACACTTGAGTCTCTAAAGCTTTCGTTCCTTTGCGATGTTAATGATACTGGATAATACAGAGTGAATCGTTTGTAATGTCTGTTCACTCAAATGTGCGTAAATTAAAATCGCATTTGTGTATTTAACGTCAATAACACATCTTTGAACACCCCCGCGAAACAGTGAGATGGTACATCCGGTAGAATTTAAAGAACCGAACACACACACTGGCGCAGAGCAGACGCTTTGTTATTGAGTGAGAGGCAAGATGGCACTGTGAAATAGAGATTTCCCCTCTTTTGCGACAGCATTTTTATTCTCTTTTCTTAGTAAGCTTGCAGTGCTGCACATGTAGAAAACATGCTATAATTATATCAATTTGAAAGGCCATCAGGAAGTTTCGAACTGCTCATAACGCACATTATAGTTAGGTAGCTATTCGTTATCTCGGCTGACATCCGTTTTTAGATTGACTCAGTCGTCGCTTTAGCCTTTGAATGCCGATTAGACACCAGATTAATGATATTCGTGTGAAGGGGGAAATGAAGAGACGCCTTATTGTTGAGTTTGAACTCACTGGCACGGTTTTAAACGCAACATAACCGGCACGTTTATGTAAAGAAACGTCCATTTTAATAGCTATTTGTTCATTTGACGTCGTGTATTGATAGTGTAGGCTAACAAAAAGGCCGTGACTCGGTATAAATCAATCTGGATGCTAGACATTTTAAGCACTGACAGACTTAGAAGCGAAGTTTTGGAGTCGTAGTTTTTCAATTTTAGGAAAGGATGAAGTCTAAAATATCTGTCTGGAAAACAAACGAGTGTTTTATACGAATATTTGTAATCGTGGAGGAGGAAATATTTCCCCCTTTTTACTTTGATTATTTTAGCTCGGTGGGGATGTGTGAAAACAAACAGCCTCAAATGTTACGCTAGAAACACCTCAGCCTTTCCAAAAGGGTCTTGTATACAACGTTTATTAGCCAAGTAAAGTTTATTTGGCAAATAAAACAACCCACTCAGAGCACAGATTTAGATCAAGAGATCCTCTCACACATCTGTGGTTTCGCTAGCCGGTGTGCTAACCTCCACCTCACCCTTCAGAAATGTCGAATATCTTCAACGAAGCTGTGACTTTGATTAAAGATGTAAAGCCCGGATTGAAAAACCTTAATATCGTCTTTATCGTTTTGGAAATCGGTAAGTGGATTCACTGCTGTGCCCCTCACGACCGTTTATTAGCACGAGGAGCTAATTCCTCACAGCTAACATTCATGATTCTCATGTCTAAACGTTGCGCTTGACGTCTCTGTTGCTGTGTTCTTGTAGCTTTGATTTTCCAGGTATATGCCGTCGTGTAACGCAACTGTTTGTGTGTGTTTAGTAGTTTTGTTACAGTTGAGATTTGACTGTTAACTTTGCTGTGCACGCGCAGGTCGGGTGACGAAGACAAAGGACGGGCACGAGGTGCGCTCGTGCAGGGTGGCGGATAAGAGCGGCAGCATCTGCATCTCTGTGTGGGATGAGCTGGGCAGCCTCATCCAGCCCGGGGACATCATCCGCCTTACTAGAGGGTACGAACTTCCTCCTGTCTGTCGGTGTAGTTTATTCAGACCTTAGACACGTCAAACCCCGTGTTGCTATTGGGTTGTCAATCAAACACAAACCGGCAACTTGCTCTTTCAAACTGGTCTAAAATGCTTGGCATCCTGTAAGACGTCATCAGAAACAATGATGCATGTTGTAGCAGTGTACAGAATAAATCTGAATTAAGGCTTATGAACATATTGCATTGGGTACAGATGATACGTTTTTCAACTTGGAAATATTTGTGTCTGGCTAGGTATGCTTCAATCTGGAAGGGGTGCCTTACACTGTACACTGGACGAGGAGGAGACTTACAGAAAATAGGAGAGTGAGTATTAAATATTTTCTCCCACAATACATGCTGCATATAAATCATTTGTCACGTTCATTATTTTGTGGTTTATCAGCATTGGGCAATAACTATGTCCACTTGGCAGATAAACCAAAATGGTAATTAACCCTTGTGTCAGTTCCAAAATCTAGAGTCAGTGGGTAGATATTGCATGATTTCCGTATGCGAATACTTTGAGAGTTCAGTAAATGTCAAACCTGGTTAAAAATAAGGGTTCCTGTGACTATGGAGAAACACTGAAATCTCATTTCCAAATCTGGGAAAATCCCGAAAATGTCTATAGCATTGGAGTCCAGTCTTGTTCTTGGAGTGTCACTTTCAGTTTAGTTTCAACCCTATTTAAATAGGCATGAAACGGAAACATAATTGGACACCCCTGGTTTTTATGCTTTGCTCAAACATTTAACGTTATTACTGACCATAAACTTGACTGATGTACTGGGTAAAAAGGTGTGGGAACACTTAATTTCAGCCATTGTCTCATCTCATATATATATATATATATATATATACCGGTGTATATATATGGTTTTGTTATATAAATGAAAACCTAGCCCTCAGTCACTTTTTATAAGCATGTTCCTGTAGCTCAAACAGGAGAGCATTGCACCAGCAATGCCAAGGTCATGTTTGATTCTCAGGCAATGCATGAACTGATAACATGTACATCTTCAATGCAAGTTGCTTTGAATAAATGCTTCTACCTAAGTCATGCATGTAAGTGTCATTAAAAGCATATTTAGTTTGCATTGTCTTTCACAGGTT
The DNA here is from genome assembly GCF_001515625.1 of Sinocyclocheilus rhinocerous. Taxonomy (NCBI): domain Eukaryota; kingdom Metazoa; phylum Chordata; class Actinopteri; order Cypriniformes; family Cyprinidae; genus Sinocyclocheilus; species Sinocyclocheilus rhinocerous. The sequence goes on from NW_015655558.1 coordinate 70,294, forward strand.
CTGTATGGTGTATTCTGAGGTTCCTAATTTCAGTGAACCAAATCCAGAGCTGCTAGCACAAGCTAACCAGCAGAACAAAACAGTGAGTCCAGTCTTCCTGTTTATGCAAAATGGCACCTCAGTGTGATGCCTGAATGAGTATACTTCCTTTTCAATTGTTTGCATGCATACATTTGCTTCAGTTATTGTGAAAAACATAGGCTTGTTTTGCATTCTACCTCATTTCAAAGTCCTTGTTTAGAACAGATAAATAGGAATGTTTAAGTAATTTATGCAGAAGCAAACATTTGGTTTTACTTCTGCTGCACATTCAAATACTGAGCCATTAAACTGCATAACAGGAGGTGCTGGTTTATGACTAAAGTCAACACAATGGTGTCTTATCTCTTGTGCTCTCAATAGGGTAAAGAACAGCGGGGAATTTCTCCACTGAATCAAAATGCAGGTACTCCTGCACAGACAGGTGAGCAAATATGGCTTGTACTTCACACAGTCTGTCCTACTAGGGTAACCAATGCTGATTTTGTAGTGGTAGCTTAATGGTTTGGAATCTGATCTGCTAACGAAGGTTGCAGGTTCTATCTCAGAAATTTGATTTACTGCGATCTCACTCCTGTTTGTACCTACCGTTGGCATACTGTAAGTTGCTTTTGATAAGTGTCTGCTTATTGATGAAACTAGAGTAATAGCTGGAACACTCATTATAGTGTCTCTGTGATATGTTGATTAAGTCTGTCATCTTCGTTTTAACTATTTGTCCAACAGGAAATGGTACTGTGCCAGTATTTCTGAATAACAGTGCTGCACCTGTGCCTCGGGATCCCAATTTTGGGGCTCCAAGAAGACCAAATGGGCGTGTTCCAGGCAATGGGCCACCCTCAGTAACTGCAGGGGGACCCGCTGCTCCACCCAATCCCACAGTTACCATTAGCAATGGCAGGGACCCAAGACGGGCTTCAAAGAGATGAGACCGCAAAACAACTTTCATGTTCCCACTCCTCCCTAAAATCCTTCCACAAACCAATACACAAAACAATGCTGCCAATTAAGAGATACGAGGTTCAGTGCTACGGTCTTGCCACCTGTGCTTTTTGCTTTGTCATGTGCCAATATTTGCGTAGTGATTATTTGATAATCTCAAAAGTTTCGAGTTCAACTTGTTACAGTTAAAATATGGCATACTCTTTGCCTGTTGAGTGCCTGTTCAGTGGCCCACCATTTATTTCCTTTCCCTAAATGTGTTGTTGAACTATACACCCTACTTGAACACAATGCACTTTCTGCTGTTAATTTATAGTGAATGCATTGCCATGTGATTCAGGAATTATTGACTGTTGTTGCAAATTGGGGAAAGAACTTCAAAGTGACTAACTACAGTCATGGCCAAAAGTTTTGGCAGTGACATAAGTTGTGTTTTGCAAAGTTTGCTGCTTTAAACTGTTGTGGTGTTAATTCACGTTGTTTCTAGATTATTGTGAAGAGTGATCGGATGCATTTTTAAATAATTGCTAAAAGCTTCATTCGCCAAAAAATTAACTTTTCACAAAAAAACTAATTTCACTTTTTTTGATCCTGACACGAAATGACCAGCTAGCATTAATTGACTAATCATATCAACAGCACATGAGAAAGTGTGAATGAGTACTAGTCAGGTAAAATCACTATCATACTAATTATATTGTAAGAGCAGACTGCTATAAAAGGAGGGAAGACGCCCTTCCAATCATTGTGTTCTTGTTAGCAATGGTTTCCTCCAAAGAAACACGTGCAGCCATCATTGCTTTGCTCTGCATGCACAGTGAGGCCAAGACTTCTGGACAACGGCCTGGTGTCAAGAAGGGCAGCAAAGAAGCCACTTCTCTCCCAAGAAAAACGTCAAGGACAGACTGACATTCTGCAGGAAGTACAAGGATTAGACGGCAGAAGACTGGTGCAAAGTTATTTTCTCTGGTGAAGCTCCCTTCCGACTGTTTGGGACATCTGGAAAATCGATTGTTCAGAAAAGAAAAGGTGAACGCTCCCATGAGTCCTGTGTTGTTCCAACAGTGCAGCAT
>NW_015655558.1:72447-78170 GCF_001515625.1 Sinocyclocheilus rhinocerous
GCCAACAGTGAAGCATCCTGAGACCATCCATGTGTGGGTTTGCTTTTCAACCAAGCGAGTGGGCTCTCTCATAATTCTGCCCAAAAACACTGCCATGAATAAAGAATGGTATCAAAATGTCCTGCAAGAGCGACTATTTCCAACGATCCATGAGCAATTTGGTGATGATCTGTGCATTTTCCAGCATGACGGAGCCCCATGTCACAAAGCAAGAGAGATAAAGAAGTGGCTCGAAGGTCATTATATTTAAATTTTTGATCCGTGGCAAGGCAACTCCCCGGATCTCAATCCCATAGAGAACCGCCAATAAAAGCCTTCAAAACTTATGATATGCTTGTCATTGTTTTTCAGTATACCATAGAAACGTGGAAAAATAATCTACAAATACTGAAGCAGCAAACTTTGCAAAACACAAAATGTATGTCACTGCCAAAACTTTTGGCCATGACTGTATATGGGTTCTTCCCACCCCTTTGGCCAAAAAATTTACCAGAAGTGACCGTGTTAAAGGAAAAGTAATAGTTTGATTGAACACTTAGGATTATTTAATTAGGAATAAATCAAGAACAAAATGTTGGGAAATTGATCCCGGCTGTTGTTGTAATTGTTCTTGATCTTTTGAGTGCCATTTACATTGAATAAGACTGTTGCCTTTATACAGTGAGATATGACTACATTGAAATATTCTGCATATTCTAATACTGTAACATCTTTGTGTATGTTTTGTTATATAGATATTTAATGTATCATATCAATCATACCAATTTAGGGACACTATCGTGCAGCAGATGGCTAATGGTAAACAAACTTGGCTTGCTGCCACCCCCCCCACCCCCGGAAGAATTGTCGCTGGGACGCCGCAGTAACTGCTGCTTATATAGGCTCGTAATGATGATTAGGCTCCTCCCGAACCTACGTTTGGAACTTCATTTTATTTCAGTTAGCCCAATAGTTCCAATACACTTTAACATTTGCAGCATGAGTGAAGCTAATGCATCTACCCAAAGTGTTGCTTGCACAGGGTAGAATGTTTAATGCTTCTGGTAAATACAGTTAATGAGTTCGAGCCTGCAAGGTGATTTGAAAGATTTCCCAGTTTTTCCAGCACCTAATTTTTTTTTTCTTTCTGCTGAAAGAACTATGTCAGTATATTCATTCATTGTGCAAGGTAACGTTTGTTATAGGGTGTTTTTATATTTTCGGTGCTAATGCAGGACCCAGTTATGTTGATTTCCTTGAATATAGATTGTGCAATATATGATTGTATTAAGATATGGTCTGATACGTAATTTAGTAGTTAATATTTTAATAGCATTGCTTTTCATTTAAATATTTTTGCCAGTTCTTGTGTTTGTGATTAGTCTGCAAGCACTATTAAAATATGAGCCAGAGGTTTACTGTCAAGGAAAACAGCTGGATTATTTAAGTGTAAAATGCACTCCATTTTTGTTTTGGTGAGTTGCTGGGTTTGTGTGTGTGAATTGCGGTGAATCAGAGGTAAAAGAACGATATAAATACTGTTCAGTTTCTTGCACATCAATGTATTGTCACTAGCCGCAGGGTTTAATTTGGTTTTGTTTGTGTATGGTTTTTTTGACTCTCAAAGCCGTGATTCCCATTCACTTCCATTATAAGACTGACAGACTGCAAAGGTTTGAGTTAAAAATCTTCGTTTGTGTTCTACTGAAGAAACAAAGTCACCTACATCTTGGATGCCCTGGGGGTAAGCAGATAAACATCAAATTTTCATTTTTGGGTGAACTATCCCTTTAACATCAGTGCATTATAGCATTGCTATCTGATTACAAGCTATACAATTTTGATGTGTAGTGCTGTGATTTTATATGGGAACCTATAACATCATATAACTGGTCACAGCAGTCCAACTTCAGAAAGTCAAAACTGGTTTCAGTTATAGTTTTGCAGCTGCTTAGAGTGTCCCATATTTATTTTAATTTGTGTCAAATGTGGATTGCTTGAACTCCGAGGAGGTGTATATGATTAGTGGTTACTGTAGCCATGACTTTATTTTCTGTGCTGTCTGGTTTTTAATCTGACAACACTGACACAGCACAAGTGAAATGTTTAAAGGTGAAAAAATAGGTGGAATCTTATGTTTAAAGCGCCACGTTACATTTAATTTGACAGTCTTTATGCACGAGACTGTCTCTGACAATATATTCCTCTTCCAGATGGAAGCATAAATATAAGGTCAGGAATCCCATGCTTGGGTTTTATAATCAATTCAGTCAAGCACAAACATGAGAGAATGTTTTCGAAACATGTTTATCAGAAGTCTTGTTCCTCTGAAAAATATCACTAAAGTCAATCTCAGCAGCTTGTGAAATTAGTGTTCCTGTTGCTGTCTGTGCTTGCTAGCTTGGATATTCTTTCAATGCATTTTTGTAATGGTATGTGTAATCTAGTATGGAGAGGGTTCCTCCCTTCCTCCCTCAAGCACTAAATCACCTAAATGTCCCAGATCTGACATCTGTAACTCTGAATGAGATCATCAAACTGCTCTGGCCTTAATTACCCGTTGTATAATTATATACACCTATATGAGCAGAATATCATGTGATGAACGAGTAAGGATAAAGACGCAGTGTGAACCCAAATTATGGCATTAAAACCTTTACATTCATGAAATTACCTTTAGCACAGAAATGCTTCAAAAGAAGCAATTAAAACTATATACCAAGCAAGTAAAAATTACATATTGCCAAATAACATTTAAAGCACTCAATATAATATAGTTACTCCAAGCTTGAGTATGTTTGTCCTGTTTGATCAAAACTTAATTATTCCCAGAATGCACACCTTTTTACACAACTTAAACTGACACACAAATATATCTGAGATGAACCATTATTAATCAGTTGTTTCAAGATTTTTTAAGATAAGAGTTAATTAAATGTTTAAATTCACATTGTCACCAAATGAATACTATTAAAAGAGACTATAGAATGAAAATTCTGTCATTTACTCACCCTCATGTCTTTCCACACATGTATTATTTTATTCTGTGGAATTCTAAAAGATATATGGAGAGATTTCCCCGTCTTTTTGTCCATACAATGGAAGTTTAAAACTGGATACCACCATTCCGAAAATTATCTTTTTTGTGTGCGTGTTCCACAGGAGGACAAAAAGACACACAGGTGATGGAGTGACAGGAGGGTGAGTAAATGACTGAGTTGTTATTTTTGGCTGAAATATCCCTTTAAGCATAGTTCACTGTACTTGTAAACAAATAAGCAAGTTGTTGATGGCTCAACCAATGTCCTCTAATTAACCATTGATTAGTTTGCAGTTTAGCACAGTGATGAAAGCTTTTAGCCTGTTCACATGTGCACACACTGCAGCTCTTTCCATAACTCTCCAATGCCATTTGAGAGTGCTCCCTCTGCCAGTCTCTGGCACTCATCCGGGGTAAAACCCACCAGGGCCGTACCCTTGATGGCCACACCATGGTGTCTAGCCAGTACTGCTACTTGTGCTGTGATTAGTGAGGCTGGAGCATGGCAGAAGTTGTGCCATCCAATGGTGAAGCTTGAACATTGCTCCTCACCATAAGATGAAGACGATGGAGGACCACCCTGAACACTCTCTACATTACAAGCAATCTCCACAGCACCTTCATGTGGTAGAGCCATGACCTGAACTCCAGGGATACCACCAGGAGTGGATTCACAGATCGCTGAAGCCACAATCCGGCCCAGGGCCAGATCCTGGGTATCGATGGTCATGTTACAGTTCATGATGTAGGGGCTGGCTCCAACAACTGCAGATCAAATATCTGTTATTGGTTTTATTTATTGGGGTTCAAATAGTGATTTAAATAATTGAAACATTCTCTTAAAAGGATAGCTCATTCAAAAATGTAATCATTTACCACCCTCACGTTGTGCCAAACCCACAAAACTTTGGTTAATCTTCGAAACACAAATTAAAGGGATAGTTCACCCAAAAATGAAAATTTGATGTTTATCTGCTTACCCCCAGGGCATCCAAGATGTAGGTGACTTTGTTTCTTCAGTAGAACACAAACAAAGATTTTTAACTCAAACCGTTGCAGTCTGTCAGTCTTATAATGTAAGTGAATGGGAATCACGGCTTTGAGAGTCAAAAAAAGAAACACACAAACAAAACCAAATTAACCCTGCGGCTAGTGACAATACATTGATGTGTAAAGACACGAAACGATTGGTCTGTGCAAGAAACTGAACAGTATTTATATCGGTTTTTTTACCTCTGATGCACTGCAATGTCTGAACTGTCCTGTGCGCGTCCTTGACAGCCGGCGTGTGACGCGTCGTCTTCTTCTTGCTTTACGGCGGATCGCAGACTTATAAGTGCATTACCGCCACCTATCTCTCAAATGGACCATTGACACTCTATCTACAATCTCAATTAGGAGTGTCAATGGTCCACTTGAGAGCCACTGTCTCCACCAGGTCTCTTCTCTGAGCTTCCGAGATTTTCAGGAGACATGCAACCAGCCGTCGACCAAGAGCAGAGCAGGACATCCCTCAAGAAAGCAGAAACACTTTACAGCTTTACAGGCCCACAGACCCCAAACCAGATTCTGTCAACCCAGGAATGCCTAGCCAGAAAAAAATTTAAAAGCTAGGCCTACATTTTCTTGGTAACACTTTATTACCTTACTTAAAGTCCCCATGAAATCAAAATTAAAGTTTTTTGGGGTGTTAGTATCAATATGTTAGTCTTAAAGTTATCTATAAGGCAGTGTGCTCCAAAACAGTGACAAAATTTGCATTTAGAAGATATAAGCATTCAAAGCTTGCAGTTCGTCACTTCCGCCAAAACGGCTCAACGATTATTTTTTTTTGTACGTCACATTGTACTTCAGCGTCTCATCAAACTTTCTGTCCAATCAAATGCTCTTTAGAATCCGAAGCGCCCGCCCCCTGCACTATACAATAGACGCTGAAGCCGCGGCTGAAATCGTTCACTTGTCCACAGAATTAGTATTTTCTGTACAGTGAATGACTATATAGGGGACAGGGAACGATTCAAACAGTGTACATATGCTTTCCATTGAGGAAAAGAAGTCTGGTTTCGCGCTGTGTCACGCTAACCACCGCACCGCACACACACTCTGCTCCGGTCCAGAGACACGATAGCACGGAGCGGATCACATGCGCGAGTCGGCGCAGACCACAAAATGTATCGGAGCTATTTGAATTCTACACAGAATGCTATATTTTATAGCAATATGGATGAGATTGTGGCTGGCATACCCTGTCAAATGCGGCTTTACGGAGCTCAACGGTTCTGAACGGCTCTAGCCAGTGTTGCCAGATGGGAAATGTCCAAGTATCGTACCAGAAGCTCAAAATTATGGTATTTGGAAGAAAATTATCGTACACGAGTAAAAACTTACAGAATACAGCTATTTATCTACTAGACTAGAACAACAACTTTTTGACACTACCTTCAAATCACCACAGTAAATAAATAACTAGGGCCCTATGAAATACGTTTTATTTTTTCCCAAATTCCTTTTTTTTTTTAATTCCAAATTCAAATTTTTTTGGATTCTGTTTTTTTTTTCCATTTTAATTTTTCTGGACTCCTTTTTAAATGGTTAAATTAAATTGTATTAATCAAAAGCACGTCTAATTAAATAATGAAACGTATACAATTCAACATCAAATCTATTAAAAAGTTTAACAAAAATTACATGTTTAGGGTCTTAT
>NW_015655558.1:78228-109473 GCF_001515625.1 Sinocyclocheilus rhinocerous
TTTAGGGTCTTATGAAATGTTCTATTTTTTTCACCTTGTTTATTGTTACCAAATTCTGTGTTTTAATATGTCTAATTATTTGAATGCATAAAAACTACTTTTATTTATAGCCTTATGATTTTTTTTTTATCTTTAGAAATTCTGCGTTGTGTATATTAATTTTTCTGGTTATCGAATGAAGGCATAACACATTTAATTTATATTTTAATTAATGAAAATTAAACATTAAATTTTTTGGCAAACAAAGGGGATTTACAATTAAAATTAAAACATGGAAGAAATATTGTGATTATTCCTTAATGATGAGGTTGACTTTGGAAAAAACACGTTCTGAAATTTTGAAATTATTGTACATTATGGGATTTTTTTTCATTATTAATCGTAAAGGTCAAAATGATCGTACAAATACGATAATTATCGTACGTCTGGCAACACTGGCTCTAGCCCAAGCTGTGATATAAACGAACGCTATTGGCTATTTTTAAAAAGGGGCGGGGCTGCTTGATATGTCCCGCCCTGTCTTCCTGTTTCAGTTAAAATGTTTCTAAGCATTTCAGGGGACCTTTAAGAGCACATTGCACAATGTTTAATCAATAAAGTTGGATTTTTTTTTTAATTAAGAGAAATGCCATGAACATTTAAGTTTAACTTTAAAGGTTGAAGTGTTCAAGTTAATAAACGATCCACAACATAATGTTGATCCGTTTCTGTCTAACAGTCTATCATGCTCGTAGCTACTACAAAGAGGCAGAGTAGATAATTTTCTAATATATTTCATAACTGACTGACAGACAAACCTCGTACTTGTTTTTCAAGCACATGTCACTTGAAGGCGTGAGACTCCAGAACAGCACACATGCTGCAGCTGTTTCAGCTAGCAATGTCCATTCCAATTCATGAATGAATCATTCTATTGAGTCGAAACTTTTCAATAAATTAGTTGAACCGTTTCACAAAACTGGTCGAACGAACGAACTAACTAACTTAATAAATAAATAGCATTGCAAATTTGTTTACGACTTATCACCACCCAAACAAAACAGTTGATTATAAATACAATTGAATTATAATGCTTTTAACAAAGGGATAATAAAATGATTTAAGTTTGGGTTCAAAAGGAATTGTTTTATTAGCTGCATAATGGCTGCAACAAATTTACACATAAAGCATAACACATATCTAATAAAACGTGCCTGTAGAACATTAGTGCATGTAATATTTTCCCCCCAGAATGTCAGTGACAGTATGATAACGCATATTGTAAATAATTCGCTGAATCTGTTTTTGAACCGATTCTTTGCCGCGAATTGTTCAAAAGAACCGACTGAACCGACAAGAGTCGGGATTCTTGTCAAGATTCCGCCCCTTAAATTTAAAAAAGAACATGTTGTTTTTGACATTAGATTAAACGTAGTTATGCCGCATTAATCACTACAGTGTTCTATTCAAGCAGTCAATCCAAACGCGTTATGTATCAACGCTGCCGCTGTTCAACAATGCGACTGGACTCCGCGCATGCGCATCGTTGTCACGTTTTGACGCTCCCGTACAATGCCACTTCACGGCGTTAAATATAAACAAATTATACGCCATACTATTCCTTTCGGTTTTACGCTTTAAATTTAACGGCTGAATGCCCGCCGGATTATCCTGAACGCAGGATAATTCGGATCATGCGGCGTTATTTTTTGCTCTGGTTTTGCAGTGATGGTGTTGATTTTAATGCTGCAGGTCGTGCAGTCGCCACTACGAAATCCTTTTGCTTATGGGAAGTATCCGATCAGTTGTGGCTTGTTTGTCGCTAGCTATAGCGAGGAAAATGAGCGCTGCGGCAGGGCTGTGCGGGCCCGGGACATCTGCTGCTGCGCCCGGGCTGCTCCGCCTAAATTCAGTCCCCGGTTACGATCAAAACCGCGTAAATGATGTTCTGCTCTTAAGACCTACTACGGAAACGCAGAGACGATGCGACAATGAAACCGAGAACCTGCGGAAAGGAAATGATCACGTACTCTTCTTTCCTGGAGACATTCAGGTTGGTGCATGTCATCAGTCCTGAATCTCATGGTACCACTGACTGCATGCCCTGGTTTAAATTACGTTTAAAAAAAGAATGTGTTAGGAATTAGGAAAGAGCTCAGCATAGTCAGGAATTAGATCATGCTTACGCATTTTTTTTTTTATTTGATCCCAAATATGCCTATTGTTAGTAATAAAGACTGTGTACTAAACTGTGGAGCCCCTGTGAGATGTGTACCTCTTGGAGTATTCATTAAAGTCATTTGATACAGTTTAGCTTCTGTTGCGACTGGGCTGGATCTCTATATTTAGTTTTTCATTAGACACTTTGAAAACAGGCCCAGGACACGTATAAGAGCGTACTGCAGAAGTCCGTTTAGTTATTGCACAAATGTATCAATGTCACTTCACTTCGAGGTTTCTGAGGATTTCTGAATTCCTTTCGACCTGGAGTGATGCTCATATCACTCTGTTCACATATCACATGTGCATTGTTTTCCAGTCGAAGTTTATATTCCGTTTAAGCCTTTATTTTGAGAAAAGAAAAATGTAAAGTAAATAAATAAATAAAATAAAAATGGTTGGTAAGATTTTTGTTTTTGGAAGTGTTTTATGCTCATCAAGACTGCATTTACAAAATACAATAATAACAGTAACACTGTGAAATAAAATTAAAAATAACTTTTCTATTTTAGTATATTTTTAAATGTAATTTATTACTGTGATGGCAAAGCTTAATTTTCAGCTTATAGTATAGTAGAAGATGTATAGTAATCTGTGCCAGTTGTGTGGCTTAATATTTTTTGTGGATACCCGGATACTTTTTTCAGGATTCTTTGATGAAAAGAAAGTTCCAAATAATTTTAAATGGGAATGTTTTGTAATATTACATAATGTCTTTGCAGTCAATTGATCTATTTAATGCCTCCTTGCTGAATAAAGGTATTAATTTATTTTAAAAAAGAAATAATAATAAACTGACCATAAACACTAGAGCATGCTTCACAGCCATTGAATATTTATTCCTGCTGTTTTCTTCTACAAGAATGTTAGTAAAACATTAAATATACTTGAATCATGAATATGGAAAAGTAGGAATTTTAAATAGAAATGAATAAAATTTTGTCATGGAAATTCCTACAGTGAATACATTTTTGTAATTATGTGCAGCTGTAAAATCTTTAATCAGTGAGAAACTGTTCTTCATAAATGCATTAAAAAAAGTATTCATCCCCTTTTCATATGCAACTTTTCATTCTCATCCACCACGCAGAACTTTCAGCAGGAAATGGCCCTCCAGCCTGACGCTGCCCCATGGCAGTCCTGGAGTCTGGAGCGTGTCGCCCTCACCTTGGGCCATCGTTTCCCTGGCTGCCATATCTGGGTCATCCGCGCATCCCAAATGTACCTACACAAGTTCAGCTGCTATCAGAACTTTGTAGAGAGCAACTTATTTGGAGCTCCGGAACACTCTCCAGACTACGGAGCTGTTCACCACCTGAGAGCACTCCTGGGTCACAGCATGCAGCGGGCTGGCCTCCCAAACCCTTTACCCCCTCTTAGTGGTACATCCACCCCTGGCCCGCTGCCTGCAGGCTTCACCCTGACCATAGTGGGCTTCAGTAAAGGTTGTGTTGTTCTCAATCAAATAGTGTATGAGCTGGCTGGAGCTCGAGCAGATCCAGAACTGAGGTTGTTTCTGGACAGTGTTTCAGATATGTACTGGTTGGATGGAGGACACCCTGGTGGCAGTGAGACGTGGGTAACCGATAAGTGTGCCCTGGGTGAGCTGGCCTCCAGTGGGGTGGCCATCCACACTCATGTCACTCCATATGAGGTATGCGACCCAATGAGGGCGTGGGTTGGGCGCGAGCACCGGCACTTCATAAAGACTCTGGAAAATCTGGGCGCTTGTCTAAGCCAGAAACTGCACTTTGAAGATGAGCCGGCATCCATTGAGAATCACTTCCGCGTCATTCAGGAGTTCTGACTGTTCTCGATCTGTGCTTTCACAAGTCTTAACATGGAATGTATTCTTTGCAGAGCAGACAGCTTTGTATTGCACTGATATATCAGTTAGTCAAAAGCTATGGGCTTCCAGGCTTTGGAAGAATAACTGTATGCTGCCTATACAGCACTCATAAAATACAAGAGAAGATTAAAGCTTAATGACCAACCTTGTAAAGCATTTAGCTGCCTGACATTAAGCCTAATTGTTTGCCTGTTGCAAATACCTACATCAGCTCTGTCTGATATAGTATATTTCTTTTGCGTAGTCTGTTTGGAATGCAGATATGCTTTGTAAAATCATCACCTCCCTTATGTTCAAAGGGCTCTCATTTCCCACAGCATAGAAAAGAGAAATTTGAACATGCTTATTATTAATATTATTATTTAGTTTTTATGTTGTTAAATTAATAAGCATGGATTTTCATCTCAAGTATGTGTATCCCTTATTACATATAGATTCTGTTGAATGAAAAACTTGTACTGCTAAAGCATATAGTCTTACATCAGCAGATTGTTTTTTTCATTTATATATATATATATATATATATGGAATATATGTTCTATCTTTGTGTTCAATATGTAGTATTTATTTTATTTGATAATCAAATACAAAACAAAACATCTAAGGATCTTCCATTGGAGTCAGATGTATAGAATATATTTTTGGTTAGATGAAAAAAAAAAGAATTAAAAAAGATTTTATTTACTGACTCTAGTAAAATGTTTTATTGACTGCGCAATGGTCAGAAGACTCTAGGTGGCGCACTTTATTTGGATTGTTTTCATTGTATCACAAATATGAACGTGAATTTTGCAATATCCTCAGTGTAATGCGATGAATGTACTTCCTGCTTCATAGTCATTCCAAGCTGATGAAATTCAATAAAAATGTTGAAATGTTTCAGTGATCTGTTTAATTAGAAATAGTACATTTAATTACATAAGTACATCTATCTATCTATACACAAATTAATCTATAGAAAGAGGGAGTTATTTAAACGCTTATATACATACTCTATCCTACTCTGTATCCTTGGATATAGATATTTATACTCAATATCCTTGAACTTAGTGAAAGGCAGTTCGCTTAACATTTTTATTATTATTACTTATTAGTCATGGAAAATTTAAGAAGGAAAACAAAAGTGTCAGATAATGCATTTATTCAAGTCTACATGCGTCAGGGCTAGATAAATAAATCAATGGCGTTGCATGAGGGATGTTGTCTTATTTTAAAAACAAAATTGGAAATGATTGTTATGAGTCATAAATCAACAACATACAAAATCTATATTAAGGGTACATCCTTTACAACTCTATACTCAATGGCTTTATTAGAATTTGTGTAAATCATTTGAACATCATTTATTTCGGTACATATAACTCAAAATACAGTTTTCATCATGAACTGAAGCGCCTTCCATTATCAGTTTTCACTAATTCTGCCTAAGATAGTAAGAGAATCAAGAACGTTTATCCCTTAAGTGTCCTTACAAAGTTTGTCACAAGCTTTCTGCAAATACCACAGTGACTGCTCAGAAATGCTATTCTGGATTGAATTCCAGCTTCAAATACCTCATGGCCCTTTAAACATTATTGAGGCTGTTTCCCAGGCAAGGAATAGATTCAAGTTTCCTTTAAGATGACGGCATACAGTGAGCACACGACCGTGACAAGAGCCTCTCGTCTTAGGAGACAATAGCTCTATTATGATTGCAGACTGGTGACATCTCTGGGAAACCGTAAGACCCTTAGCACGCAAACACACATGAGCTCTTCACACCTCTTTAAACAGAGAACAATAACCGAAGGGCTCGACCTGAAGACTGAATTCTGCAATTCTAACATTTCCGGTTCTAGCAGCCACTCAGAAAAGCCGTCAACAAATTATTACACAAATAAACCATAAGCTGTTCCAGTTGTATTTTTGCTAACCCTCATTCGTTGCATTACTGCACACTTTCTACTTTCCGCCACAATATTCTAACATTCATTTGCCTTCATTCCAGAATTCACACCCTGTACTTTCATCACAACAAAACATGCTTCACTATCAGAACATAACCATATCATTTTGACAATAACAGCCAACTTCGATAACCCATCTTTTCATGCCCTACATAATCCAAGGCCATAAATACAACTTTAACTCTTAACGCTCCTTTCTAAATCCCACTGAATACAATATATACTTCCATAACCAAAAGAGCATACAAATAATTTACTTTAAATACTCCAAGCCATCAGTTTAAAGTGTGTACCAGTATCTCGATTAAAACAGGATAAACATTAATAATAATACAGCCACATAAATGTGCTGCACTGGTGTTACAGAAGATGAAGTCAGGCTGTACGCATAGAGGAAAAAATGCACACAAAGGCACTGAAGAAATATATAGTGGTAAACTGCAGTTACAGCTAACCCTGAGAACAAGGCTCGGAATGAACAAGTACTGAAACCTCCATCAGTTAATAGCGTTAGCTTAAAAACACCTGTACAAAACAAAAGGTAACAAACACCCTGAGTTACCTCAGACTGGTGCATAGATAAAAACAGTCATTTCAAGAATATGTATATCATTGACCATCACAGGCATATTAGATATTAGGTGCCTGCCACGGGGGAATGCTAGAATGGTGCTTAACAATAGTTTATTATACAATATGTTGGCAGTAAAAAAGGGAACATTTAAAACAAGAATGATTTTAAAATCAATAGATACATTCGATTTACGAAATCTAATGCTGTTACAATTATTTTCTCATATTTTAGTGACACAAACACATATAATAGAGGGTTTAAGTGCTTTCCTGCTTTTCTTTAGTCATTATGTAGGAGGAAGTTCTATGACCAATACAAACACATATTTGTGTAATCCAGGGTGTGTTGTGCGTGTTTGAGTTGAGTCACATTTTTACGGAGCCCACTAATGTGTCAATACCACAAGAAAGAAGAGGATGTAAGACAAAACACGCACCCATACACCGAGGGCATTCCTGTACTGAAGCTTTTTAAAGGAGACCATCTCACTAGGTGTTTCAGAATCAACACAGTCTAATCATACAAACTCTTTCTGATGTTGAGACAGAGTAAAGATTCCCTTCAGTGAAAGCAGAATTAAAAAGCACTGAATGCCCTGCCGCTCTCTTGCATCTGTCTTTTTCAAATACCTTATTGTGGAAAATTCCTTAAGTGCAGTTATGGAAATAGTTGAGATTAATATGGGCTAAGATAAGCAGAAAATAAAATCGATACTGAATGGCAATTAAAATAGAAATATATTTAAATCCAAATAATTTATAATTTAAAATCCAAAGACGCCAGGAAAAAGTTTCGTGAGACAGGACAGCAACATAGATACTTAGATTCTCACTATTATAATATTAATATTACACCAGATTTGGCCCTTTTGTGAAAAGATCATCTTTGGTCGGCCAAAGGATGGTGAAAACAGCATTAGGACAGAAGCATGTTTGCTGGTGCTGTGTGAGGGCCAACAAAAAGGACCAAAAACGTGACAATGCTATTCAGTGCATGTGCATTTCCCTTTCGGATCAGCATAAGTGGTCACCGTCGCCCGTGGCTGACATGTCCTCCTCAAAGCGAAACCTCTTGCCGTGAGGCGAGTCCAAAATGTTCTCTTTGTCTTCAGGATCCTCGGGTGGTGCGGACCACTTCCCACCGAAACTCCTTTCCCGGGGAGTGCGTGGGGTCACGGGGATCGGATCAGAACCTGGACAATGGAGCCACAGCCAAGGATGGGTCATGCAATCGGCTGCACTGGGACGATCCCTGATAAAGAAGGGGAGAATTCTTGTAAAGGACTTTGATACGTGGCTGAATGGAAACCATTCTGATACTACTATGCTGAAACTATCAGTAAAGAGCAGTAATAAAATCAAAGTACATCATTTAGTTTATGACAACAAGTGCAAATCTACCATCTGAACTCTATTTAGAACAAGCAAAGCTTTTTGCTTTTTTTTTTTTTTGCTAAAGAGTCATTTAATCTTAGTTGCTTTCATGCTTAAAAGTTTTTTACAAATGTGCGATTTACAAATGTGCGAATGTTTGAAGTCAAATGAAAAGAAATTGATAGCTGGACTTTATACTTTGTGATAACCAATAGTTATACAATCCATGGCAAAAGAAAAAGTCCTTTGAGACATAAAAGAGTGATCATTGGACAAGTTAATTTGTAAGCTTACTGAAATGACTTCATTTCTAAAACTCTTTAATGCATAATAAAATCGTATGACCCAGAATAATAACTGTTCTTTAAGTGGAAAAGGGTTTCCCATAGCACTTATCATATGACTCTTCATCTAGAAGCAGTAGTGTACATTATTTTGCACAGTACTGAGCTTGGAAAACAAGCTTAACTTCCTCTAACTGTCTGAAATCAGAGTCACTGAGACTCACTCTGGTGTTTTGACCAGCAGTTTCTGGATGAAGTCGACAGCCAGCTCAGACACCCTTGAGAAAGCCTCTCTGCTGTAGTCCACGTTCACCTGGGATACGTTTAGGAAGGTCTCCTGTTTATCCTCGCCAACGAAAGGAGACTCTCCGGTCACCAGCATATAGGCGATCACGCCCACACTCCTAATGTGAACAGACACACAATCAGTTTGAAACCATCTTAAACAACCAATAAACAAAAACAAATATGACACTAAACACGGAATATCCTTTGTTAGCACAAAGTGTTTTGCCTCTAGCATCAGACCATCCTGCTGCTGCCTCAGCTGGTTTTCTGATCTTAACTCGTCTCCCTGCCTGATCATGCTGGTCTGGCTAGTTTTAGATGGTTTGGGGGCACATTTCAGCTTGCCACTTTCTAGCTTATTTCACATAAAATTAAACAGCACAACTGTTTTCAGCATCGATAATATGCTATATAACATATATAACAAAGAAATGTTTCTTGAGCACCAAATAAGCATGTCAGAATGATTTCTGAAAGATCATGTGACACTGAAGACTGAAGTAATGACTATGGCTGACTCTTTTATAAAGAATATGACTTTTATAAAGAATATCTCTTTGGATTTGAGACTTTAGTCTTTGCAACTTTACAGATCTTCTTATGTACCAAGAGCTTGTAACACTCCAAAGAGAAAGGAAAAATTGAAATCGCATCATATGACCCCTTTAAAATATATATATTATTAAAACATCTTTTAAAATTTTTTATAATATTTCACAATAATACTGGTTTCACTGTATTTTTTACAAATAAATACAGCCTTGATAAGCATAAAAGAATTATTTCAAAAACATTTAAAATAAATTCTTACTGACCCCAAATTTTTGAACAGTAGTATCTTTTGTTCCTTTACTTAACAGAATATGGTATGAGCATTAGAGGTCGACCGAAATGGGTTTTTCACTGGCCGATGCCGATATTTAGAAATCAGGGCAGTCGATGGCCGATATATGATGCCGATTTTTTGGGCGATATGTTTGGCTGATTTTCTTTCTTTTTTTTCCCATTAATCTCATAAAAGTGAGTTTGAGCAAATGATTATTGCAGGGTACAAGATAGTAATAGTAGTAGTAGCCTAATTTAGATTAATAATACATGGCTCAAAACTTAAACACCTTCTCAAACCAGTTCTGAAGCATGCATTTTGTTTATGTTTGCTGACAGACACCAGTGTTTCCCACAGACTTGCAAATGCAAATTGATTCTCTGTCAGCAGGAGGCGCTGCTGGAGCAGGAGATATAGCGGTTTCCCTGGTAATGGCTGTAATCAAATAAGCTGGCATTACAGGAAAGACAAAATGAAAATGACATCAAAGTTTTTGTGAAGACGGTCGGTTCTTTTCAAAGATACATTCATATAAAAACACCCGCGCTGAATTTTAATTTTGAAACGTGAAGCGCTCATTTTATTCAACGAAGTATAAGCCTTTTGGAAAATCTATTTGTGGCGGTCAGTTTTGATATCGTGACTAGCCTCCACAAATAACTCAATGTATAGGAAACACTGGACACTGCTATAAGTCAAATGGCCATAGTGATAACAAAAATAAAAGATTTCACACATATTACACAGCCCGCTGCTCATAACTGCATAAGAGTGCGCTGGCCACGAGCGATGACATTGTGGATGCTATTGTCGGACCTACACACACATTTCATGAGGAAAGTTAACGTGCACATTATAATCAGCCCAGAAGTTTCGTCTGAATTGAACGTGTTTCTACTTTCACATGCAAATGACTTGTTGCACTTATGAATATGATAACTTTCCGGCATCAATTCTAGTAGAGTAAAACATAATTACGCTTTCTAAACTGTCTGTTTTGCCCTGCCATCATTAGCTGAAGCTGTGTGTGAACAAGCCGCGGCTGCAGAGTGTGAGCTGCTCCGTCTCACACAGCCTCAGAGGAAGTTCCGCAACAACGCTGAGCTGCCCGCCGGTGCGCCTGCCTATAAATCGGCCTAATTTGCAACACAATCGGCCGATGCAGATTAATTAAAAAATGCCAAAAATCAATCAAGATCAATCGGCCGACCCCTAATGAGCATTCAGAGTTTTCCATGAACTATGAGCATAAATAGAAATGGTCTAATGACCACTGAAATTTCCATTCATGTCCATGACTTTTCCAGGTCTGGATATCACCCTGTGGGAACCTTGTATATTGATTAACAACGTCGTTTGCACTGCGCTCTTGCGTTACTTGATCTTTTTATTTATCTCAGTGTGTCACTGAGGAAGGCTTTGAGCCGAAACGTTTGTGTCTTTTCCCATCAGTAATGAATGTAAAATAAAAGAAAAAAGAAGATTGTTCTCGTGAGTGCGGATCATAATTTCCTATACTAAACCTTGTATATTGAAACACCTGATGAAAAAGATTAAGACTTACCAGAGGTCTGTTGCAGTGGTGATTGGTTCATAGTTCAAGATCTCAGGGGCTGGATATATCATAAAAAGCAAAAATTAATCACCAAATAAATCACTTTCACTAAGCATGCACTCTTCTGTGTTGTGAACACAGAGCTATGTGTGAATTTGAAGATGAATGGCACTGAATAAACCTTACCAACGTACTCAGGGGTTCCCAGAATCTCTCTGAGCTCCCCAGCAGAGCCCAACCTGCGGGCCAAGCCAAAATCCACTATCTTTATATCCCCCAATGGGCTCAGATTCGTCAGGAGAATATTCTGGGGCTGAATGAGAAAAAAACAAAACATTGTGTCAATAAATAAAACTAGTGTGTTCTAGAAGAAATACAGATAATCTCATTTAAAACTTGTCCAATAAAGGTGTTAAAGGCAGCCGGGCATCTGACCTTCAGGTCCAGGTGGACCACGCTGCTCTGGTGCAGTAAGTGAACTCCCTCAAGCATCTGTCTGATCAGACGGGTTATCTGACCTTCAGGCAGCAGCTCTTCTGACACACAGTGGTCAAATATCTCACCACCCGCCGCACTTGCGCACAAACACATTCACAGTTATTCTTAGTACTGAACTCAACAACCGTTCCATGAACAGGGACATACAACTGATATATCTAATCACAGCACTCACTATTCCAGCATTAGAACGAGGTCGTGATCGGTCTCATATACAGCGTGCAGGTTCACCACACGAGGGTTGTTCTTTGCCACCTCTAAAACAGCGATCTCATGAATGACCTCCGCCTTGCAGTCGCGACCTCGTCGCCGCTTCTTGATGAACTTTGCAGCAAAGACTTTCCCAGTGGTCTTTTCCACACACCTCTTCACCACTGCAAACTTCCCCCTGAGGGAAACAAATAGAGAGCGAAAGAATAAAATGAGTATAATGGAAGCAGAATGAGACAAATGGAAATTTTTGAGGTATATATAAAGTACCTAAAGTTCTAATATCCATTCTTTTTTTTTAGATTTATGATGCACTTTAAAGATGTCACAGTTTGCATGCACTCAGTCACACCTATAGCAGTTGTCTCATTCACACTAAAGCTCTTACTGACACGGATAGTTATTAAATGAGTCAAACCCTCCATTAGATGTTCTCACAGTTTAATATCAGGTTAGATGACTGATGTTGGCCAGTCTTTACTCTAAAAACTGCAATTACTGTCACAGCATGAACAGGTGAGACATTAGGATACAAGCATATACTCAAAATCAATCCCACAATTCTTTGGACCAGACTGTGGCATTCATGCTGTGTTCTTCACCTTGCCTATCATGTTCAAAAACAAATTTTGTAACAATATTGTATCTTAGGATGTATGCTGTATGTAGTGCTGTACTGTTTACTGTGCATAATGTATCCATTTAGATCTTAGAACCAAGCAGTCACCAAGCAGTCAACATCAAAATTGTAACAAGGTATAAACTACCTATCAAAAGTTTAAGTAGGCTCACCAAGCTAAAAAAAAAATACAGTAAAAACTGTAATATTGAGAAATATTATTACAATTTAAAAAAACTGTTTTCTATTTCAACATATTTTAATATGTAATTTATTCATCATGAGATGGCAAAGCAGAATTTCCAGCAGTCATTACCCCAAACTTTAGTATCACATGATCCTTTAGAAATCATTTTAATATGCTGATTTGAGCATTTCAAGCATTTCTTTTTATTAATGTTGAACACAGTAGCTTAACAGCTACTTGATATTTTTGTGGAAACTGTGACACTTTTTTCTGGATTTTTTTTTTTGATGATTAGAAATTTCAGAAGAACAGAACTTATTTGAAATGCTTAGGGCTGGACAATAATTCAATATCAATATGTATCGCAATATAATTTTTTTCAATAACGGTGATATGATTTTTAAACACATTTCCGATATTTCGATATACATTACCAGTGTTTCCCATACATTGATTTATTTGTGCCGTTTGACTTCGTTGAATAAACATGAGCACTGCACGTTTCAAAATCAAAACGCAGCGAAATGTCTTTACTGTCACTTTTGATCAGTTTAATGCATCCTTGATAAAAGAATTCATTTCGTTCTAAAGAAAAAAAAACAGACCTCAAATGTTTTGAATTGTGTATATTAATATGATAAAGAAAACCCTGCATATATAAATAAAATCAGTATTGATATTTCCATGATTTCTCTTAACAATAATGTCTGTGACTTTCCCAGGACAGGGAAAAATCCCTGATATTTAAAGGTTTTTTCCAATGCAGGTAAAAACCAGCAAACCTCATTCTCACTGATCCCCTTTTTAAAACGAAACTGCTCTATTTGAACAAGTTTGCTAGTCATCTTCTCATAAAAACTATGCAACAATGAACAGTATTCACACTCATCTTTACTACTTTATTTCCACAGAACTGCACCTTCCTCCACAGAAACAAACAACAAAACATCTTCACACTGAAGAGTTAAAACTGTAAGTGAACTGTGAAATAATTTCCTGTTAAACAACACAGCCAGCAGCATAAATACAACCCGAATCTGGCTGTATGCAAAAGAGGAAGAGACCAATGTCACTTCCTCTTTCTCAGTATTCACAGTACAATCTACAGCACAGCACAAAACTGGGTCTGGTTCCCACATGGGTTTCCTTCCTGCAAGCTCCAAAGCCTTGCTGTAATGCTTTAGCAGTGACACACATATTACTCACAGTTCAGTGAGCAAGGCCTTTCCAATCCTGAATAGCTAAGCAGGACAGACTCCATACACCAGACAACCTTCAGTGCTACTCACTCTGTGACAAAATAAACTAAATAAACCAGGGACACATCTATCCTAAATTTCATATGTTGTCTTATGATTTGGGACCACAATACTTAATGATACTGTAAATATTCCAACTATATGCACATACCCAATGAGATGAAATAACAAGTAAGCAAGGATGAATTAAATTGATTAAAAATTACAATAAAAGCAAAAATGTATATTTAAAATAAATGTTGTTCTGTTAAACTTTCCATTCATCAGTCAATCTTGAAAAACATTAATCACAGTTTCCACAAAAAATATTAAGCAGCACAACTGTGCTAAACATTGATAATAATAGGAAAAGTGTCTTGAGCACCAAATCAGCATATTAGAATGATTTCTGAAGGATCATGTGACACCGACGAAGACTGCTGAAATTTCATTTTAAAATATATTAAAATAGAAAACAGTGATTTTAAATTGTAATAATAAATATTAAAACTACATACACAAAATACATGAAATTACGTGCAGAGCAAAGATAAAGTGAGTAAAAAACATGCTATAATTCCCTAAAACTCTAAAATCTAGCGACAAGTAGTTTATTTAATTAAAAATCTGACAGTACTTTTGTACCAGAGAATATCCAGATTATGTCAGAACAGCCACATTAAGAAAAACATACCGATACATATTTTACATCATCATTTGTGCAGTCACTCTAATGTTCATCAACTTACATAAAAACATTATGACAACATCAATTTAAGCATTTTAAGATGGAAACACCTAAAAGAAGACATCTTTTAGATGAAGTCTTGCCTAAAAGAAGACATATTTTAGGTAATAATGGAGCATTTTACACACCTGCCCAGTTCGTTGCTCATATCAAACACGGCGTCCAGCGCATCCGTGTGGATGTGAGTGTGGATCTCTGACAGCAGAGCCGAGGATCCACTGCGACTGTCCAGCCTCCTCCGAGCCATCACCACCAGCGAGTGTCCAGTGAAGTTTGCAGACCGCTTGTTATCACTTAACCAGCACTCTGCTCATGTTCAGACTCACAACCAGGAAAAAAAACACCCCCTGCTACCGACGGCCTCTTCACGGTGTTCACGCCGTCAACAGTGAAAAGGCTTCAGAAAAAGAGTGTTTAGTTCGCGGTTTTTCAGAGAGTTGACAATAAATGAATTCGCTTCAGTGGAGTGAGTTCAGTTGAGTTTGAACACGATAACCGATGCTAGCCTCCAGCTAGCACAGATTAGCTCATTTAGCCCTCAACGATACCGCTAACTCCCAGAATAAACTCTGTCCTTTATTTAGACAAACGTCCAAAAAGAGATTCGCCTCATTTTGTTCAAAATACAGACAGACAGACAGAGCTATGTTTCATGCAAGACTAATAAGTCACTACACTAAAGTTTAGAACGGACTTCCTCTTCTTCTCACGGGAACAACAGCTGTAGTTCAGCGGACAACCTATCTGTAATAAACTATAATAAAATAAGTTGAACAGAGAATAAGCACGCTTGTCTGGTTAGTCCATGCTGAGGTAAATCGGTTTCGATTCTTGGATTCGGCTCTTGTCCGCCGGTTCCACGGTTTCAAATTCTGCTCTGCTGCCAACACGAGCGTTGAGGTACTACGTCACCACCCACGTCATCATCGTGATCGTTAGAATTCGCCCATTGTACGACAGATAGATAGACAGACAGACAGACAGACAGATAGACAGATAGATAGACAGACAGACTGACAGAGAGGTAGACAGACAAACATAGAGATAGACATACAGACAGACAGAGAGATAGACAGACAGATAGATAGATAGACAGACAGACAGAGAGAGAGAGAGATAGACAGAGAGAGAGATAGACAGACAGATAGACAGAGAGAGATAGACAGACAGAGAGATAGACAGACAAACAGACAGAGATAGACAGACAGGCTGACAGAGAGATAGACAGACAAACATAGAAATAGACATACAGACAGACAGAGAGATAGACAGACAGATAGATAGAGAGATAGACAGACAGACAGAGAGAGAGAGATAGACAGACAGACAGAGAGAGATAGATAGACAGACAGACAGACAGACAGACAGAGAGAGAGACAGACAGATAGATAGAGAGATAGACAGACAGACAGAGAGAGAGAGATAGACAGACAGACAGACAGAGAGAGAGATAGACAGAGAGATAGACAGACAAACACACGATAGATAGATAGATAGATAGATAGATAGATAGATCAAGTCTCCCAAAAAGGCAAGTATGTAAGCATGTAAGACAGGATGCAAATGCACGAGAAGACAGGATAATGCAGAGACTCTCAATGGGGAACTGGTTCAACACTGCAGCTGGAATTGCTTGCCAGTTCAGTGCTGAAGAGGGTAAGGATCTGTCTCGGCATGTTTAAGAGAAGACAGTCTGAAAGTACAGTGACCAAGCCTCTCATCAGCAGAAAGAATCAAAAGGCTAGGCTCACCTTTGCTGAGGAGCATGTTGTGTGGAGAGAGAAGAACTGGTCCAAAGTTCACTTTAGTGATGAGAGCAAGTTTTATTTTTTATTTAATTTAAATTTATTTGGGTCTGATGGGAAACATTTTGTTTGGCGTCAAAATGGGGAAAGACTGAACCCTAAGTGCATAAAGAAGTCCGTAAAAGGTGGAGGAGGAAGTGTCATTGTTTTTTTCTGCAGCAGGAGTTGGGCCTCTTATACAGCTACATGGCAGGGTGAATGAAAATATTTATCAGAACCTCATTCAGCAACATGCAGTTCCTTCACTGCTAGCATCTCCCAATCAGCCTGCAATTTTCATGCAAGACAATGCCCGTCACACTGATAAACAGATAAAGCAGTTCCTTGAAGCTAAGGACACTGACATAATGAAAAGGATGGTCGAGTCCTGATCTAAATCAGATTGAAAATCTCTGAAAAATTATTGGCGACAAAGTTATGGCCAAGAAACCCACTATAGTTACCAAACTATGGAAGAGACTGGAAGAAGAGTGGACCAAGATCATACCAGTGCAGTGTCAGAAACTAGGGACACATCACGCAGATGTGCTGAAGTCATTAAAAGCAAGGGCCTCCTTTCTCCTACTAATTTCTGGCAGCTGTAACCCTCCAAAATTTTTGTTGTAATCTTCTTTCATGCTACAGTGGTTACTGTTCTCTAATTATGATCACTGTGTTTTCCACAAAATAATGTTTTTTTGTTAAAATTCTCTGGTTATTTTGTAAAACATGTTAGCAGAACAGTGGCATACAAACAGCATTCCTTCAAATTTTGAGTGATGAAGATTACCAATATTTCAGGGGAAAAAAGTTCTCTAATTTTGATCTGTATAGTAGGCAGGTTTTTGTTTTTGTTTTTGAGTGTTCAGTGCCTGCTCTGTTTTACACCTTTTAATACCATCAGTGTGAAATGGGCTGGAACTTTGCAGGTCTGGATCTTTGGGCTTTTCTTGTCCCTACAGTAGACAACTGAAGCACTGGACTTTGGAACATGGAAAGGCAAACTCAATGAATAAGCTGACATGTGCAGTTTGATTGGCCAAGCAGAAAGATAAAATGTAAATCATGGCTCTAACACTTTTCAAATCTGCCAGTACAGTGTCAGCGGGAAAAGTACAATTTCAAACAAATGAAAGTAGACTCACAAACCACAAAGACAAACAC
The DNA here is from genome assembly GCF_001515625.1 of Sinocyclocheilus rhinocerous. Lineage (NCBI taxonomy): Eukaryota > Metazoa > Chordata > Actinopteri > Cypriniformes > Cyprinidae > Sinocyclocheilus > Sinocyclocheilus rhinocerous. The sequence goes on from NW_015655558.1 coordinate 95,571, forward strand.
CAAAAGAGACCAGACTAGCACTCACATCTCTGGTGCATTCAGTGCAAAATATAATTTAAACACAGGACAAGACTGACATACACATATTACAGCTATATACAAATATGGACACATCATGGAGCGCATGCAGGTTCATATTTTTACCAACTGTTTTTAAGTGATGGCTCTTTCATCAACATTTTACATGATCAGTGACCCATAAAGTTTAAATAACAGTGCAGATGAAGTATGAAAAGTATGGAAGAGACATTATTTATTTATTTTTGTCCCCAGTCCCATCCCACCCCTAATTAACAGCAACTTCTCATGCAAATTAAGCTAATCTGGACTCCAGTTGTTTCACTAATTCTAGCATGCAATATTAAGCTGACACATCGCCATCTAAGGGTCAAACTCAGGTACTGCTTTGTTGACCCTGCATGTTTATCCAAAGATTAGTTACATAGAGAAAGGAGCTGTTTTAAGACAAATTCATATCCTAGGATCCGTGCTTTGGCCAGATCAGCATTTGTGTGGTGTGTAATTTTTGTGTATTGCTGAGTGTGTGTGTGTGTGTGTGTGAGGGCTTGGGAAAGGGACCACAGAAGGAAACTACATGTCTGTAAACGAGGGATACAACTTTGTCACCCAAAAATGAGGACCTTTTAATCCATTATTTTAGCGTTGAGCTTCCATCTGTGGTTCATTAAATGGAAATTCCTGCTCAGAGATTGTTCCATTATTATGCCATATTTCCAAAATACTTCATACCACTTGTGCAAGGGTGTTTTAGTTTGGTTTGCTGCTCCCTACACGTTAAACAGTTCTTCTAATCTTTTTTCTTTGTTTTTTCTTTCTTTCATTTTCCTTTATTTTTCCATAGCAGAAGAAGCTTGTTTTGTTTTTTTACTGGTTTTAACCACTGCAGCCCTGGTTTTAAGTTACTCCAGTGGACTGCACACATCACCATGCTATTAACTATACCCAACTATACATTTTAATAAAGATAATTTCAAGGCCACTGTTTGTGTCTGTTACCACAGTTTAGAACAATAGGTCTCCTTATGATGGACTCTAAGAACAAATCTTCCTTTCCTGATACACACAAATCTGTTGCACACATTGCACATGGTGATCAGTGTCTATACATTCATAGTTTTTTAGTAACATTAGTGGGTTGCATAAAAGGTTGAGAAGTGGATTAAAAAATGTGTGCATGTTACAAAGTACTGAGTGTTGATGTTTGTTAGTTAATCAGTGTCAGCCAACCAAAGTGAATTACTACATTTACAGTCCCCTGGAACAGTCTGCTGATACATGCCTTGCTCAAGGGCACAAGAGGTGATAGAGGAACTTTCTAGTTCACGGTTTGAACCTAGGACGTTCAGGTTGCTATTCTACAGCCACTACATTTGGTGCAAGAATCTCTATGAGAGAGTGTGCATGCTGTTTTGTGTGTTTTCGTTCTATTTAAAGATGGAAAAAATGAGGTGTTGTGTTTTCAGAGCTGCAGCTAAGATCAATATCATTTAGGTCCAGAATCAGACCCTTCAAAACCAAGACCGCCAACAAGAAGTGAAACCTCTGAAACCAAAAAAGTCCTTCTTGACTGACATCATATCTCCATGACAAAGCCCTGCAGCAAAAACCCTCAGGTTTGTTCCTTCAAACCCTATAGATATGGAATGGAATGGCTACATTACTGTAATGAAACATCTTTGGACTTAACAAAACAGATCATTCAAGAACAAAAGACAAAACCCTACAACCTAGATCAAAATATACTGGTCTAGACCATTCCAAAAACCAAAACCAGATCAAGACTTTAGCTCTGATTTCTGTGAATGTGTAAGTCTGTTTTTGAGTGAGGAATTGAATGCAGTTATCACAGGATTCTGAGTCCATACAGTATAAAGCAGGAGTTGGCACATCCCCATTGTGTCATTTGATGGCATATATTCCAGTTCTGAAGACTTCAACAAAATATTATTATGTAAGTGTCCGATGACCAAGGTCGTAGGGAAGATTGAGGGTTGAGAATAAAGCTTGCATGGTAAGCCAGACTGTGGAGAACTGGGAAAGAAAAAAAAATCAGTAGCACTTTGGCTATGATTGGAGCTCACTCCAGACCAAAGGTGCTGGTCTCCTCCACAGCAGTGAGCATCTTCTCATAGAGCATGGAGAAGGAGGGGTAGGGAGGGAGATCCAGGCGGTTAAAGCAGGTGTGAGCCCTACACAAACATATACAGACAATATGGCATTAGCTGATTGATAATCAGTATGGGATAACATATACTGTAAGATCTTTGTGTGAGACACTACACATAAAAAAAGCTCAGAAATACCGTGGGAGGGAGGTCACTTTGCCCCATTTCTCCACACAGAATCGACGTGGGCCATTGCTACCTCGCAGAGAGGCAAAGCCCTCATAGGGAATGCTGGAAGTGCCGGTAACAAACTGGAAAAATGCAAAAAAATACATATTGACTTAATTTAATTTCATTGATCTCTTATGCTCACCATGGCTGCATTTATTTAATCAAAAATACAGCAATATTGTGAAACATTATTACAATTTATGATAACTCTTTTCTATTTGAATATATATTCAAATTTAAATTTTATTTCTGTGATGGCAAATCTGAGATTTTAGCATCCATTTCTTCAGTGTCACATGATCCTTCAAAAATCATTCTAATCTTATCAATGTTGAAAACCCTTGCTGCTTAATATTTTTGTGGAAACTGTGATACATTTCGTCTGAATGGTAGTATAAGAGACCCACGCTGTTCTGGGTATACCTGAAGGAGTCGTAGTCTCTGTTCGTTGTTGAAACGCTCCACTGCAGCCCAGAACCATCGAATCACTATGTGGTTGTCATGGTAACCTTCAAAGACAGAGATAAAGTCACATTATGGTATCCTGCTGTATGATATCCTGGTGTGAAACAACACCTGAATCCAGTAAAATACCTCCTCTGTATTCTGTATTGCTTCTCCAGTCGGCTAGGTCAATCTCCGCGGTCCCAGCAATGACCAGCTCCAGCTCTCGGGCATCAAACACGGAGACGAGACGGATGTCCACCACCTGCGCAGTCACATGGTCTCAGATCAACCAGAGTTAAATCATGAGTCATTAATATTCACAGATTCAGATGACGTCATACCTCATAGAATCCTCGCACAAGACTCTCGGTCTGCTGGGCCACACCCCTCTCAATCCGCCACTTCACCATGCGTTCAATGTATTCTTTCTTGTTCTTGTCTGACACAGGGATGCCAGACCCACCCGGCTTCAGCTCACGCTCTGTAATCTGACATAAAGAAACCTCTAGTTCACTCCCATATTATACAACTTCACAATGAACTTGACTAACTAAAATAGATGTTACATTTCTGAAGAAAGTTCAGAATTCGCAGTCATAATCTTGTTCTGACAACTTTCCAAGTGCTAATTCCATTGTTAAAGTGTTCTGAGTGGTTCTTAGAGTGTTGCTATGGTGGTTTGGGTGGTTGCTAGGGTGTTGCTACTGTGGTTTTAGTGGTTGCTAGGCTGTTGTCTGAGTTGTGGCCAGGATGTTTGTATATTTGCTTTTCAGTGCAAATCTATGTGAATTGTTTTTTTTTTTCCAACTGCTTAGCGAAAACCACGTCATAACATACAGAAAAACGGAAAAACTATTAAAAGTTTGTTTTAATGTTTTACGGTAACTGAAATAGAGCCAAATATAGCTGCATCCCAAATGACACACTATACACTATGCAGTTATACACTATGTACCTATGCACTCAACCATGTAGTTGTATGATTTATATAAGGTTATTTTGTCATTCATAATCGGAATCTGATCGCCACTCCCCCTTCGCCTCATAATTAAAGCTATGACAGTTGAGTGCATGAAGAGTCCAAAATTCCACACTTTGTTTTTTCAGTTATTTAAGTGCATCATCCGGGTATTTAAAGTGCACTTTTTCTTTTTGGAATTCTAGATGTAAATGTTTAATAGTTCTCAAATATTTACTATCAAATATTGAGAGATCAGCTAAATCCCATATAAGTCCTCTAAATATACTGGTGTTATCAGCCAACGCTCACAAACACATACCCATAAGCCATTAGTACCTGTCCAAACACCTCTTCATTGACAGTAAAGTTGAGGTCTAGCGTATCTTCAATGTCATTGTCCTTCATCCACTGGAGACTCTGATGGAACTCCTCATCCAAAAACTCTAGATCACTCAAATCACATGGACTGCAAAGAGATATATATTACATATTACGTGACAGAATTACACAGAGTTTACATCCTCATGTGCTCAAAGTGAAGACTTACATGCGAAGAAGGCCTTTGTAGAAGGGTCGGGTGAAGAATGCATCCAACAGGTACTGATGAATTAGAGCAAGCCCCAGGATGCGTCCACTGAACCGGAACCTAAAGAAGACAAGATTAGTCTAAAAATATATAAAACCCTTTGGACATTGATTGTAAATGAAATTCATCCATCCATCGGTTGATTACCATTCATGATGGTTGTCCACAAAGGCTGACATGGGGCTGATCTGCACAGTGTAAGTGTCATTAGCTGAGTATTCAAATAGTCCATAGTATGGGTTAAAGAGCTCACGGGAAACCAGGAAGAAGAACTCTCTGGATGGTCCACTATAGTCCAGCCTGAAGAAAAACAGACACCTATATAATGCACTGACAATTTCCAATCAATGCACAAATATATGTAATAATTTTTTTTAAAAATGTGGTTAAGGTTACAAAATGTAAAATGAACTAAAGGGGCATCTTCATTTAAATTATAGCTACAGTTATGAGTCAGCTTTGCCATCTGCATGAGATGAACTAATGTAGAAACATCACTTAAATGATCTCAATAATACACAGGTCAAAGCAATACGCACAGAAAATATGTATACCACCAACCCTTCTTCTCCAACAAAGCTGACATAAAGTCTGCTTTTCTGGAGGTCTTTGCGAGAATAACACATGATCTGGTTGAAAGCGTCCTCCAGCAGGTGATCTCTTCTAATTATTAACCTAGAAAGGTAAGGAAACCACATCAGGACACAATAAACCAGAGAATCCAGAGAAGGGCAGATGAATTTAAGCATATTAAAGTGGCTCCATGTTTGGCGCTGACAGTTTACCTTGACGCGCCATATTGTTTTGGCTAAAGATCTAGAACAAATTCTAGTTGTAGAAACAACCAAGTTATTTAATGTTTACAATGCTAATTTCTTGGTAGAAACGGAAACTAAAGTTGAAAAATAGTCCATAGTCCATTTATCAATATACTTTACTTGTTTCAAATATTAGACTCCATTAGACAGGATTTCAATTCTTTCAACCAACCACCGAACTGGTGGACATCAGATGCTTGTTGTTGATAGAGAATTATCAAATGTGTTTGAAGATGGAACTCACTTCACTTTTCCTGGGCCCTGCCCGTAACCCTTGGTTTCCATTTTGCGGTAAAAGTTTCTTAGTTTGGCCTCAAAATCCCGCTTGTAGGGTGCAGGGGCTCGAGCATTGGCTCGTGGAGTTCCTGAGAGCAAGAAAAGATGTAAATAGCTGGAATGAAAAGTGGGTTGAATCCTACGTTGGCAATCGATCCACAATACAAGGCTCTTCTAACAATTAAAAGCAAATCACAATCAGAATAACTGTTTTAAACACATGCGTGATCAGGTTAACACACAGATTAGTCCACAGGGTCTTCCACTTTCATTAGCTCATTATTAAGTCTTGTAATGGAGGATACAAGGCGGGAAAAAGGGGGAAACGTGGAATTTTTTGTTAAGATGTGAGTCCGGGTCATTTGACGTCTCACCAGGGGAGCTCTGTGGGGAGGCATGAGAGTAGCTGGAGAGCAGTAAGGCATTGGGCGGCACATAAGACATCACTTCCTCTTCAAACAGGCTGCAAGGAGAGAGGGTCAGGTAACAGGTGTGTGTATTCTAACCTGAGCTAGGTGTACAAAGTCAGGCCATCATAAAATAGGTACACAGCTTGTTTTAACATATACACTACTGTTCAAAAGTTTTGGGCTGTTTTAAGACTTTTTAATGTTTTTTGAAAGAAAGCTCATCAAGCATGCATTTATTTGATCAAAAATATAACACCAACAATAATATTGTGAAATATTACAATTTATAATAACTATTTACCATTTGAATTTATTTTAAAATCTGAATTTTCAGCTGTCATTACTCTAGACTTCAGTGTCACATGATCCTTTAGAGACCATTCTAATATACTGCTCAAGGAATATTTCTTATTATTATCATCATCATTATTTATCATCAGTGCAACTGTGCTGCTTAATATTTTTGTGGAAACTGTCAAACATTTCTTTCAGGATTCTTTGATGAAAATAAAAATAAAAAAGCAGCATTTATTTAAAATGGAAATCACACTGTAAATGTCCTTACTGTCACTTTTGATCAATTTAATGCATCGTTGTTGAATAAAAGTATTTCCTTCAAAAAAAGAAAAAAAAAGAAAGAGAAAATAAATTTCTGAACCCAAACTTTTGAATGATAGTGTACAGTACATACACAGTCAACTAATGCATGCATATCTCAAGCAATGGGAAACAGGCGGGCACATGGTTAGCTGTAATTAAATTTGATGCAAATGCTGCGGACACTAACCTGAGCAATATAACTAGGTCTGCATCACTAGACAGACGGGCCAACCCGGTTGGCCCCTCATTGCGGATGAACTGTACCTTCTCTCTGAAACACAACCAAAAAAACATGAAACATATTTTACCATTTAGCTATAATATAATGAAAACTGTACATAACTGTAGCACAATCTCTTAAATGTACAGTATGAAATTCTGCACTCCGTTGACATCCGTTGTTTCAACACAAAACTGGAGAAAAATGTACCTAAGCGAGTGGTTTCTCACAAGCTCTGGCTGTCTCTCTTGCAGAATCTCAAAAATGTTGGGCTGTCGCAGAAAGGCGACAATCTTCTCATTATAAGCTGTAAAAACACAGATGCAGGTAACAGGTGTGTGTATTCTAACCTGAGCTAGGTGTACAAAGTCAGGCCATCATAAAATAGGTACACAGCTTGTTTTAACATATACACTACTGTTCAAAAGTTTTGGGCTGTTTTAAGACTTTTTAATGTTTTTTGAAAGAAAGCTCATCAAGCATGCATTTATTTGATCAAAAATATAACACCAACAATAATATTGTGAAATATTACAATTTATAATAACTATTTACCATTTGAATTTATTTTAAAATCTGAATTTTCAGCTGTCATTACTCTAGACTTCAGTGTCACATGATCCTTTAGAGACCATTCTAATATACTGCTCAAGGAATATTTCTTATTATTATCATCATCATTATTTATCATCAGTGCAACTGTGCTGCTTAATATTTTTGTGGAAACTGTCAAACATTTCTTTCAGGATTCTTTGATGAAAATAAAAATAAAAAAAGCAGCATTTATTTAAAATGGAAATCACACTGTAAATGTCCTTACTGTCACTTTTGATCAATTTAATGCATCGTTGTTGAATAAAAGTATTTCCTTCAAAAAAAGAAAAAAAAAGAAAGAGAAAATAAATTTCTGAACCCAAACTTTTGAATGATAGTGTACAGTACATACACAGTCAACTAATGCATGCATATCTCAAGCAATGGGAAACAGGCGGGCACATGGTTAGCTGTAATTAAATTTGATGCAAATGCTGCGGACACTAACCTGAGCAATATAACTAGGTCTGCATCACTAGACAGACGGGCCAACCCGGTTGGCCCCTCATTGCGGATGAACTGTACCTTCTCTCTGAAACACAACCAAAAAAACATGAAACATATTTTACCATTTAGCTATAATATAATGAAAACTGTACATAACTGTAGCACAATCTCTTAAATGTACAGTATGAAATTCTGCACTCCGTTGACATCTGTTGTTTCAACACAAAACTGGAGAAAAATGTACCTAAGCGAGTGGTTTCTCACAAGCTCTGGCTGTCTCTCTTGCAGAATCTCAAAAATGTTGGGCTGTCGCAGAAAGGCGACAATCTTCTCATTATAAGCTGTAAAAACACAGATGTGTAATGTGTCTGTGCACATGTGATGATATGTCAGTGTGTGCACACTTTGTAAACATGTGAGTGCACACTCACCTACAGGCACCAAGTCCTGATACTGACTGTTTCTTGACGACCGTCCCTGTTTGTAAACATGTGAGTGCACACTCACCTATAGGCACCAAGTCCTGATACTGACTGTTTCTTGACGACCGTCCCTGGACAGGAGGACTCAGAGAGCGAGAGTCATCTGCTACCTGAAACATGAGCGGAGGCTTCATAATTTCAGTGTATTTTCCTCACGACAATGCCCGATTTAAGTTTTTTAGATGCAAGCAATTAATTCAGTATTATTGTTAGAGAAACTAGGTAACTAGACAGCACATTTAAAACACGTCCAGGAGCAATAAGATTTCACTGTGGGCAGGGATACCTAGTTTGAAGCGACAGAAATAGAAACCACACAACTGACAAAAGGACAAAATGTTCTTTTGTTAATCACTTTATTTAACTCTGCACTACCACGGACATGGTGTATTGCTAAAATCTGTACTGTATACAGAACTACAGTTCTCACCTCTCCTGCACTGTGGCTGCGCTGACGGGACAGGTGCTGTCGGTGAGCCAGCAGGCCGCTGGACCGGGAGCTCTGTAAGGGCAGCCGTGGGTCAATGAATGATGTGGCACGACAGTTATGAACACAACTGACAAAAGGACAAAATGTCACACTAACTCTACACTACCACGGACACGGTGTATTGCTAAAATCTGTACTGTATACAGAACTATAGTTCTCACCTCTCCTGCACTGTGGCTGCGCTGACGGGACAGGTGCTGTCGGTGAGCCAGCAGGACGCTGGACCGGGAGTTCTGTAAGGGCAGCCGTGGGTCAATGAATGATGTGGCACGACAGTTATGATCCACAAAGAAGGGCTGTGGTCCATAAACACATAGACAGAGAGTGTGAGCAAAGAACCGTACGTGAAACATCAGCAGAAGTATACAGAACGGACAGGCTGATTAGAATCAATAAGACAAACATCTGTTCATTGTTCCTGTCAGAGACACCAATTAAAGCATTAAGGAGACAACCAGATGGGCCTGCATGAACATCCTAAACTCAGCTTTCAGTTTCTGTCTGTACAGTTTATCCCGTTAGACTACTCATATGCAGGTCTAGAGGCCCCTAAGAAAGAACAGGTGCACAGTTCCTGATGGAGAGAGAAAAAAACAAACACGCACCTTCCCAGTGGGGTCGTGTTTCATCTCCCAGCCCCGTGGCAGCTCCAGCTGCTCGTTTGAGAACAGATTGAGGAAGCTGACAAGGTCCCGGTTGTGCTGGTACCGCTCGAAGTGTTGTACTTCCCGTCGAACTTTACTGATCATGTGCTTCAGACATGTGTTACTTGTGAACATGCGATAGGCACGCTGAAGGGAAATATAAAAACAAAATCTGATAATCATTGCACAGCTTCCTTAATAATTGATTCCACTGTCAAGTCACCAGTCAAGTCACTGTGCATTTAAATATTTTGCTATAATGACCTGACATGGATACATGACCATTTTCTGTGGCAACATACCACTGCTACTTCCAAGTTTTGTTTTATTCTACAATTTCTCTCATATCAACACAAGTTAAAATAGCAAATTAGTGCCATTTTGCAGCAACAGTTAGTTACTGAATGCAGTAAAAATGTCCTAAGAGGACTTCAGTGTTTGAACATAAGAAGTGAACATGAAATATTTGTTATCTGGCTAGAAGCTCAGGAGTCCCCATTTAAAGCAAGACAAAAACAAATCTCAGAAAAACAGTGTAAGAGACACAAAGACATGGATGAGACAGAATTTAAAATAGTGGAAAACATTTGACAATGTAACTACATATGTTAGCTAACTAGCCCTGAAAAAAAGGTAACTTAGATTGAGCATTAAATAACATAACATAACATAACATAACATAACATTAATATTGTATTAGTGCTGCAGTATTCATCTTGCTAGGCAGAGTGTTATGTTATAATGATGTAATTAATGAATGAGCCGTTTTAGGGGGGCGTGGCAGAGTCTTAACTTTGATAAAGAATATCTCTTTGGTTTTGAGACTTTAGTCTTTGCAACTTCAGGGATCTTATCTATGCACAATCAGCTTGTAACACTCCAAAGAGAAAGGAAAACTTGAAATCGCATCATATGATCCCTTTAAATAACTTAATATTTCATGTCCATGTATGCATTTACTAGGTAAGTACTAAGTAGCCATGTAATAAGTGCTTTTTTTACATGACATGCAGAAGAAAAAATATATATTGTGGCTACAAATTAAGAATGATTTCCCATGATTTTTAATTTGTAGCCATGTTCTCTTGTTTTTTTCCCCACATAATGTGCTCCATAGCTTTGTAATAATGCCAGCTATACATTATCAACTTAGTTTGAGGTGTGCGTGTAAGCACTGACATCTGTGTCACTGTGTGCTTTAGCTCACAGAATTAGAATGCAGAACAGAGAAGAAGTCTGGACTGGAGAGGAACTTTGCACCAGGAGACTGAAGCAGCAAAGCCAGACGAGAACGTGAGCTGGCTTGACCCATAAAGCCGTCCCTTCGGTATTCTACATGAGAACAGACAAATCAACAAACACAGACTGAACAAAAACCTTTTATTCTACCCACACTATGCCATCTTACATTTATCTCAGCATAGTGATCATTTGTGTTCCCAAACGCTATCATCTATATTTCTCAATGTGATTGACAGCTTACCACAGATGGAGTGGGGCAGCAGGTTGGTCTCTTCAGAAGGAGGCTCATCCACTCTTTGTTCCTCAGACCTTTCACTGGTCATTGTTCTACGAATACTCTGATACCTGCCAGAAAGACAATACAGTAATCACACATTCAGAAATGTAGTACTTTGTACAATGAAACTCCAAGTATCATTTTTCATTCCAGTCATCTTGTCACAATACTTTCTGTCATTTTTACTAGATTTTTTGAGTTTTCAGGGTTTCAGCTATTTTTTAAGTGAACAAGAAGTTAAATGAATTCATCGCTTCTGGTTAAAACAATTCAACTTCCATTTTCCATTTTCCTTTTCAAACTTGAATTCAATGTGAAATCCATGTTGGGAAATGTTTCACTTCACATGTCCCTCTCATGAAATTCCAGATCACATGGACTAAATTTTGCATGCAAGGTACATGCGAACACACCTTTGCAGCTAGCAATTTTTGGTTTCAAGAACATTATGGGAATGTTAATGTATGATTATAAAGATTAAAGCCTTTAAAGAATGTTCTTAGTACATTAGAAATTGATTCACAAAAACATTAGAACATTCTGTTTGCTGGGTGTGTCCTCTCAGTCAAAAGTTAGATTTGGCTTTGTAATATGAAATGTTAATTCCTATCAAAAAAAACTAACCTGCGGTTGAGTTGCTCCATCTGCTGTATGGAGCTGGAGCGGGTCAGACCCTGAGGAGCTGGTGGGCCAGTGGGTCTCTGCCATGTGGTGGTGCGGTTCACATGATCCACAAAGAAGATACGGCCATGACTGTCAATGCGAGCCTCCCAGTCTGAGGAAAGAAAGGTGGGAAATGAGAATGGAGAGTAGAGTGTGATGGTACCTGATTAAGTTGTTAAGCCAAAATGGCATACAGTAATTTGGCGAAACTGTCTTTACAAACAAACACATAAACACATAAGCAAAGTATTTACACACACAAACGTGCAGACGTACAGAAACACATACACACACTCACTGGGAGGTAAGGGCTCGTCCACACGCTGGTATCGGTGGGCATCTTGTCTTACAGATGGCAAAGAACGAACACGCTGATCTCCATTGATCTGAGGGACACCTGCAATATTTTGCATACAGCATCAGGATGCATTTCTTAACTCAAATTTGAGTCTTTTTCCATCTTAAAATGAATTGTCAAGTGAAGGTCAGCTCAATTCTTCTGTGAATACCTAATTCTGATTCTGTCTCAGTAATGAAGGTCTCAGATTCCACAGATTCTCCATCTACTGATGGCATTAGCTCCTCCTCTTCTTCATCCTCCTGTGACACACCAGCTGTTGCCTCCAGGCTCCATCTTCTGGACATTGTGTCCTCCGTCACATCTTCACATTCCTCTTCCTCAATGGCTGATGGTTCCGGTTTTGGGGTGTCCCTCTCTAGCTCATTGTTTGGAACGGTTTCTTCAGCAACCTCATAAGTTGTGGGTGGATCATCTGAAAGATCTTCTCCCCCTGGGTCAATGGCTGCCTCTGCCCGGCTCGTCCACACGCTGGTATCGGTGGGCGTCTTGTCTTACAGATGGCAAAGAACGAACACGCTGATCTCCATTGATCTGAGGGACACCTGCAATATTTTACATACAGCATCAGGATGCATTTCTTAACTCAAATTTGAGTCTTTTTCCATCTTAAAATGAATTGTCAAGTGAAGGTCAGCTCAATTCTTCTGTGAATACCTAATTCTGATTCTGTCTCAGTAATGAAGGTCTCAGATTCCACAGATTCTCCATCTACTGATGGCATTAGCTCCTCCTCTTCTTCATCCTCCTGTGACACACCAGCTGTTGCCTCCAGGCTCCATCTTCTGGACATTGTGTCCTCCGTCACATCTTCACATTCCTCTTCCTCAATGGCTGATGGTTCCGGTTTTGGGGTGTCCCTCTCTAGCTCATTGTTTGGAACGGTTTCTTCAGCAACCTCATAAGTTGTGGGTGGATCATCTGAAAGATCTTCTCCCCCTGGGTCAATGGCTGCCTCTGCCCCCTGCTCTGCCTCCTATAAAGATCAAGTTCATAGAGAACAATTACCTTCCCTCTCTTTGTATTTACTGTCATCAAACATTTCAGGTCTACTGCAAGAGCCAGAAGAACCAACACTTCAATCATGTGACACTTATTATTTTGCTCTATCTATTAATTAAATCAAAAGTACATTAAAATGCTGTTCATACATTTCTGTTTTTATCCGTAATATAATTTTTTAATTATTAATTTTGATATTTTAGGCCATAAATTAAAAAAACTGACAGGATGATTACACTGTCAATGTATCATATTGAAGAATAAATATTCATTAAAAGAATGAAATTCTTGAAAAGCAAACTATATTATGAAATTTGGCATACTCTTTTATTATTATTTATTCAAAGTCATGTGGTGCAACCAATATGCATATAATTTGACCTTTTTATGACAAAGCAAGTGGAGCAACTCTTTAGTAAAATGTTCTGACTGTAAATATATGATATATTATAAATTTTTAAAATACACTCATTCAAGGTGTAAGGAAATAGGTTAAAATGTTTTACTTCTTGGTTACACCACGTGAAAGTTTCAATGAGAGTGAAACTTATTTTGAACATAGTATAAAACGGTTTCAAAAGCATTTGAAGTCAACATGAACTCAACCTGGCACGTGATTTAAACCAATGTTATTTTAGTATTATTTATAAACAATTATAGTATTTATTCATATTTTAAATTAGCTTTTGAATTAGCTTATATATATATCTGTATATGTTCAGTTTTCATTTTAATTTTGTTTAGGTTTTAGTCATTTTGTTATGTACTTTCGTAATTTTTATTAGTTTTTGTTTTTTTTATAATTATATTTAGCTTTAATTTATTTTGATATTAGTTTTAGTAATTATAGTACTTAAACTTATTTTTATATTTTTTTTATAATTATATTTAGCTTTAATTTATTTTGATATTAGTTTTAGTAATTATAGTACTTAAACTTATTTTTATATACAAAACATTTCAAATTTTCATTGAATTTCTTTTAAGTATAAGTTTTCATATATATATATATATATATATATATATATA
>NW_015655559.1:0-163 GCF_001515625.1 Sinocyclocheilus rhinocerous
ACATTCTCTGACACAACAACAGTAATATTTGTAAAATTATAGTGTGTGTTTTGTTCATCTGCTGTGACGCTCATGCCTGTTTCACACATACTCCGTCTGCTGTGCGTATGCAGTCCATGTGCGTTACGTCTGTGGTGCAGAAGCAGCACGGATTCATTGTGCT
>NW_015655559.1:281-460 GCF_001515625.1 Sinocyclocheilus rhinocerous
TACACACAGCACCCCATATTGACAGAAAAACACAGAATTGTTGACATTTGTTGACATTTTATTAAAAAAGAAAAACTGAAATATCACATGGTCCTAAGTATTCAGACCCTTTGCTGTGTTTGCTGTGAATTTAACTCAGGTGCTGTCCATTTCTTCTGATCATCCTTGAGATGGTTCTA
>NW_015655559.1:1322-1738 GCF_001515625.1 Sinocyclocheilus rhinocerous
ATTTAAACGTTTCCAACAAAGAAATGGATGGACTTCTGTCAGCTTGTTGAACACAGACTTTTATTTGGATATTCTGCCGTATGACGCTGAAGCAGCAGCGAGCGTCCAGCGGGAGACACTGTTCTCACCGTCATCAAATCAACATTGTAAACAAAACTCTACAAAACTTGAGTGAAAACATTAATTATTATGCAAAGCGATAAAATAGCTTCTTTTCCCTGCAAACGATACAATGAAGAATGTGAATATTTAACTTAAAAGCAAAAACAAAACAAAAGATAAGCAGGTCTCTGTATTAATTAATTTCAGTGTAGCAGAGGACGATCCTCCCTGAATGGTAGCGGTGTCCCAGCATGCAACGCAGCGTGACATAGCTTCACATTCTCTATAGAAGAGCTCTTTTCATTCATTTCCTC
>NW_015655560.1:0-594 GCF_001515625.1 Sinocyclocheilus rhinocerous
AGATAACACAGAGGACTGTAAATTTACTACCGGAAACCTGTAAATGTATTATAATTATTTTAAAATACATATAAGCTTTACACTTTTGTAACTGACTATAAACTAATATTTAAGCTAAACAAACATTTACAATGTGAAACATTTAGAGAATTAAGAGATGTTAAAAGCTGCTGGCCTCATGTTTTCTTAAAGCCAGACGTGACAACGAGCAGTTACAGTCGTACCTGTTTCCTGGAACAAAACTAAAAGGCGGACTCCTAAAACACAAAGACTTAATAATACGGACTGAATCATCGCTTTCGCTTAAAACAACTGATTTATTAAAGTCGTGTTTAGGTACAAAGAGAATAGTCTTTCCACACCATCTTCAACTTGTAACTTTAAGTGTTTTAAATGTACATGTAACAGAGAAAAAGTAAGATTGAGGCCTTGTGCGTGTGTGTGTGTGTGTGTGTGTGGGTGTGTGTGTCTGTGTGCGCGTTTTTGTGACAAATGAGGACATAAATTTGTATAATGACAAAGGTATGACATAGGTATTACAAGGAGAAGGTGACTTTTCAGGACATTACCCCATGTCCCCACTTTTCAAAACGC
>NW_015655560.1:779-897 GCF_001515625.1 Sinocyclocheilus rhinocerous
TTACGCCTATGGGATGTCCCCACTTTTCACAAAAACAAACCTGTGTGTGTGTGTGTGTGTGTGTGTGTGTGTGGGGGGGGGTAGGTGACTAACAACTTCTATTGCATTACTGGCCCAT
>NW_015655561.1:0-1714 GCF_001515625.1 Sinocyclocheilus rhinocerous
AGTAGAACCAGACTGTTAATTTTCTATAAAATAAATATCTTAATAGAAAAAAAAAGATTTCTTGGTTTTTGCATGTTCTAATGAGTGATATTGTTTCAAATCAAGAAACAGGTTTGTGTTGCCTGGTAATATTAATAATAATATTACTTGTTTGTTTCTTAGAAATGCACATTTGATAGTAGTAGTAGTTGTAGCTTGAGTTAGGAAATGTAATTATTCTGAATTGTCTTTAATCATTGGTCTTCCATAGTAGCATACAGTTAAATCATGAAACACAGTTAAACCACAGATAGGCTATAGCACACCTCAATAACATGGTCAAAATATAACTACAAGTAGTCAACATTTGAAGTGGATCAAAAAAGTTAATCAGAGTTGTCCTAAGACAAGAACGGGTATTGTTTTGGTTTTAGGACAACTTTGGTTAAATCATGAAACACAGTTAAACCACAGATAGGCTATAGCACACCTCAATAACATGGTCAAAATATAACTATATGGTTTTGAGGTATTTGTATGAAATACAGTAGTTAGTCTAAAAACATTTGGTATAAGGTTCCCTCCGGTTGAGTGACTCACATCTATAGAGAAACCTAGCGTGTGTAGTAAAGAGAAACTCACATCTATATTAGAGAAACATTATGTGACAAACTCACCCGTGTCTATGAAGATGTGTATATATATTTCAATTTCAGCGGGCAACTATTTTTACAGCTACAGAGAGTGAACGGGGCCAAAATACACAAAAGTAAAACATTTAATGTGATGGATATATTCTTTGAAGACGTATGCATCATGTAACAGCCAAATTGTTATTTTAAAGTATATACCTCCTGTAAATGATGCAAGTTTACAGTGACATTACAGTAGCTATCAGCGAATAAATATATGCGTGTCTGCTCTAGTGAACTCGAGTCAAGTGGATAAACGGTCCGTGTGTCATGGTTCAAATGAGTCGTGCTGTTTCATTCCGCTTTTGGCAAAGTATGTTAAAGATATGACAAAGATTTTTGGTCCACATTATCTTTGAGGTGTCTAGTATTAATATCTGAATTCACAGTTATTCAGTGTTGTTGCGTGTGGTCACAGAACGAGTAAACATGCTGATGGTCACAATAGTGAAAATTACACTAACATGTGGCACTGAATTACAGTTCAAATGTTACAATATTGATGTTGTGATACTGGTAGCACTAATATAAATACTTGATGATATGTTACAAAAAAGTAACAATTCTGAAATAAGTTGTTGGTTGTATTTTTGTCTTTTATCTCAGTGTTCCTATCAATGTTATATAAGGTTCTTTAATGCATGATAGTAACCATATAATGTGATCAAACAGTTTAAAATAGCTGGTGTTACGGAGCTGACAAGACGTGAGACGTGCATCCATATGCAAGCTTTTATTTTGGAGAAGACAGAGACGTGGTCATAAAACAGGCAGGGTCAAACAGTGGCAAACAGGTATATGGCGGGCAAGACACAAGAATAGTCCTAGGGCTAGCGTAGGTCGATGAACGGCAAACAGAATCAGGAGGGACAAGACTAAAGGGAGAAATCCAGGAAGCCAGGCGAAGATCAGGAACCGCGAAAACAGCTAAGTCTAAGGCTAAGGCTAAGGCAGGGAAACGAACTGGAGATATAATACTCGGCAGAGGGAAGGGATCAGAGTGAGTGTTAAATAGTGAGGGAGTGATATGAAAGATATGAAAC
>NW_015655561.1:5583-14287 GCF_001515625.1 Sinocyclocheilus rhinocerous
GCTCCGCTGTCGCCGCCATTTTGTGAGCGTGCTCTAGTGCGGCCGCCATTACACGAGTGAGTGCGGGGTCGCGTTCCTCTGCGATACCCACAGTGAACGCTGAACCAACAGACAACAGAGCATAATCCACAAAATCACTTAGAGAAGAACGGGGACCCTCACGGATTAATCGTGTCTTTAACGGTTCATTGATACCCTCACAAAAAAAGTCTATGAGCACACAGTCAGGCAGATCAGAAAAATATGCAAGATCCAAATACTCCTGTACGTAATCTTCGAGCGCTCGCCAACCCTGCTCGAGGGCTAACAACAGTCTCGCAGTGTCCATACCTGGCCAATGTCCACATGAAAAGCCGCTGGATCCTTGTGTGGCCGAGTATTCTGTTACGGGGCTGACAAGACGTGAGACGTGCGTATTCTGTCACGGGGCTGACGAGACGTGAGACGTGTGGATCCATATGCAAAGCTTTATTTAGCAGAAGACAGAGACGTGGTCATAACAGGCAGGGTCAAACAGTGGCAAACAGGTATATGGCAGGCAAGACACAAGAATAGTCCTAGGGCTAGCGTAGGTCGATGAACGGCAAACAGAATCAGGAGGGACAAGACTAAAGGGAGAAATCCAGGAAACCAGGCGAAGATCAGGAACCGAGAAAACGGCTAAGGCTAAGGCTAAGGCAGGGAAACGAATGAGGGCTCTGTAGTGTAGCTATCTGGAGATATGCGCTAAACAATACTCGGCAGAGGGAAGGGATCAGAGTGAGTGTTAAATAGTGAGGGAGTGATATGAAACAGCTGGGTGCAATCAGTGTTGTGTGCAATTGGTGAACCAGCTGTGTGCAATCAGTGCAATCAGTGCAGTGTGCAAACCGTGCAATGAATGATGGGATATGTAGTCCGGGGTGATGTGCAACAGTGTGTAGTGCGAGAGTCAATGTAATGGAAAGGGTGACCTCTGGTGGTGAATAAACGGAAGTCCATGGACTGAATTTGTGACAGCTGGGCTGAGATATATAACAATTTTTATGACTGCATTAATAAATATTGATTATTTCAAAGGGTTACTAATGACACATCATTTGGATATTTTCATGTCTGGGACAAAATTGGGATTAAACGGGTTAATGACATTTTGCCAATACATCCCTTCATATGTAGTGCAATACTCTAATACTTTACTTCAATTACACTTCTTTACACAAGTACAGTACTCAGGAGGGAATGCTGTAATTCATGTATTCTCTCTCTCTATTATTGTTTTTATTTTTACATTCAGTAAGTCAATCTGGTCACTAGTGTGTACTACAACATTGTACAAATCATCCATTTGAATCAGGGCTGCACGATTATCGTATTTTAATCTCGATAACGATATGCACCTTTCACGGTTAATTCAAAACAATCGTCACGATATTGGCCGGCTTATTTATCCTGAAAACGTGTTTTTAATTTGGCATTTGCTTTATCTTGCATTGCTAACAAGTTTTCACTAGCGTTCATGCTTGTGGTTGCCAGATGTGAAGAGATGAAGTCCCCAAAACAGAGCTTTTCTCCTTCAAGGATGCACTTTCTGTCCGGTGTTCTACTGAATCTGTGCAATCTGGCAACGCTGTGCGTGTGCTGACTGATGGAGGAACGAGCTGATGATAAGAAAACATGCACGTGCTGGAGTTTAGCATCTCTCCACAGTGATCTGAGCGGCTTGACTCGTTTGCTAACAAATAGTCACTTAGCAAATCTAATGTGAATACAGATTACAAAACAACAGAGAGCAAAACCATGAGTTTTGTGTGATCATAGTTGGTTAAATGTAGAATCATATACACGGTAGTCCGTGTACATGATAGAATAATCGTTATTAGTAATTATTAATAACCGTGATTATCAGTTAACCCTTTATCGTGCAGCCCTAATTTGAATAAATGACTGGACATTAGAGCATGTTTAAAACTACCTTTACCGCGCTCTCAAACTACTGTAACAAATGTGATCTGCCCAAGATAAATATCAAGAGAGAAATAACAAATAAAACCGCAGCAGCAATATTGATATTGTTCTGCATCCATTACAATTGTGTAAACAGTGAAAAACTGTGAATGGCTCACCTCTCCTCAGAAGACTCGACGCTACAGCTGCGAAAGTTGCTTCTTCTTCTTCTTTTTCTTTGACTTTGACTTTTTTATGGTGGTTGGCAAACCAGCTTTAGGTGCATATACCGCCACCTATCAGGATGGAGTGTCCAATTCTCAGACGAGATATTATGCTGTCTTCCTTTCTATTCTCCTCTCATTTCCAACTATTTTTGAATATTATATAAATGCCATCCTTTATTATCACCATCCCATTTACTTTGCCACATATCTTTTAATGCTTTTTTAATTAGCGCTTTTATTTCTAATCTACTCATCGGAACATTAACCTCTATGTCTGGATGTTTTAATGCTGTTGTTTTCTGCTATTTGGTCCAGCAGTTCATTCCTTCTATTCCTATATGTGCAGCTGTCCATACAGAAGAGATAACTGTTCTTGCTTGCATTCGGAACAAACTTTGTCAAAGGTCTGATAACATGTCTTGTCTAGTGGAAGATTTAGCTCTCTTTAAGTAGTACTTCAGATGAGAGAACTTTTACTCTTTGAGAGATGACTCTATATTCTGTTGTGTTCATATGCAATTCTTTGGTATCTGACCTTTTCCTTTCTAGTGCTTTTCATCTACTGTACTGTAAGATCTCTTCACAGCAGTGTAATGAACATAATATTGTCTTACTGTAAAGCTTATTGTGGAATTTCACTGCACCTGCTATATTTACTGTAACACGTATCTGCTCTAATGATGTTGTATACTGTAAGAGATATCGAGCTGTAAAATGATACCTGATTATTGAGTTGATCTCATTAGTGTGTGAGACTGTGTTGTAGTGTGTGTGTTTCTGAGGGCTTGTGTGTCATGTCTGAGGGCAAAGTCTGGTTTTTCAGCAAGACTGAATGGTTTTGAGTGGAGAGCTTCCTCTTGGCCTGGAGATAGGAAGTTTGGGGAATTGGGTGAGAAGTTATGGATCTGTGTCTAGAGTTTCGAGAAAAGGAGGCACAAGAAATGTGAGAAAAGCTGTAATATTGTTGTGAATCCTCTTTCTTTACCCACATTGCTATTTATTACAGTCATTAAAAATAACTCATTAATTCATTAACTGCTAACTTTAAATTATTTACCGCAGCTTTGTGATATTATGGCATCAGTATTGTGTCAATAAGATGTTGATAGGAAGTTTGGGGAATTGGGTGAGAAGTTATGGATCTGTGTCTAGAGTTTCGAGAAAAGGAGGCACAAGAGAAAAGCTGTAATATTGTTGTGAATCCTCTTTCTTTACCCACATTGCTATTTATTACAGGCATTAAGAATAACTCATTAATTCATTAACTGCTAACTTTAAATTATTTACCGCAGCTTTGTGATATTATGGCATCAGTATTGTGTCAATAAGATGTTCAGATGTGTTTATAAAGAAAATGCTTTGAGATGTGTTTCAGATGATCAGAGACATCAAGAATCAGTGCATTCATCTCAATAATCAATCTTTCCAAACATCACAGCACTGTGAAATTAATAACTAACACTAACACTAAGTAACCAGAGATCAGAGTTCCAGAAAAAGTGTATTTAAACTAGGATATTTTATTTATGTATTTATTGGCAGCTGTTGCTGACAGTCATTAGACTGTTTTCTTACAAAAAAAAATTTTAATACAAAAAATGGCCAAAAAATATTTAGAATTTTGATTATTTTTTTCTGTATGGGTAGATTTATTAACTACAAACAGCTCTTATTATTGTGGACGGTCGTCTGTAATGAAGCCAGTGATATTTTCAGTCAGCTGCTCAGTTTCAGCTCTAGATGTCAGTAAAGCTGCACTGATTTCACACGAGCAGCTGCAGACATTTGAGCACAATTTAAAACCTAATAATCATGACACACTTTTAATGCTTCAATCTGAAAATGAGACTGAAATCATGAGATCACACACTGTTAGTTTATACAAGCCATTATTAATATGTGTTGTGAAACTGATTCAGACTTTGTCAGAGGGTCCGTGTATCATCTGATCAGTCAATTATTCCACATACTCTGGAAAACGAAAAATGGGCAAAACAGGTCGATATTTCGTTTTTCGGTTTTTCTGTATGAACCAAAAAATGTCAGCTGATGTCTTTTTCCCGTTTTTCAGCGCGAAACCAAAAATCCAATAAACAGGAAAACCTAAACGAAATAATACGGCTATTTTACGTTTTTATTTATTTTTCCAGTTTTCGCGGCGTCTTACCGCTTTGCGCATGCGCAATGAATGCTTGCTACTCAACCGCGTGGTTACAGGTAGCCTAAGTTGAACTAGGAGGCAACGTATTGCGACGAAATGGATCTGAATTTATCATTATCATTTGTGCTGTTTACTTCGGCTAAAAGAGTCACATTGAGGGAGGAGGACATGATGGTGGAAAATATTTCTAAACTATTCCAGGTATGTCGGGGAACCCACACACAATAGCTGACGATTTTGAATGTGTGAGTGGATATCCTTCCTACAAATAGGAATATATATATATACACATTTTTTATATATATATCTATCAAAAAATATGTATATATATATTTTTTCGTGTTTATAATATTCAGATTGATTAAAACTGATTTAGAGATGTTTTGATGCGGTCATGTGGCAAAACAGGTATTTCGTTTTTCGGTTTTTCTGTATGAACCAAAAAATGTCAGCTGATGTCTTTTTCCCATTTTTCAGCTCGAAACCAAAAATCTAATAAACAGGAAAACCTAAACGAAATAATACGGCTATTTTACGTTTGTATTTATTTTTCCAGTTTTCGCAGTGTCTTTTGCGCATGCGCAATGAATAGCCGGGCAATAAGCCCGTCATCACCTCTGGTACACTACCGAAAGACCCACAATGGCCTCATTCGAGTCATGCATGCCAGCAATTTATGATATGTTTATGAATGGTGTGACATATCGAGAGATGTCTGAAAGGCTGCGAGAAATGGGTGTCCAGCGGGGAAACTCTGAGATCAGTATCCGGAGACAACTTGCCAATCATAATCTGCGGAGAAAAGGACACTCCTCTGATTCAGACCTTGAAATTGCGGTCTCTCGAGCAATACATCAGGTATGAATAATGAATAAGTAATAGAAAAAAAATGCTATACTATTTACTGTAGCTTGTGTGTGTGTGTGTGTGTGTGTGTGTGTGTGTGTTTGTGTGTGTGTTAACAGACTGGATCAACTTGTGGCCGTAAAATGAGGACAGGCTTCCTGTCATCAGTTGGGGTCCGTGCAGGGGAACGCCGAATCGGACGCGTTCTGAGAGCAGCCCATGCCCCTTACCATGAAGAACGGCGTAAAGTATGTATAAAGTAGTTAAGTTTCATGCTTTTACAAGAGTTTATAAGTGTAACAATTTGTTTGCCCGCACATGTATTCCTATGTGGACCAAAGGTATTCATATATTTTCTTGCTTACCTTGTACAGGGTACCCGTAACTTTAACCCAAACCCATATAATGCAGAATACATGGGACACAAGCTACACATGGACCAAAATGAAAAATTGGTCATGTTTGGAGTGACTCACGTAATTGCTGTGGATGGATACAGCAAGAAAATTGTTGCAAATGCAATTATGTCTACAAAAAACAATCTAGCTATCTATGGTGCTGTGTACAGGTCAGTATTGCATATTAAGTTTAAAATAAAATATTTGAATAGTCATAGAAAAAAATATATCATATATGTGTATGTAGACCTGCAGTAACACATTATGGAATGTGGGATCAGCTTGGTGTGGATCATGGCAAAGAGTTTTACCTCTGTCTGTACATGCAAGAGAGGCTGTAATATAATAATAGAATATAGACACAACCAGCAGAGAGCGCCATACCTACAAACTTGCTCAACAAGGGTAAGGTTATTAGTCTGCAAGCCATCAAATTATGCATACACCAGTCATGAAAAGTAATATATTAGGCAAATGATTGCTTTAAAGTAAAAGTTTGAGGTTCCTGTACTTATATGTGATGCTACTTGATACTCCACCGCAGTATGAGTAATGACAAACTAATAGAAAATATGACTGCTCTTGAAAACTGGCCAACGTGACATTTTAGAACTTCCAGTACATTTATCAGAAAAGACTTACTGTACAGTTTTATGATGGTGTATTTCAACATCATGATGTTGGTGCTTTTACTGAATGGGTCCGAGTATTTCTTCCATCACACACACACCATTACTCTCTTTAATTGTTTGTTTCTCTAGTTTCCAAATGTGTAAGTTTCCCTGTTCCAACCTTTTATTATTATTACTACAGAATCACACTGTGGAAAGGATGTGGCCAGAAATCAACAACCGGATAAATTACCCACTAAAACAGGCCCTGGTACAGCTACAAGATCAGGAAGCAATTGATATGGAGGACAGCCTGACGAGGTTCTGCACATCCAGTCTGACTGGCCAGGTGTGCCAGATTTGTGCATTCATGGAATGCTCACAGGATCCCAGGTATGTTATTCTATGCTCCCAGCTTTAGTCAGAGATGCTCACAGAATTGGATGTTCATAGTGAGATGGACCCAGGCTATTCTACAAACATATACTATATAGGTTCTAGAAGCGATGTACCATTACACATAAAGACTTGTTTGTATTGATACAGGGAGAGGGATACCAAATCAGCTGGCTGGGACAGGAACACCAAGAAAAATCACAGCAGATCTTCTACCAGATGCCACGGTAGCAGCTGACATGTATGACAGCGACATGGGATCATCTCTTACCAGAATATCTTCTTTTGGAAGTGACCCCTTTCTGTCTGAGAGCAGAGCACCACTTTTCACATAATTACCCCGACCTTGCTATGTCCCATTCAGAGAGGCTTTGATCTACCTGATTAATGTAACAAAGAGATTTTCCTAATTTCACATGTCCTGGGTCATGTGGAACCTTGTCAGAAATTGAGGGATAGCCTCACTATGATGGAATGCAAATTTTAGCACTTATGTTCTGTTTAAGCATACATACTGTTACTATGAAAACAATGAATACATTTTTGTTTTAAATCCACTTTGATATTGTCATTGCATTAATTACACAGTATACACAGGACTGTTTTTGGGACAAATATATTTAAGAACCAATGAGAGCTTAAAGATGAAACAGACAAAATGTAAACAAGTTACGTCCACCTTTGAAAATCTTAACATAAGATTTAAACAATCTTAACATCAGTGTGGAGTGAGCTCAGAACAACAAAGCAATGTAAAACAACATCTTGCCAAACGTTATCGATGGACCAGGTCAGACAGTTCCTGGATGGCAGTGGTCACCTCAGATAAACCCTGAGCAGCCAGGACAACCTCCTCGACTTTCTCCAATACGCTGTCCAGTCCCCCTGCATCATCTCTGCGTCTATGAATCAGAAATATTGAATTTATATATTCGTTTTTTTATATATAAATGTTATATTTTTAAGCATACATAGGTAACTAGGACTGCATTTGGTATAGTAATAGCAAAGAAAACACTTATAACCATGACTTTTTCCATATGTTGCATCAGATCAGCTTTGCTCATTTAAGGCCATTCTTTGCCTTTTACAGCACTGATGTCAGGAGGGAAATTAAGGAAGCATAACAAGTCACTGACAAACTGACTTACGAGATTCTCCGCCTCTTCTGTTTCATAGCTTGGAAATCAGCCTCCAATACAGCCATGAGTTTTCCTGAGTTTTGTTTCCAGTAAAAGGACCCTAAGTGAGTACACAAAATGTATAATGATTGAATAAGAGCTCATTTGTGAGACTGACATGTGCATGCATAATAATTTAGCAACAAAAGTTTGACAACTTTACTTGGTTACATGGCAAATAAGAGTAAATAAGGTAAATAAAAGTTTTGAACTGAAGCACCTCTTGTTCCTTCAGAGTCTAGTATTTCAACTGCATTGTGGTCTGTCAAAATGACTGGATCATTAGTTCCTAGGGCATCTTTCACTTTTGCAGTCATAAACGGTGCAGTGGCCTCTTGCTCTGTGAATTTTATCACCACCTTTCTGCTGGTGACAAGTTTCCCACTTTGAGACTCCCCCAGGCTGACCGTCCTGGGATTCATAACAGCTTCATTTAGAGTTTTGCACAATGACGAACATTGTGTACATGTAAGAAAAAATAGTTTATTGCCAGGGACAATAATTTAAAAAGAAAATGAGCTTACTTTGTGAAGTATTTCAGAGATTGGGCCCTGGGTGGCAGTGAGGGACTCGCAGAGGTACAAGGTCTGCAGAAACTAAACTGGCTGCTTGCGGATGGAGGTGGTCCAGAGGCAGCAGCATTGCCGCTTGTGCTGGGAACAGACCCATGGACCTCATAGTGGGCCTTGTCTTATTATTATTAATAAATAAACACTAGATATTATTCCACAATAATGTGGTGAAATAATAATAATAATAAGAATATTAATAATAATAAAAATATTATTATTATTAGTAGTAGTAGTAGTAATAATAATAATATGTTTTATTAATAATAATACCAACAATAAGCTCGCTGATATTAACAAAAACTACAACTAAAATTATTCAGTTATTTAATTATTCAGTAATTAAAATAAAGCTTAAAATAAAATATAAATATTAGATGATAATCTAA
>NW_015655561.1:17550-19908 GCF_001515625.1 Sinocyclocheilus rhinocerous
TCTTACCTTTCAACAGAACTGTACACATTATTTCATATTCAAACGAGATAAACAATATAATAATAATACAGTTATTCTACAATCCTCAGTGTTTCTCTTGTTTGAATCACAAAGCTTTTACTGAATACTGCCTATTATTATTAATAAATAAACACTAGATATTATTCCACAATAATGTGGTGAAATAATAA
Organism: Sinocyclocheilus rhinocerous; assembly: GCF_001515625.1. NCBI lineage: Eukaryota > Metazoa > Chordata > Actinopteri > Cypriniformes > Cyprinidae > Sinocyclocheilus > Sinocyclocheilus rhinocerous. The sequence continues at coordinate 17,742 of NW_015655561.1, forward strand.
TAATAATAAGAATATTAATAATAATAAAAATATTATTATTATTAGTAGTAGTAGTAGTAATAATAATAATATGTTTTATTAATAATAATACCAACAATAAGCTCGCTGATATTAACAAAAACTACAACTAAAATTATTCAGTTATTTAATTATTCAGTAATTAAAATAAAGCTTAAAATAAAATATAAATATTAGATGATAATCTAAAAAAATAAAAATAATGATTAGAAAAGTTGATCAATGTGAAGTATTCAAAATTGTAAAAATGAAATATAATTAGTTATAATTATACATATCAAAATGAAGCTAAATACATTTTTACAGTAACAAAAAGAACAAAAACGTATACAAAATTATATATATATATACACACACACAAATTTACATTTAGTTAGAGGGTCAAGTAAAGATGGAAGAGATGTTTTAACTGATTCGTCGTGAGACTGAAAATGAAAGTCAAGCGCACTGAATTCTGGGATTGATTCTTTCTAAAAGCAGGGGTGTAAAATACTTGAGTATTTTTACTTGATTACTGTACTTAAGTACTAATTTGGCATATTTGTACTTTATTCAAGTACTTTTACTTGATTACGTTTATGAAGGAAAAACAGTACTTTTTACTCCTTACCATTTGATTTCAACTTGAAAAGTACTGATTGCATGTTTGCATTTTTATTTGATCTATCACACATTAAATATGGTCCAGAAGCTCAAACCTGCCGCTAATGAGGTTTGTTTTCATGCATCAACCTCATCCTTTGGTTAAAACTTTCATCAGGTCAATTCTTAGCTTCAGAATGTCTTTGCCATCAAATGTGAGGAAGTATATTAAGGTAGCTAAGTTTATTCATTATTTGTGTCTGTTTTGATGTTAACAATTAAAGAAAAATCACTTAAGCAAAACATGGTCAGGTCAAAGTGTCTAAAAAAAACTTTTGGTCCCAAATGTTTATCAATTTTACTGGTAGTCCACTGTATGAAGAATTTTGGGGTATAATATGTCACAGATTACTTTGTTTTGCTCTCCTCGCTTACATGACCTATAGTGTCCTGCATCCACTAGTATAAAAATATCAAAACTTCTATCTGGTGTCTGGAGAATGTTTGTTTTGGCTGTAAAAAGAAAACACATACTTGCAATAGGACAATTACATTTTCCTCAACAGTATAAAAACCAGCTACTGTCTCTCCATCTGTTCTGCATCATCCTGAGAATGGGTAACACATGTGTATCTGGATACTTTAGATCGGTCGTGGGCCCTGTGTCTCACCTGGTTGCCCGTTGACAGCAACATTAACCAAAGTTGCCCGGCAACATTGCTCAAAAAGTTGCCCCTTGTATCATCAGCCTAAGGATGTTTTAAGAATTTGCAAAATGTTGTCTTGAAAATAATTTTTGTTACATTAAAAAAAAAACATTTCTCTGCATCACGCTCAACAACATTTCTGCTGTCTGAAATAAAATGTGAAAAACGTTGGAAAAAAGTTGTAATGCATTCTTGTGTGATGAGCACATGACAAACAGCAGGTTACAGAAGATGTGATATCTGACGTGGCACAAGCAGAGAGTGTTGAGCCTTTAAAGTAAACTATTCTCTGTCCACACTGAGGACGCTTTGATGACACTGTGAACTGATCCAAATCAGTGCTGGAACTACACTGTTCACTACATCTGAACCAGTTCCAGACGGTCAAGATGATGCTAAAACAGGCAAACACTGAACAGTTTGTCACTTCAAACACTACTTTGCTTTTATCAGCGTTTACCTTGTACGTTATAATCAAAGTGTTGATTTTCTCTCTCATATCAATAATCATTTACTCATCATTATTTCTCTGTTTGGGAACTTGTGACATACGGGACAAGAAAAATCATCTTCAGATAATGAAGCCATTTTCACTCTTTGAGCTCCAGTGATCTAAACTTTACTTTCACTTTCTGACTTTCACTTTCCATTCAGAAACAAACTTCACAAAGATCCTTCTGTGAAGTGTTTCTCTTGGTTCTTCACTGATGGCTGGTTCTTTATTGCTTTTGTCAGAAGAGAAGAGAGTCAGTGTGACAGAAAGCAGAAATAACACGTCAGTCTCTTCCTGGTAAGAGCTGTAAGAGGGTGGAGTTTATGATCACATGAGTGTGTTTAAACAAGTCAGACAGCAACATCAG
>NW_015655561.1:20012-23384 GCF_001515625.1 Sinocyclocheilus rhinocerous
CTCTAGGGGAGTTGGAAAATTTGCCTATTTTCAAAAATAGTGGAGTGTTCCTTTAAGCAAAACATGGTCGGGTCAAAGTGTCTGAATAATTTTTGGTCCCAAATGTTTATCAATTTTACTGGTAGTCCACTGTATGAAGAATTTTGGGGTATAATATGTCACAGATTACTTTGTTTTGCTCTCCTCGCTTACATGACCTATAGTGTCCTGCATCCACTAGTATAAAAATATCAAAACTTCTATCTGGTGTCTGGAGAATGTTTGTTTTGGCTGTAAAAAGAAAACACATACTTGCAATAGGACAATTACATTTTCCTCAACAGTATAAAAACCAGCTACTGTCTCTCCATCTGTTCTGCATCATCCTGAGAATGGGTAACACATGTGTATCTGGATACTTTAGATCGGTCGTGGGCCCTGTGTCTCACCTGGTTGCCCGTTGACAGCAACATTAACCAAAGTTGCCCGGCAACATTGCTCAAAAAGTTGCCCCTTGTATCATCAGCCTAAGGATGTTTTAAGAATTTGCAAAATGTTGTCTTGAAAATAATTTTTGTTCCATTAAAAAAAAAACATTTCTCTGCATCACGCTCAACAACATTTCTGCTGTCTGAAATAAAATGTGAAAAACGTTGGAAAAAAGTTGTAATGCATTCTTGTGTGATGAGCACATGACAAACAGCAGGTTACAGAAGATGTGATATCTGACGTGGCACAAGCAGAGAGTGTTGAGCCTTTAAAGTAAACTATTCTCTGTCCACACTGAGGACGCTTTGATGACACTGTGAACTGATCCAAATCAGTGCTGGAACTACACTGTTCACTACATCTGAACCAGTTCCAGACGGTCAAGATGATGCTAAAACAGGCAAACACTGAACAGTTTGTCACTTCAAACACTACTTTGCTTTTATCAGCGTTTACCTTGTACGTTATAATCAAAGTGTTGATTTTCTCTCTCATATCAATAATCATTTACTCATCATTATTTCTCTGTTTGGGAACTTGTGACATACGGGACAAGAAAAATCATCTTCAGATAATGAAGCCATTTTCACTCTTTGAGCTCCAGTGATCTAAACTTTACTTTCACTTTCTGACTTTCACTTTCCATTCAGAAACAAACTTCACAAAGATCCTTCTGTGAAGTGTTTCTCTTGGTTCTTCACTGATGGCTGGTTCTTTATTGCTTTTGTCAGTAGAGAAGAGAGTCAGTGTGACAGAAAGCAGAAATAACACGTCAGTCTCTTCCTGGTAAGAGCTGTAAGAGGGTGGAGTTTATGATCACATGAGTGTGTTTAAACAAGTCGGACAGCAACATCAGCATTTCTGCAGGTAACATCTTAACAAACTGTATTCAAAATGAACTTGCACTGAAACGTTAAAATAAACTGCTCTTGCGTAAAACACAAAAGAACAATAAAAATACTTTCACTTGTAATGGAGTAATATTTGACCAGCAGTATCTGTACTTTCACTCATGTAATAGAGTTGTGTACTATGTCCGCCTCTGTCCTTTTCCATAGCTGCATTTTCTTGTTTCTTTAATGACTTCATTCATCCAGTCTCACTTGCCCTTCCCCCATGTATGAGTGATTTTGTGTTTGTTTGTTAGACTAGTTTGTGTTAGTATTTAGGTAATAAAACTCTTGTGCACAAATTACATGAGTTTCTGATTGTCACTGCCTGTGAATAATGTCCCTTTTACGATCCGATGTAGCTACATGCTCTAATGCATTAGTACTGTAAGAAAGTTATTTTATGTGGCCATGAAAATATCCTTTTTAAGAGGATTTTTATCTTTTCTTCCTAAAAATAGGAAAGTATACTTTCAGTCTACTTTTTATGTACTTCTCAGAAATATACTTTATAAATTTAAGTATACTTGACTTGTACTTTAAACCCTCATCCGTCCCTCCCGAACCTATAACAAAAGTGTCCCTTGCGGGTCAAAATGACCCGAAGGCCAAAAATTACACACATTTTATATTTGGTCCAGAAAGCTTATATTGGTCCATTTTTATAATTTATTTTTTCAAATTTTTTTATGTAGGTTTTTTTTGTGATTTTTATTTTATTCATATTTTATGCAGTTTTCACCAAAAAAAATACAAAACAAAGAAAGACACAATTTCTGCATATTTATAGTTTAAACATGATGATCCATCAGGACCTAGGTCACTGAGTGTCTCTGATGCCATCTGGTAAGGAAAAATTACATAAAATTGCATTTTATGATTACAGTCACTAGAGGGGCCCTATAGAACCCTATGGAGATTCTTAAATGAGCCAAACAAGTGAAATCTTTAAAACTACAGCAACTTGAGGCTTATCTCAAGGCTTTCAAATATATATCAAAACATAAAAAAATATATATATATATTTTGTACAAAAAAAAATGGAAATGTATACTGAATTTTAATCCAAACATATTCATATTCAATGCATATTCACACAGTTTCATAAATATGTAATAAATATAAAAGATACATTTAAAAATATCAATATGATACAAACTCATTGGTCTCCACCCCATCACTCAAATTTAACTGTTAAGTGACTTGTAATGTTGGCTATCAGTGTATAATGACAATAGAACATTATAAGAACATTCCAGTCTCTCACATTAACGTTCTAGGAACGTTATCCAATGTCATTATAACGTTTCTAAGAACTTTCTGAAATAATGTTTTTATAACTTAATGGGAACATTACAGAAACGTTCATTTAACACAAAATTGTTAGCTGTGCTATTACAGTTCTTTTGGTATGTACATTTGATAAGTATTTATGCATTTTTGACCAAAATCACCGCAGCATCCATCTATGAGGAACGTAGGCTGTCAAACATACACAACTATTATCCAATCATAGCAGTGGGTGTTTACTTTCAAGTCTACAATTCACCATGCCTATTCAAACAGAGCGTTCTGATGAGGAGGTTAAAAACAGGAATGGCTTATACTTCTAAATTATGATGTACAGATCTTGATAACATTATAAGGGTGTCATGGGCAGGGTGTTCCAGAGACCAGGCAGGAAGACGAAGATGATGAGTAAACAGATATTTAATGACTTGCCAACAGGGAATTTAGACAGGGTCGACATCAACATTCACAATAACCGGCCAACTCGAATACAAGAGACAGGAACAGATATAGGGCAGATAACCAGGGGCAGACAGGTGAGCACAATGAGGTGATTAACTAATCACGAGAACAGGAACAACCAAATAAGGACACAGAGGGAGAAACCACAATCAACAGTCCACAGGGATGTGACAAAGGGGACCTCAGAGAACAGTATCATTTTCTCAAATTATATTTATGATTAGGTTCAAACCTTAATTTTTGATATTATAAAAAAAAATAA
>NW_015655561.1:23700-27171 GCF_001515625.1 Sinocyclocheilus rhinocerous
AAAAAACCCCCCCCCCCCAAAAAAAAAAGAAAACAAACAAAAAAAACATTCACACAAAGTAAAAAGATGATTTATTATGAAGACCATACACCATTTTGTTTTACTTTGTAACAGATTACTTTTTTTTTTTCATTTTGGAATAACCTATTTTTTACTATTACATCCAAATATAGTTTTTGTTTTTGATTAAACTAAGATTAAACAACCATAGCAAGCACTGCAGTGCAAAACAATAAGTAGAATAGTAAGTAATATAAAATAGAAACATAAATGACATAAATTAATAAAAATTAAATGACTATGGTTAAATGATTAAATTAATATATTCATAAATGGTATAAATCAAATGACTATAAATGACTAATGATTATAAATAATTATACAAATTTTAATTAATAAAAACTTGTAATTTTATATTTACAAAAATAAGAAAACAACACAGATGCTGCTATTGAGGATTTTTTGATCCTTCAAAACACTCATAAAGACCAAACACAACTCACTGTGTTTCAGTGTCATGAGGGTAATGCACACACATACACACATTTAGTGTACACGTCAAATGTAAGCACAGTCAACATTAAGAGTCAGTGCTTACTGTGACTTTTATCTCAGCTTCAGTTAGATTGCCATCTTGATCATTTCCCGTCCATGTCACGCTCCTTTTTATCTCTCTCAAATTGAGACAACTTTCTGTGAAGATCAGCCCAGAGTCTTGCTGAATCTGTTCAATTGTCGAATTGCACTCACTCAAATCTATTTTTCGTGACTCATTGGGCACCTTATAGCATTCTAACTTTAATACTGCCCCATCCTCATTCTCCACAATTATCACCTTAAAGAAGTGAGTTGGCACTGCTTTTCCTCCCAACATCTTATAATTCACATGCTCTGAATCCTGACCGCTAGGTAGGTAAAGTGGTCCAGTGTATACATGGACATTACCGTTCTTATTTGCACTGTCGTTTGCTTGGTTCCGACAACAATTCTCCAACGATTTCCAGATGCCGCGGTTTACCTCCTTACACTGTGGTGACATGTTGCTGAGCACAAAGGTGTCATTATAGGCATCCTGACCCCACCTGTGCAGCAGCAGCATGATGACCTTGGTCATAGTTTTCATACTTTTTGTTGCTCTCAGGTGTTGTGAATTGTGGATGAATTGACTCATCCTGTTTGAAGACACTTTTTCGCTTCTCATAATTTTGAGCTAAAATACTGCTGTTCAATATCTCATACACCCATGCAGGATTCCTGGTTTGATTGTTGTATAACACAACATAAGAGTTTTTTTTACTTATTGTAGTAAGTTCAGGAACTCTGTCTATTAACTTAAATGGAGGTCTGAAATTTGAAACTACATCTTCACTAGAGGTTGACTCATCACCAAACAAGACTGAGAGTGGGATCCGTATGTAAGTTGGAGAATTGGATTTGTTTGGGCCTTCACTTTCCACCCTTTTATCCTTATTTGCAACACTGTGTATTTGACTGGGTTTAGAAGCACTGGAATTAATTGCGCCAGCTGCTGTCGATGTGTTTGGTTCAGCATTGACTTGAGATGATTTGTCTGCTGGGTTTTCTTCCACGTTGCATCTTGTGTTCTCTTCTTCACCTTCCATTTGTTTCGGCATATCGTCCAAATTCATGTTCTCAAACATATGTTCTAAATTTACATCATGCTTCCGATCAGATGGTTCTGCTTTTCTCTTACACTCATCATAAACCCAAACTTTTACCAGCTGCATCATTATAGCAAGAGCTTGGTGTCTTATGTCTTCTGAGGTTCTATCCATTGATTTAGTTTTCTCCCAAGCTCGTTTAATGTCTTCAGCTGTCCAGCAATCACCATGCTCCTTTTTGATGTCACATTCCTCTTCAATCTTTTTTTCATTAACGAGCGCATTTTTTTTTAAATATGATAACACATCCTTGGCTATGTCAACAGTGGTTTTACTATTTCCATTGATTTCTGGAAGTACTGGTGTACACATCTTGGTAAAAGAAAACTGATGCAACAGAGATTTAAGAACAAAGTGCTCTTGCCTAGGACTTCTGTTATTACTACTTCAAGGTCTTCAAGGATCTTCTGTTCAGGCTGGGTTAAACTAACATGTACACTTCTATAAAGGGGAAAAATAAAATTCTCCTTAGTTTGAGACTTAAAGAAATGGAAATATAATTTATTGTCCCCAATGGGCATCGTTATCCAACATTTTTGCATGACCTTCGTACTCACAATTGGGCATCATTTTAATTTTAGTGATTCTGATTCTGCTTATTGATTCAGATTCTTATAAAATCTGTTTCAGTATGTATAAATAAATAAACAGATAGATATATAGATAGATATATAGATATGTAAATGCCTTTCACATTTAAAAATCTTTTTGAAAAGACGTTTCAATTGCATTTTCATTTAATACCCCATGATGAATATAAAGTCAATGTGGATTTGAAATGCATTTGAAAATGCAACACGCCCCCGACCTGTCAATCGTTAGGCTACCTCAAGGTCGGGGCTCGGCAACAGGATGCGAAATAGGTCAATATTCACCGTCAACCAAACGCTTTCCACATTGACTTAAACTAAATTCATCGCGGGATATTAAATGAAAATGCTATTGAAACATCTTATATGTAAGTATCAATGCATTTAAGAAGAATAAAATACATTTAAACTTGTATGTAAGTATCAATGCATTTAAGAAGAATAAAAGACATTTAAACCACCATTTTGCTACCCTTTTGCTGCACCTTTGGCTCAGAATGCATTCTGAAATTCTCACTGCATTTTGCTACAATTATCACGTGGTATTATGATGAAAATGCAATACCATGTGTCCTGCCCCTAAGTCTAAATAGGAAAAACAGCATTTAAATGATAATTTTGCTACAGTTTGTGCTTGGACACACATATCTAATCAATTTAGGTAATAATACATTTTAAATTTCATTTTGCAACTTATAAATATGTTTTTAATTTGCATATTAAAACTAGTGTAGAAAATTGTATGGTAAAATGTAAATTAAAATACAGAACTACATTGCCATTTTACGTATTGCATTGCCATTTTGCATATTTCAAATTGAATTTTGCTACCCATATGCGTCCATATTTATTTACCATTAGGGATGTTCAATACTGACAAAAAATGTGTCATTGAGTCGTTTATTCAGTTGACTTTATTATTGAAGTTGTTTAGGAAAGATTTAATCGGCCCCACTTTATATTAAGTGGCCTTAACTACCATGTACTTACATCAAAAATTAAGTGCAATGTACTTGTGTTCATATTGTATTGCAAAACACTTTTGCTGCTATTGAGGTGTGATACTGGTAAGGTTAGGGACAGGTTTGTTCGTATGGGTAGGTTTAAGGGTTGGTTAAGGGGTCAAACGTGAACAGGGGTCAACTTGATTACTATAAGGGAACATGGTTCAATCTGTTTATATTACATTGTTTTGATAA
>NW_015655561.1:30099-38891 GCF_001515625.1 Sinocyclocheilus rhinocerous
TGGCCTTAACTACTATGTACTTACATCAAAAATTAAGTACAATGTACTTATTGTGTTCATATTGTATTGCAAAACACTTTTGCTGCTATTGAGTTGGGATATGGGTAAGGTTAGGGACAGGTTTGTTGGTATGGGTAGGTTTAAGGGTGGGTTAAGGTGTAAGGGATGGGCAACTGTGTAATTATAAATTGAATTACAGATGTAATTACATGCAGGTATTTTTAAAATATAAGTACAATGTAAAAACATGTATGTACACAATAAGTGCATTGTACCAAATTATTAATTTTAATGTAAGTACATAGTTGTTAAGGCCACTTAATATAAAGTGGGTCCATTTAATCAATGTTTGGAGTGGCTTTCTGAATTTACAATGTGTTGTTTATAATTTCTTATTTGTTTATTGTTATTGGTGATTCCAGATTGCTGTCATTCAAGACGTTATCGTTTCCTCCTCCATTGTGGCTGAGCTACACATTCTCTTCATTTTATTTTAAACATAAAACATCCAGTGGAGAATGGCACCTATGCTGGAACTCATACAAATGTAAGGAACATATGTAATGAAACTGCGTATAAAGCATTTTGTTATGTTGCTGTTTAGTTGAAAATAATCAAAGGGTTAGTTCGCTCAAAAATGGAAATTCTGTCATTAATCACTCACCCTCGTGTCATTCCAAACCCGTAAGACCTTCGTTCATCTTCGGAACACAAATTAAGATATTTTCGATAAAATCTGAGAGCTTTTTCTAGCTTCTGTTCACGTCTAGAAACGTGAAATAATGTGAAAATAATGTGCTTGTTAATGTTTACTAATGAAAGCATTAAACATTACCTAATAATTAACATTTCATGTAAATTAAAACGCTTACAAATGTCATTAAACTTCTAGTTCATATGATCATGCACTTATTGAAAATCTACAAATGATTTTAACAGATGTTATGCATTGATCAAAAGCTTGTATTAATGCAAAGCACTTTTGCTGCTGTTCAGGTGTGAGACAGGTAAAGTTAGGGACAGGTTTGGTTTATGGGTAGGTTTAAGGGTTGGTTAAATGGTCAACAAGTGTACAGGGGTCAATTTGATTACTATAAGGGAGCACGATTCAATCTGTTTATATTGCATTGCTTTGATAAATTATAAATTAAGTATTTTCTTGAAAATTTGTTTCCCCCCCTTCTGATGATGTATGAAGCAAGGAATATTCTGTTTAATGATACACAATAGTATACTAATATAAGTGCTGAGGTGATAAAAACATGTTTTGCGCCCAAATTACAATGTGTGATATGTATTTACCAAGCATTTAGCTAAACTTAACTAACCACCCTTTACACTATAATTAAGCTATATTTTCTATCTACATTATTTGTAAATGTAAAAATGAGCATTAGCTAATATTTGAACTGAAGTTTAATGACATTTGTAAGCATTCAACAGTACATTAACAAATACATTTGTAATCATTGTGTAATTTTTATTAAAATAATTTGTAGATTTTTAAAACGCATTGAAAGATTAATGACATTTGTAACCATTAACGAATGATCAGCTAAGCATTTACATAATGTTTGTTAACGATTTAGTAATGAAGCTTTTAATCATTGTAAACCATCTGTCAAGATCATTTGAATACTTAAAAAAAAGTCCATGATCATATGAATTGAAAGTTTAATGACATTTGTAAGCATTTCAACTTACATTAAATAATGATATGTTAATCATTTGGTAAGGTTTAATAAGTTTGTTAGTTAACATTAATAAGTACATTATCTCATATTTCTAGATATGTGAATATATGTTAACTTATGACTAGTTAAACATTATGTAATGTTTTATTAATGAAAGTTATTATAAAGTGTTACCAAATACTTTAATAACTACATGTACTTACAGTTGTGACTCTCGAAATGTTCTGTTCACTGATAATAAGATGCTGATAACGCGACTGAATTGATGCAGAATGCACTTCCAGCAGCCATGATTAACAGCAATTGAGCGGTTAAAGTTTTCTATGCAAGCATTTCTTTACTCTTTGGAAATGTAATGACTAATGGAAAATACATTTATTAGTTATTCATGTATTTATTACATTTGGGTTGCTATATATTTTTGAACACGTGCGATGTACATACTAATATATCGAATTATATAGTAAATCTGATGTTATGATGTTATTTGCTATTTTTATATGGCTTTTTATTAATTATTTTTCAATGTACTATTAAAAGTAAAGAAATGTTTTTAGTTTTCACCATAATTTGGGGCATTAGCAGGGGTGTGAAGTAATGGATTACAAATACTCGCGTTACAGTAATTAGTATTTTTATCAGTAATTGTACTTAGTTTAAAAAACTTACTTTTACTTGAGTACATTTTAAGTGATGTATCGGTACTTTTACTCTGTTATTTTCCCTCCGTTTGTGCTTGTTACACGCTTATTTTAATTGAATTTTTATCCATCAACGTGATTGACACATCGCATGTGTTCAAAAATATATAGTAACCCAAATGTTAAAAATGTTAAATTTTTTTCCATTATATGTGTGTATATATATGCATATTGACTGACTTTCATTTCCACTTTAAGACCGAATGCACAGATCCAATAAACTGGTGCATGTTTTTTCTTTCTCAGTTAAGTGAATTGTTTACTAAATATTTTGACATCATTTTGTCCATTCAAGCACAAAAAGATGTAGGCTACTTTGAGGTGGTTTGCATTGAGTGTGTTGCCTTCAGCAAGACACAATCACATAAAACTAACATCAGTAATTTTAAGGAACATTTTAATATGTTCTTAAGAAAAAATCGGAATTTTTCAAGAATTGCACATTCTTAGGAACTAAATACTTGATCTTCGTTTTTTTTTTATTCTATCATTCTTCTGAACATTTTTATTAAATCTTTTTTTTTTATTAAATCATTTAAATCATTTTAGTAAATCAATGTTTTAAAGTCAAAACCCATCATTGTTATGGTCACCAATATTATCCAAGTAAAATAGGCTATATGTTCAGTGTTTGTTCAAATGTATAAAAGTCAAAGGTACAACAATACCCAATGTACAGCTATAACAAACTAAACACATACCTAAATGTCTGTCTGCCTTAAGGACAGCTGACAATAAAATTCATAAACACGAGCATTGCATAAAAGCACAAATTATTATTTGACATTAAAATAATGTATTACTGTACCTTGAAGTTCACAACAGTTTTTTTTCTTCTTCTTCTTGGTGGGAAAATAGCCTTATATACTAAACCAGTTCCTTAACCACACCTTCAATCATGCATGAATCTTACACACCCACTACAGCAGTGGGGTTACAATAATATGCTCTATACAATAGTTAAAAAAAAAAAATTATTGATGCTACTTGTTTTTGAAGTTCAAATTCACTTGTCACCATAGTACAATTAAGCCTTAAATAGCAAAGTTTTTGCTGTACACATGCTGTGACTGATATAGTGAAGAACAACATACAGTGATGTTACAAAACTGATCATCTAATGCTGCTGCTGAATGAAAGATGAGCTTAATTAATCTGAAATACTTCAAATTAATGTGCTTTAGCAGCACATTTTAATCAAATAAGCAAAACTACTTTTAAAATGTTGACTATGATAACCAGGTATTTTCTTTATGTACCTTTTATCTCTAGCATTGTACAGTTGTTTATGAATCTGTTAGCAATTGTCTGCAAACTTTGTTTTTAATGCCATTTAAGCCTAATAAATAGAATAAACATCCCATGTAGACATTATCTTTTCATAAATTTCATTTATAAAGTTGACACAGAGTATAAATATATACATTTCCCATATATGTTGTTGGGCTACTTTTACTTTCACTTCTGTTCAATTGTCTATTACTGAAAGAGACATTTAGGAACAAAAGTTTTTGTGTGTCCAATGCAAAAGGAATGTGTCAGTTTGTTGTCAGTTTACATTTTTTACGTTTCCAGAGCACTTCACAATGCTGTTCCACCGGTAAGAAGTAGCCTTGAGATTTGAGTTTACTTGAAAAGCACAGTTCTGAAGTGCTGAAGTGTGCAGGACTGTAGATCTCCAGGAGCAGGGTTGGAGACCCTTGGCCTTCTCGTCTTTACATGAAAACTGAATCCTGATTGTATCACACTAGTTTTAGAGCGAGAACGATGCAGCTGTCTCGCTCATCTCAGAAACCCCACCACTAAAGAAACAATAGAACTGATGAATGGAAAGCTAAAATAGTGGCCACATACAACTTTAGAGTGGATGGTGTGCACCCTTTATCCAAATTATCCTGCAAAAATGATAAAATAACAGACACAGCACAGCTCACACCAAGACATGAAGACTTTCGATTTCAGAGCATAAAGGCGCCTGGTCAGGGGGCCTTTTGCTTCCACAATCATGTCTAAGACTCATTGCGACACATTCAACATCTGCACCTCATACTGACCTGCAAGGCATGCAGGCTCCACAGCTCTGTTCTGGGGTGCCATTGTAGTTAGTGTTGCCAAGTCCTGCATAATTTTAAACTTGGTAGAACTTTAAAGTTGTTGCCAGGGGTTTATTTATTTTTATTTATTTATTTTTGGTTGATTTCTCCCCAAAAATGAAAAAAAATTGTGGTGATCAAACCCCCCCAAACCCCCCTAAAATGTACAAATTCAATTGAGAATTCAGCCTCCAGACAGAGAAAATCACATTGGGCTAGTTTTTATTGGCCATTGGAATACGTTTGAATGCGCTGACCTGGCAACCCTTTATATAGTGCCCATCAAGTCCCTCAAGGCATGGGCTGCTGGGAACTACCAGGAGTTCTACTAGCTCTCGAAACCACGGCTGTTGGGCTAGTTATACTCAACCATTTGCTTGGTCTTATTTTCCTCTATGATCTTGTGCAGCACCAGCGGCGTAATCTTGACTGGAGGAAAAGCGTATTTGCACCTCTTTTGCCATCAGCTCAAAAGCACATCACAGGATAGAGCTGGTCAGTGAGAAAAACAGTGGGCAAAGTGTGTTCTCCTCTGAGGTAAATAAATTGAACCTTGCTTCCTTTAAAAAGGCTCCAAATCAGCTAAATCATCTGATGATGTCAGTGAAGGAGCCTACAAAACATCCCTTACATATAAGAACTGGTTACTATTTTTTTCTTCTTCTACTTATTACAAACAGGCAATTTATAGTCATTTGAAGTTGAATAATGTCATTTACATTTATTCATTTAGCAGATGCTTTTAACCAAAGCGACTTACAATTGGGGAATACATTACGCGATTCATCTTAAAGAGGCAAATAGACACTTCTTTGAAAGTCAGCTGGTCATCAAAGATTACACCAAGATTACTGACAAAACTTGATGGGGTAATTGTTGATGAACCTAACTGGATGGTGAAGTAATGCTGTAGAGTTGGAGTGGCAGGGAAGACAAGAAGCTCAGTCTTTGCCAGGTTGAGCTGTAGGTGATGCTCTTTCATCTAGGCAGCCTGAGATCCGTGCAGCTACCGTTGGATCATCTGGTTGAAATGAGAGATAGAGCTGTGTGTCATCAGCATAGCAATAGACAGGTCTGTAGCTATCTGTAAGTGAAGTGTTTAAAGGGGTCGTCGGATGCACATTTTCCACAAGTTGAAAAGATTCTTTAGGGTCTTAATGAAAAGTCTGCAACATAGGTTGGTTAAAATTTCTCAATGGTAGTGTAAAACAGCACCGTTTTTACCCTGTCAAAATCAGCTCTGTCTACGGCAAGCTGTTTTATTGCATGTCACTTTAAATGCAAATGAGCTCTGCTCACCCCGCCCCTCTCTTCCAAGCCACTCTCTGAGGGACTGTTTACTCTAGCTGCATTCATCATGAAACTTGCTAATTAGCACATTATTAGGAAAGGCGAGCCATTCTAGTCTACATCTGCTCTGGCAGTGAAACAATGGTGGACTGATGACAGCTCACTCAGGGCGGAGCTAAGATAAAACACCAGTGTCAATCAACAATGGTGGGAGGGGCCTGGGTCTGTGTGACGTCACACAGACAGGCATCTGAGATCGGCTCGATTTGAGAAAGGGGAAATTATTTAACGAGATAAAAAAAAAATAAAACTCTGGGTGGATCATTATCATTATAGGGTGGTTGTGTACACACACTGCCAACACACATTTCAGTTGAAACAGCTTGTAAAAGTGCATGTCGCATCCGATGACCCCTTCAATGTAGGTTTTTTGAGCAGTAGGGTTACCCGAGCCTGCTTGAATGCAGTGGGGAAAGTGCCTGTGAGGAGAGATGTGTTGATGATGTGTGTGAGTGCTGGTAAAAGTGTAGGAGAGATTGCTTGGAGAAGGTGTGAAGGGACTGGGTCTAGAGGGCATGTTGTAGGATGGCTGGAGAGGAGAAGTTTTGATACTTCTGGTGTGGAGCTGAGAACTGGCTGCTGATGAGAAATGTATAAATTGCAAAAGACCCTGACGTGGCACTAAACACTTTTCCACATTAAAGACTGTTTTTATAAATCTGAACATTGGCATGGATTTCAGCGTGCAAACACTGAGATCAAATTTATTGTATTTATTGTATTGTAGCCCTTTATTGTCACTGGTCACAGGTACCAGCGAAATTAGCCATCCACCTGTCCATACATACAATATGACAAGGGGGTAGACAGGATAAATCTGTGCATGCTGCATTTTATAAATGCGGTCACTGTTTAACCATTAGAGGAGCAAGTGCTGGGCAAAGCTGAAAAATTATTATTTTTTTGTTAGTTTTTTCCCCCACAGGACGATGCTGGAAACAACCATGATTTTCCTGTTTAACACTAAAAAGCTGCTTTGACAGTATTGTATAAAGTGTGTATAAATAAAAGTTACAACTTGACTTCATAATGCAGTTAATTTTGATGTATTTAATGTCTATGCATACCTCCAGAACTGAAATCCTGTTAACGGAAGAATCTTTAAAGATGTTTGTCTGTTCTGGTATTATAAGTATCAAATGGGTTGAGTGTACATACTGTTTTTCTTAAATTTTTGGCCATATGCAGGTGCTTATGCAAGTAGGTTAGAATAATGAAAGTACATGCACTGTTTATGAGATAGTTGATGATGCTTTATCTAATAAGAGAAAAGACCTGCGATACAATGTCAGTGCAGAGCATCTGGCCTTGGGTCTTTACAATAAAGTTTTTTTTTTTTGAAAGTGTGTGAATTCATTTTTGTTCTTCTGTGCTGTTCATGCTTCTGCATGCTGTTTTTTCAAAGGCTTTCAACAAGTTGTGGGGACGAAATCAACTTTAGTAAAAGGTGGTGATAATCACAACCACATCCGCAAAAGGCTCCTATGAAAAGCTCAGGATAAGCTTTTTTTCTGAAAATGTGTCAGAGATTAACGTAGTGGTGGGGTGGAGACAGAGAAATCTTGATAAATGCAGTGATTCTTGCTTTTCATCTCATCAGAAACCTGACAGTCGAGAAACACCGGTCAGATCACAGACTACAACAGAAGAATGAAGTTCAACACTGCTTTGAGTGTTGCTGGAGTCACACTACTCTACATAGCAGGTAAGAGCTTACAAAGAGCCTACAACATGACAAAATCAGATGTACACATTATGATTGTTTCAACTTTAAAGGGTTACTCCACCCCAAAATGAAAATGTTTGTGAAACTCTTCCCGCACTGATCACAAGTGAACGGCTTCTCTCCAGTATGCACTCTCATATGCTCTGTAAGGTTTCCTTTTATTGTGAAGCTCTTCCCGCACTGATCACATGTGTATGGTTTCTCTCCAGTGTGGATCCTTTCTCTCCAGTGTGGATCCTCTCGTGTGTTTTCAGGAATCCTGACTGAGTAAATCTCTTGTCACAGTGTGAACATTTGTACGGTTTCTCTCCAGTGTGGATCCTCTTGTGCATTTTCAGGTGTGCTGATCGACTGAATATCTTGTCACAGTGTGAACACTTGTATAGATTTTCTCCAGTGTGGATTTTCATGTGATCCTTAAGGCTTGATGATTGAATGAAACTCTTCCCGCACTGATTTAAAAAGGTACCCCATTACAACAAATCTAAATCTGCTTGAAGCTTTATAACCATCAGCCTCATTAATGTAGAATAAACACCAACCTGTTTGCTCTTCAGAATCTTCGGTGTGTTTCATTCTGCAGGGTTTGTGGCAGGAGCTTCACCGAATATGAATTTCTGTGTGGAAGAAGCAGATTTGCCAAAAATCAACAATACAATATAGCTGCAAGCAGCAATTACAGGGCCAAGCACTACAGAAACAAGCATCAGACCAACTGCAGCAATGAGTAATTAGAACCATTTTAAGATGATTTTAGTCAAAATGGCAGAAAAATCATAAATATGACAGTAGTAATACTGGCTTATCGCTTTTGACCAATAGGTGGCGCTGTTATCAAATATATGTGGTGTGTTCTGTGTGAGGTGACAATGGCACATAAAGTTTGGTGTCAATATATCAAAGCTTTGCAGAGATACAGCCTCAGACGCAGTTTGGCATCATGCCTCAAATTTGTTGCGGCACTATGCAAAAACGGTTGTGTCTATCAACACGAAATCCATAACTTTTTTGTCAGCACAGTCTGAAGATAATCTGACTCGATTTTTGTGAAAATCGGACCAACGGTCTAGGAGGAGATCGAAAAAGTAGGTTTTTTAAGAAAATCAAAATGGCGGACATGAAGTTTGGCTGACTATGGCAACAATGGATTCACTGTACTCAGCATGACCCAGGGAATCTATTAATACCAGTCTCATTACAATAGGCAAAATTCACAGAAAGCTATTAG
>NW_015655561.1:39126-39786 GCF_001515625.1 Sinocyclocheilus rhinocerous
TTTGCTGAAGTAAAAGTCTTTTCACACTCAAAGCACATGTACTCTCTCACACCAGTATGTATTTTCTGATGTTCTTTCAAATGTTCTAGATGTGAACAACTCTTTCCACACAAAGAACATGAATGTGGCTTCTCCTTTGTATGAACTCTCAGGTGTTTATTCAGGACTGAAGCTCTCAAAAATGTTTTGCTGCATTGATCACATGCGTACAGCTTCTCTATAATGTGGATGTTCATGTGATCCTTAAGGGTTGATGATTGTGTGAAACTCTTCCCGCACTGATCACAAGAGAACGGCTTCTCTCCAGTATGCACTCTCATATGCTCTGTAAGGTTTCCTTTTATTGTGAAGCTCTTCCCGCACTGATCACATGTGTATGGTTTCTCTCCAGTGTGGATCCTCTCGTGTGTTTTCAGGAATCCTGACTGAGTAAATCTCTTGTCACAGTGTGAACATTTGTACGGTTTCTCTCCAGTGTGGATCCTCTTGTGCATTTTCAGGTGTGCTGATCGACTGAATATCTTGTCACAGTGTGAACACGTGTATAGATTTTCTCCAGTGTGGATTTTCATGTGATCCTTAAGGCTTGATGATTGAATGAAGCTCTTTCCGCACTGATCACATGTGTATGGTTTCTCTCCAGTATGAACTCTCATGTGA
>NW_015655561.1:39813-41944 GCF_001515625.1 Sinocyclocheilus rhinocerous
ACAAACTCTTTCCACACTGAGTGCAGGTGAAACATTTCTTGGCTCTTCTTTTCTTTAAATCCTTCTGTTTGGTTTGAGAGCAACTCAAAGGTTTTTCTCCAGGTTTCTCCTCAACTTCACTCAGTTCTTCATTCTCCTTGGTTTCTTTAATCAACTCTAAATTAAAAGTAAAAGTAAAGTTTCAGTAACTCTCAGTAACCCTGGTGAACCCAGATGTAACAGTGTAAAAGTAGACAATTGCTATACCACATTTTGGTCATTTTGATGCATTTTTGTAAATTATACGTCACTGAAACTCGCCATGAATGAGATACATTGATATTCCAATTATTATTATTTTTAAGACATTATAGGCACAGAGAATAAACACCAACCTGTTTGCTCTTCAGAATCTTCGGTGTGTTTCATTCTGCAGGGTTTGTGGCAGGAGCTTCACCGAATATGAATTTTTGTGTGGAAGAAGCAGATTTGCCAAAAGTCAACAATAAAATATAGCTTCAAGCAGCAATTACAAGGCCAAGCACTACAGAAACAAGCATCAGACCAACTGCAGCAATGAGTAATTAGAACACTTTTAAGATGATTTTAGTAGAAATGGCTGAAAAATCATAAATACAACCACTAGTAATATGACAGTAGTAATATTGGCTTATCACTTTTGACCAATAGGTGGCGCTGTTATCAAATATATGTGGTGTGTTCTGTGTGAGGTGACAATGGCACACAAAGTTTTTGGTGTCAATATATCAAAGCTTTGCAGAGATACAGCCTCAATGTCATTTTGGCATCATGCCTCAACTTTGTAGCGGCGCCATATACAAAAACATTTTCGTCTATCGACACGAAATACATAACTTTTTGCCAGCACCGTCTGCAGATGATCTGATTTGATTTTGGTGAAAATCGGACAAACAGTTCAGGAGGAGTTCGAAAAAATATGTTTTACATAAATCAAAATAGCGGACAGGAAAAAGCTTACTATGGCATAATTGGTATGTCTGTTTTGGTCTCAATACGCCAAACCGTTGCGAAGATATAGCCTCACATCCATTTTTGTGTGTTTTTCATATAATTGTTTCATATAATTATTTAAGAACGGTTGGATGAATCAACTTGAAATCCATACATTTTTGCCAGCATAGTCAGAAGATGATCTGGGCCAATTTTGGTGAAAATCAGACAAATAGTCTAGGACGAGTTCGAAAAAGTAGAATTTTCGAAGTTTTGAAAATAGCGGGGGGGAAAACTACACCTTACGTGTTTAATTAAATTTAAAGTTACATTTTGGAGTTCATTTGACTTTTTGAAGATTCAGAGGAATAAATTCTCCTTCTGTGCCTTACAGTTCAAAAGTTATTAGCATAATCATGAGTGAAAATTTGGAAAAGTGGTGGCGCTAGAGAGTTTGAGTCAGAGACTACAAAGTTGCTGTGGATAATGTTGAGACTGTGCTCTATCTGTGTGCCAAATTTCATAACTTTCCCACAAGCGGTTCTATGGGCTGCCATAGACTTCCAGAGCGGCCATCGCACCATCTGTGCTTGGCCCCTAATCAGTTACCATGTTTTTAACTAATTTACACATTTAAGCATTTATGTATTAGAAGCAGAAGAGACCAGAGCCTTACAAATACCAAGTGTTGTCTCTTTATAAATCATTACATTACTAAATGAAAAGTGTTATTAGCACATGAGTGAAAATTTGGAAAAGTGGTGGCGCTAGAGAGTTTGAGTCAGAGACTACAAAGTTGCTGTGGATAATGTTGAGACTGTGCTCTATCTGTGTGCCAAATTTCATAACTTTCCCACAAGTGGTTCTATGGGCTGCCATAGACTTCCAGAGCGGACGAAGAAGAAGAATAAGAAGAATTCTAACGTATACAATAGGTGCTACCACACCTTCGGTGCTTGGCCCCTAATCAGTTACCATGTTTTTAAAACTAATTTACAAATTTAAGCGTTTATGTATTAGAAACAGAAGAGACCAGAGCCTTACAAATACAAAGTGTTGTCTCTTTATAAATCATTACATTACTACACTGAACAAAATTATAAACGCAACACTTTTGTTTTTGCCCACATTTTTCATGAGCTGAACTCAAAGATCTAAGACTTTTTCTATGTACACAAAA
>NW_015655561.1:42114-42325 GCF_001515625.1 Sinocyclocheilus rhinocerous
GACATGTCACCCATTGAGCATGTTTGGGATGCTCTGGATCGGTAAAACTACAGAAGTACTTGCTTTTAAAAGTACTTAAGTACCAAAAGTACATTTCCTTTTTTATGTCAATGCACTGTTTTATTTTATGATATACGTTACAAAAAAGTAACAATTTGGAAACTGCTGTATTTTTTGTCTTTTATCTCAGTATTCCTATCAATGTTGTATA
>NW_015655562.1:384-504 GCF_001515625.1 Sinocyclocheilus rhinocerous
ATCTATCTATCTATCTGTCTATCTATCTATCTGTCTATCTATCTATCCATCTATATATCCTTCTGCCCGTCTATCTCTGTATCTATCTATCTATCTATCTATCTATCTGTCTATCTATCT
>NW_015655563.1:0-1611 GCF_001515625.1 Sinocyclocheilus rhinocerous
AATATGATTTTATATTCTGATTCTTAACAAACTTTTCTTTTGGAACTATTATTAAAATTGACTTTAGATACTTTTGAAAAGGTTTTAATCAGGTAAATCCAAATTTAGTCTTAAGGTTTTTAGAAAAGAAAAAAAAACTTAAACATCTTTAGTTTTATTTTTGATTAACTAAACTTTGCTTTCGCCATGAACATAGCCATAGAAACGGGAACTAGTAAAAACTGAATTTAAAACACAGTATACATTCTATATATTCTATATAGGAGAGATATGCAGGTGTTGTGGCATTTTTTTAAAACATCTTTAACATCTGTAACTCTTTTCTTCACCGTGTATTTCAAACAAATTTTGAGATCTACTGCTTATCCCTTCATGTCATGCACAAAGAGTGGTTTTGTGCTTCTGACTACCCAACATGATAATAGTTCATGATAACATGTTTATTCTCGAGGTTTCTTCACGGCATGTTTTTGGGAATATGTCATTGGACTGAGTGTCCATTAGCTGTGAACCATCAACAATATTGCCCAAGAGGCTCTTTTACTCTTATCGGGTCTAGAGAAGGGTTATTTTAGAATGATTAAACCAGACTAGTTTGTGAGAGGCCAGTTATTAGATGGTCTTTTTTGCAGCACGTTCACTTTTCCGTTCGTCATATTGTGTTCTTTCTCAATTTTTCCCTTCTATGTAATCATATCCAAACCAAAACCTGTTATTCAAGGATGATTTGCTTTTCAAAAGACTTGTGATTCATTCAATCTGTAGCTGCTGGATTGAGTAAAGGCACGGAGTCTGCATTTCTATTTTGGTTTGCTTTAAGTCTTGTTTATGTTTGACGCATTCACTGTGACGCAGATGGAGCTCCGCTCACAGCGCTCTCGAGGATTCACGCTTCACGCTCTTCTCCTGAATGACAGCTGCAGTGCGGAGAGAATATCATACATCTAGAGCCTTTATCGCAGTAAAGTCATTAGCCATTTACAAGATGTGGAAAAACACTGAACACATGACCAGTATCAGACAAGCTATGTCTGCAGCTCAAGAGAGAGTCTGTTAAAGCAGGAGCGCTTAGGAGTTGAGCGACTCAGCTTACCCTCACGTCATACTGCTGTGTTTAATGAAGTAATGAGACTCAAGATTGGATTGCTTGACATCAGGTCCATTCAGAGACCTGGAACAATTAGTTACATCAAATACATTGCAGTCAAGTGACACATGATGTTTGTTGTTGCCCAGATTTCCCCCCTGAATTACAGTCTGCAGAAGTTGACTCTAGCTGCCAAAAGTCAGAGCCAATCTGCAGATCTAAGTTGACAAATTTCATAGAAAATTGCATAGTGTCTGATGAGCACAGACTCTTTATAATTTTTTTTAACTGAAGACTTTTTTTTTACTTCCATCCAGTCGGAGGATATTAAACATGTTTACTATTTTGAGACAATTTAAGAACACATATTGTATTTATGGTAACAATTCTCTCTATTAACTAGTTGCTTAATAGCATGCCTATTATTAACATATTGTCTGTTTATTAGTACTTATAAAGCACATATTCTGCATGACCGTATTCTACATCCCTAATCCTACCCCATACCTAAACTTAACAACTAC
>NW_015655563.1:5300-10371 GCF_001515625.1 Sinocyclocheilus rhinocerous
TAACAACTACCTTACTAACTATTAATAAGCAGCACATTAGGAGTTTGAGGCAAAAGTTGTAGTTAATGGTTTGTTAATAGCGAGAATTGAACCTTAAAATAAAGTGTGACCATATTAATTTGTCAAAGCAACTAGACGCACATTTCTGCATGAATTTGTTCAGTCTGCTAGTGTGTGATCCTCAGTCATTTAGTGTATGATAGCTAGTGTTTCCTCTGTGAATGTTTACAAAGTCAGCAAGTGTATGATGCCTAGTGTTTTAAAATCTGTTCAGCTTTCAAACGTTGTGTAGTGTATTCCAGCCTTAAATCAAATTATTTCATTAGCCAAATTAAGGTAGCTGGAAAATGGCTAGTAGTTTGAGACCCCAGTTGAAAACACATTTTTTAAATATAAAAGGTAGCACCCAAACGCATATAAACCACCAGCTGATGAGCTGTACCAGTCAGTCTGCATGGTGCTTTTAGTTCATCTCTGCTTCTGAATGTTGCTCAGCCACACTGTCTCAAATTTGTTCAATGGCATTATTGTTGACAAAGATGGCCTGTGAACGTTTGCTGAAACGCCACTCATCCGTTTTCGTTGATTCTGCGATAGATTCGGCTGTGAGTAACGGTGAGAAGGGTCACGGGACCCGCTGAGAGCAGTGATTTACTCTAGTATGGTCTCGAGGCTTCTCAACATCTTCTGAACAGCAGCATGTAATGTTGGCAGGCTGAACACGAGTATCACGCTGGAGACTGATGCTCTTCACACTTCAGTGGAAATTTCTAAACTAATACATTTCTGAAGTTGTGAAAGAGTTATTTCATGCTGCTGCAGAGATAATGTGTAAAACATCTGTCTATTTATATCAGTCTTATTATATGATGAAGCTGTTTTAGAGATTACAGCTTTAGCAGAGAGCAGAAGCGTTTCATTTCAAATGAGGAACTTGTTTAGCAGTCAGCTTACAGTGTTTATGGCGGTACATTACCTTCAGTACGTATCTGATGTAGATCCTAGAATGTCAGCTGAATAAGTGGCACACAGTGAAGCAGTAAAAGCTGCACATTTATACACACACACAAACAAGAGGCGGGATTTATCAAACGAACCAATCACATCCAATCATAACCGAACATATCCAATTATAGCGCGATGGAGGCATTGCCTTCTCTCACGTGACTTTCTCCCATTCATCTCAATGAGCCTCCAGAAAAGTCACGGCACGCTTTAGGGTCTCTGTAGAAAGTCAGTGGACTGAAGGGAGGCAAGCCTGCGCTGTAACTTTACCTGCAGGTGTCGCTGTTGGACAGTGTTACTTTATATAAACGAGTGACTTTTAGACTTTTAATATCATATTTAGTCATATTTGCGCTGTTTTATTTTTGTAATATCGATTATTTTCTCATCCAATTTTGAGGAGAGGAGACACTGCCTCCCTTGCCTCCTCGGAGGAAACACCCCTGATATATATATACATATACAGTATATATACATTTGTGTTTATCAGGACAAATGTGCATCCTCTGTGTGCTAGATATAGTTTCTTGTATGTCTGGAGAATTGTGTTGCCGAAATTGCATGAATTGACTTTTGGTGTCCCAAGCATGTGTGTAAAAGGTCAAATTTCAAATAGGCTTTTATTGTTGTTTAAAATATGACAACACGACCTTTCCAGTGTGTCGTGTGAAAAGCATTTTCCCCTGGCGTAATTAAACTGTGTGTGATAAAGGGTGGAAATATCACAACCTGTTATTCCAGCAGAAAGCAATGGTACACTTAGTAGCCCATCTGACAGTATTAAACATTAAAACTAGAGAAACACACAGCAGGAGAAATTCACAGTGTGAGGGAAACACATCTGTTGTAAAGTGTTGCAAGATGATACGGATAATGTTTAATATGAAATGTTTTTATGAAAATGAGATTAACCATATGAATAAATAAATATGAAAGTTGTATTCTGTTGTGCCAGTGAAAAATTGCACTTCACCAGAGGCAGCTTAGAAAATTCATTGTCTAGTGGTTATGACACAAGAAGACAAACATGTGGCAAGGATAAACATGTTCACAAGCACAAACAAACAAACAGTGGAAATCTGTTCACCGGTGATAATGGCAATAACTGTTTGACGACAGATCGCTGATGGCAGTGTGAACACACACACACACACACACACTCACACTCACACTCACACCCTCGAGGTCCACTTGTACCAATATCATGATGGATTTGCCTGAGGTGAGGAACAGCTTTCCGTCTTTCACAGATGGAAGAGGAGTTTGGTTAGCAGACATCGGCCGCTTGCTTAAAAACAGCTGATGATCAGCATTCATTAAGTTCTGATTTTCTGTGCTGAAAAAGATCAAGAAAGTTTTGAATGAAATGTCACTTATAGATTCACAATAAAGAGTAAAAGAGAATTATGGCATATGAATGAACTAGTGTGTGTGTGTGTGTGTGTGTGTGTGTGTGTTTTTGTTTGTGCATGCATACGCGTGCGTGTGTGTGTGCGTGTGTTTGGACTCTCATCTTATCTACCCACAAGCTCCGCCTACATTCGTTAAACTGACGAGGGAAACAAACGCCGCCCAGTCCTCATAAATCGTGTGTGATGGTGAACAATCTCTAAACGCTAAAGCAGCAAAGCTCAAAACCAACTGATGTGGAAAATTACCTGCGGGAAAATCTGCATAATCGGTTCCTGACCACCTTCAGGGGAACCTCTGGGCAAAAAGACAGATTCATAATTATTTAACTTTTTTTCCTCTGGGATTTGCTCATATAATCAATCTCATTAACATGTTGAATATCATCCTCAGTCTGGTTATGATTTATTTTCCAGCATCTCTGCAGTAATTAGATGCGTTATTTGTCAGCATCATTATTAATGAGTGAATGTCGCTGCTAGAGCCAATTCAGTTTATTTCTTTAATTCAATTCCTAAATGTCTAAAAAATTATCTTCAGAGAGAATAAGCGATTAAATGAACCTAACGAACTGCTACATATGATTGATTTATTCTTTTAAGTAGAAATCATGTTTCATTTCAGGCTTTTTGTTGTGAAGATCTAAGCAGCTCAAACTCTATTTGGTTCAATCTTTCCATGCTGAGTTTCTAATTTCTAATAGGTTTTATTATAGTAACAGCCACACATGAGGCTAACATTTCATTTATAAGGCCATTAAAAGAATAAATTACAAATCTATATATTAAGTGTTCATAAAACGCTTTAATGTTAGTGTACATGCAGCAGTCTGGCTTGTGTTTGTGAAATCTATGCAGTTAAAAGTTTTATGAGATTTTGGTTTGGTCTGTGCCAAATCTGAGCTGTGTATCTGCTGTAGTTCCTTCAGTCCCACGGTGCCCTTGAAAGTGAGACATTCTAGAAACCTCCAGGGCTTTTTATCTGTCGAGGAAATGAGCAAAGAGACCTGAGGTAATTTCAGCCCTATCAGCTGTTAAACAGAGGTCTCTCTCTCTCTCTCTTGCTCTCTCTGTTTCGTTTTAAATGTAAGGTTCCTTTATGACAGAAAGCCCTTGTGATCAGCTAATGAGAAGAGCAGTTTCACGTTGCTTGGTATAGTGTTAAATATCTGTTTTCCCCCTCAATTACTGTATGTATATTATGTATTTTCTGTGTTCTGTCAGAACGTACAGCTCTGGCATGTTATCTTGCGTCTGTCGGTCTGTTTAGTGATGTCGTGTCTCTAAAGCGAGTCTCTAGCTGCTCAGATGTCTCAGTGTTTCATCTCTTACTGTACTGGTAGTCTGTCATGGTGTTCTGTCTTTTCAGGGTCAGATAGCACTGACATTTACTTTGCTGTAGTGTTTCAGTGAGTGATGATAGCATTTCATTTGTGCTGTATATTGGATTAGTTAGTCCAGTATTGTTCTGGTCCAGAGCATCAGTGTGATTGCGGTCAGTGAAACATCAGGACTGGAAAGAAATAATGCATCATTTGATGTTTTTACAGGTTTTTACATGCAGAGTTTCAATCGGATGATTTTTAAATCTTGGTTTTTCAGTTTTTCAGATTTGAAGTTTGCATCACATAACCAGCTCCATATGTTTGGCTTTTCTGCTGTAGTAAACTTGCTCTGTAGCGCACCTGGTACAGAATTGCAGGTACGAGTCCTGTGAAACACAGTAAAAGAGCTGAAAGACTCATAAAAACTAAAATGGCACAAGTGCTTCAGCAAATGCGTTATCATGTCACGTTTGCTTTTGCTAACACTATAATTAGGTTTAGTAACGGGTTTAGTGTGAGGTGGAATGTTATTTTACAACATAACAGAGCATCAATATTTTAGCGTCACTGGACATTTCAACAACAGAATAGCGGGGGGGGGCCACGTCCTGCATGCTATGATTTAGCATCCAGAGCAAAGGCTCTATAATCATCCCTCAGCCTGCTGTAAATAAGGTCACTTGCATAAAATCCATTGGCAACATAAAGACAGTGAAGCAACAAGACATGCGACGGTGTTAAATAAGAGCATCTTTTACAGCAGTGACTCTGGTGACCGTGTGAGACTTTATTCTCTGCAGGTCCCTGATAACACAGCAGCTGTTAATGGAGCTCAGCCACAGGTCGCGTCGCTCTGCTGTACAACACACACAAACACTTCTGAGCTTTTAGTGGCTGGAGTTCGGCCAGCGGAGGCTTTGAGACGCCTGCCTGACTGATGTGAAGCTGGAGGCGAGACTCGCATTTACCCGCATTATACGCCATCTTTACTTGCCCTACAGCTAATGAAGTGAATCAGGGACCCTGAAGAGTAAACACAGATCTTGAGCACACGTCAGTAACCTCAGACAGACAAAGAGAGCAGCTTTGTGCCTGTTATGTGCTCATTGTCTGGGTTTAATGGCAGTTGCTAGAGTTTGCTTCAGTGTGTAGATCAGGGGTCACCAAACTCGGTCCTGGAGGGCCGGTGTCCTGCAGAGTTCAGCTCCAGCACTAAATAAACACACCTGCACCAGCTAATCAAGCTCTTAATAGGCATACTAGACACTTGCAGGCAGGTTGGAGTTAAACTCTGCAGGACACCGGCCCTCCAGGACCGAGTTTGGACAGCCC
>NW_015655563.1:11416-26617 GCF_001515625.1 Sinocyclocheilus rhinocerous
CAGGGGTCACGAAACTCGGTCCTGGAGGGCCGATGTCCTGCAGAGTTCAGCTCCAGCACTAATCAAACACACCTGAACCAGCTAATCAAGCTCTTACTAGGTATACTTGAAACTTCCAGGCAGGTGTGTTGAGGAAAGTTGGAGCTAAACTTTGCAGGACACTGGCCCTCCAGGTGTAGATGAATGTAAGCATCTAACAAAATTGCTGTTTGTCTTCACATTGGAATCCAAAGTAACTTCTCCATGTAGTGTACTGGACACGTCTGAGAAAAGATCAAAACTGATGGATGATGCTCCAAACCTTTCTGTTTCTGTCTCTGCCGTGCAATACGTCTTCAGTTGCTCTTCCAACAGTTGGTTTTCTTAAAAAAAAGAAAAGCAATCAATTAAATGTTTGTCGATTTAACTTACAACTGCAGTTTGTCATTTCTGTGCCTGTAGCAAAATCGAATAGCACACATGACTGTTTTCAAACAGGTTTCCCGGACACTTTCAGATTGAGTTTTTGTACCATTGAACCGCAGTGTGACGTTCACGTTAACCAGCAGACTCAAATAACTGCTTTAATCAATCAAACCATCAGTCAGACGGTGCCTTGAGTTTTCTTTATTGGTCAGGGAAATGAACGCTGGAGCAGGGGAGGCATATCCATCATATTTACACTAACTGTATTTACCACGATTACGCCTGTCACCACGAGGAAATGAAAGTTAGGCTCGTGGGAAAAGCCCAGCACGACTCAGTGATATGTGGCTTGATTTCTTCCAGCAATATATTCCTTGAGTTTTATAGCCGGAAAGGCATCAGCAGTTATAATGGTACATGTCCAGTTACACACACTGAATTTAGACGTTACGTTTGATAAGAAACTGATGTTGGTCAGCTGTTGTTTAATGCACCTCATTTGAGGACCGTTTTCTAAACCTGCATTACAAAATGCTTTTTCATGCAGTCGTTTGGTATTTGATGGGGATGAAAGCGTTAAATCAGTGATTCTCTCGATGAAAGACCTGAATGATACATCTGGTGTGTTAATTGTCTGGAGATTCTTCTCTAAAAGTCATCAAGGTGAATAAATGGGGCAAATGATGTTGAAGGAAAAGCTGTCCATGAAAACATCACTGCAGCTTCTGGGCTAAAACACACAAAACTCTTTTAAACATTGTACAGGCTGGTTTTTATATTTAATTTCAGACAGTTGTATAAGCGCATTTCAGTATTCTGGTTAAATTAGTAATATCTGTTGAAATGTCTCATGCAGATGCATTTGGGGGGGGATAGCACCAGGATAGCACTTTATTACTGATATAGGCTTATGTTTTATTTATTTTTTCCTTTTTATTCAAAATATTCCGTAAATTGTGTTTGTTTCACACTGAGAGGCATTTGCAGTGACGGAGAGCGGACCGACAGACCCACGGCTCCCAGTCCATTTAAGATTTCTGTTTTTCTCGTTCTTCTTTCTTTTCAGTATCATCGTTTCCACCCTAACTCACTTTTCTCTAGCGCTGATGGATGTTTTATATAGCTGTTTTTCTAAATGTGAAGGCCAGTTCTAGACATAGCTTTGATTTTTGTTGTTTTTTAATGTATTTTCTGAAACAGTTCTCTAGGAACACTGAGATCAAGACTGGCGATGCATTTTGCTGTCCTTGTAGCTTGTCTTGTTAATTAATTTTGTTAATTAATTAAATAATTAATTAATTTACACATCAGTGTTGCTGGTGTGTGGCAGGAGAACCAACAGAGATGCAAAAAATGTAAAAATCTTTAGTTCTGGCAGGTCACGCGAGTCAAGCTTACATTAGCTGACTCTCAGCTGATCCACGTCTACCTATAGAATACGACACCTATCACAGCATTCCTATATAAGGTCTATTCAGAATTATTCAGCAGCTTATCGCTTGCTCAGGAGCAAATTAGGCGGAGAATTCAGCGAAGTCCGTCTCTATAGGAAGAGTACAATCAGGATTTTTGTGAGAGGGGTTCGTTCCCCACACGGTTTCTCACCAGATTCAAGTTCATGACCTTGAACGCGAATTCCCCGAGTTGATTGATATGAGCTGCAAGATTGGAAGTGACCTGAGCGAGCACTGCTTCTCACAGCGATATATCAATAGCTGCGTTTCCATTACCCTTCAAATTGTGCAAATTGAAATTGCGAACTGAAAATAAACCCAATGGAAACACATTTCGCAAAAACTCCCATATATCGCATTACGCTCTCATGAGGTGGTTTTTCAGGCAATTCGAAAAAGGAATATTTAGCAAAACTGCAATGAGAACAGTTTTTTTTCACATTCACAGATCACCTGGCATACGTAATATGCCACGATAGCACTTTATTACTGATATAGGCTTATGTTTTATTTATTTTTTCCTTTTTATTCAAAATATTCCCAAACGTGTAATCTATATCATGAAATATCTTGATTCTCAATTATGTGTAAGTAAATGCATTTTGCACCTTTAGTGTATGTTTAGAGTATGTTAGTTTATCTATTGGCTTATGGGCAAAGTAGCCTAATAGTGTAATCTATTAACTATACATAAAAAACTGTCTTTTTTCTTAAGTACCAGATATGGGTGTCATGCCATAAAATATTTTTAATACGACTGACTTTGTATTTTGTAATACATTGTAAGTTACTAATTATAACACTTTCATGGTACAGAAAGAGAGGAAAGAACATTTACATTATCAAAAAACATTATCATTGACTTCAGTCTACTTCATTATAATCACTGAAGCTGTTTACACTGTGAAATTAATATCTTACTTACATTCGTACGCACATCTACACTTTGTTGTTTCTGATGAGAAAATTTGCCAGAGAGCAGAATTCTGACTTCAGTTTCATTATAATCACTGAAGCTGTTTACACTGTGAAATTAATATCTTACTTACATTCGTACGCACATCTACACTTTGTTGTTTCTGATGAGAAAATTTGCCAGAGAGCAGAATTCAGTCAGCGAGCGCGCTCACTGAACAAAACACCGGTGTTTCAGCGATGACTCACCTGAATGCCTCTGATTGGCCATTGTATTCATAAGCTCAACAGAATCGTGTGTGATTGGTTTTAATGCGCAGCGCTGTAATAACACGTCTGTCTCTGGCTCTGCGCCAGTCTGCGCCGCAGATTTGAATTTAGCAGCTGGTGATGTTTTACTTTTTTCTATTACTGCCCCTGAATGCCTCTGATTGGCCATTGTATTCATAAGTTCAACAGAATCGTGTGTGATTGGTTTTAATGCGCAGCGCTGTAATAACGCGTCTGTCTCTGGCTCTGCGCCAGTCTGCGAACGCAGATTTGAATTTAGCAGCTGGTGATGTTTTACTTTTTTCTATTACTGCCACCAACAGGACACACTGCGCATTGAACCCAAAATTGTTTGGTGTGATACGATTCCAAATTTAGGGGGTGGGGTATAGGGTTAGATCTCTGCCACAATTAGGAAAAAATTACATTTTAGTCGCATAACATCGGTTAATGGAAATTAACGCAAAAGTTTTGCGCAAATCTGTAATGGAAACGCAGCTATTGACATGGACTCTCATCGCTGAAGATGTGCTGATGTGACTGCATCAACAGCAGTTTACACGAGATCTGCCTTCTCCGTTGGAAGGAGATATCAATAAGGCTTCAAGCATCCACATCACAGCTGGCTATATTTCACCCTTTATTCATCTCTGAATGTCTTCACAAAGCTAAGCCAAGTTTCTTCTTTTATTCTCATTGCTTAAAGCTATCAGGTTATTGGCAATATTGCTCGTTGTTTAAGTCTAGTTGTTCAGTAACATGCTTGTTGCTTTAGGCTTATTGGTTGTATTCGAAACTTACCACAGCAGAGACTTGTTTTTATAGCTTTTGTTTAAGGCTGATTTAATCTGATTTATGAAACATGTTTGCTGCTTAAGGCTCATCTAGTATTGGAAATGGCATTTCTTTAAGCTTATCTGACTATTACCAACACGCTATTTAAATCAGCAACATGCTTATTACTTAAAGCTATCTAGTGTATTGGTAACATGCTTTTTACTTAACACACATATGTAAATTTCACTAATAAAGGTTGTGATTCAAATGCATCTGGGTAAGGGCAACATGCGTGTTGCTTAAACTTGAAGGGGCATGCTGCTTTTCTCAGCTGCTTATTAAAGAAGAGCAGCCCTCTGCTGCTACTCTCCTCCTGTAAGGGCCACGCTGCTCCAGATTTGCCATCAGATTGTGGTTGCGGGGTGTCAGCCTATGGTTTGTTTGGGGGCTTATTGCTGCTCTCCCTGCTTCATGACAGGCTGCATGGATGAGCAGTGAGTTTTTACCTAGAAAAAACCATACCACCAATCCAAACTCTATGCAAAGTGTCAATCATTTTGACGATAGTGGTCCTGACAGAAGTTACTTTTTTTTTTATCTTTTACCACTTGGCAGCACATGTTCACATTCATATCTCTATGAATCATGGCATGGAGACCTTTTTAGAGTTGTGTTTTGGGAGATGTACTTTATAGGAATGAATTATACTTATAATACTTTTTTTCAGTGTGATCTATTGAAGAGAATGATGAGATTGGATAAAATGATTACTCTGTTAAATGTGATCAGGGAAATGAAGTCCTGGTTTCACAGACAGGTCTTAGACTTAGCCAGGATTAGGCCATAGTTCAATTAGGACATTTAAGTAATTTTTATAAACATGTCTTAGAAAAAACATTACTGGTGTGAATCTTGAGACAAAACAATAGCACTGACATATTTTAAGATCAGTCACTGCAAATTTCTTTCAACTGAAACAGCTCAGACTTACATTTTAGTCTGGGTCTAGGCTTAAGCCTTGTCTGTGAAACTGGGGTTAGAGTCCTGCAACTTTGTCTTTCCCTCTAGTGACGTATGTTTGTTGATGTGTCGAAGATCTCAGTCGTGTCTAATGTACACGTGTCTCTTGAGCTCCATTTCACAGACTTGCTGCTTAAAGCTGATCTGAGCTCAGTGTGAAATTCTCTGAATCGTTTTTCATTTAAAGCTGACAAACTTCACAATCAACAGGCATGAAAAACACACAGACAGGCAGACAACAGCTTGTTTAGCTGCAGTATGTAAAGCAGATATTTTATTTGGTCATGTGTCTGGCAAGATCTGCCATGTGTTAATGATGGATCTGAACGTCATGGCACGTCTTTGAACATCCATTGGCTGCGGCTCTGGGCAGAAACTGATTAGGAGAGCGTTTGTATAGTTGTGAAGTGTTCATCCAGAAAGACCAGTGTGTTTTTGTGGGAACTAGATTTGAGTGATTAACTAGTTATTGACCTCTGCTCTGTTAGCAATAGTTATGTTGGATGCAAGATTGATTGACGATGTCATTTGAGCACATCTCATCTGTACTGAGTTGGTGTCTAAACATACAGCAGGAATAAAAGATCCTTAATTGAACCTCTAGATTTGTTATCACACAAGATTTTTCGCTCTGTTTTAATGTGTAGCGAAGTATTCCCAGCCCACACTGTGAGAGTGAATGATTTTCAGTGTGAGCTCCAAAACATCTCTCATGTCTGGCTCTCTTCCACCCGCTGCCTCTAATTCGATGAGCAGCAGAACACGATCTGATCAGGCTGCCAAACGCCAGCGAGATCTGGCTCAGAGAGCAGCCCGTGTGTGTTCAATATTGCCTGTGGGACGCTGGGCTTTTGTTAGCCATTTTTCTTTCTGCTTTATAATCCAGAACAAGCTTTTTCAGCTGAAGCCTTGAAAAAGACCTTGAAGCAATAATATTACTCTCTAAATATGTCATTATGTTCACAGTCGCCTTACTGTTAGCTCGGGTGTGTGACCTAGAGCACCGAAACGTGAAATTTTAACCAAAAGCCCTTTTTTATAGCATCAGGACATGTTGGTGTTTGGCTTCTTTAACTAAAGACAGGTTATTTGCAGTTTACAAAAGCATCAGTATAAAGGAAACGCTCAGTGGATCGGAAATGTACTGATGAACAGATTTCTTGTTCTGTAGCTGATTGGACCATAAAACTTGTGTAAAATGGCTTTGATTACTTTGTGTGTGTCGAACACAAACCCAGAGAACAAATTTAGTTTCTAAAAATTTTGTGGGAACTTTATTTTGAAATGTTTCTAAAATGTTAAAATGTCTAGTTTACTTCTCATGATTATAACATCATGTTTCTATGAATATTCTACTAACTTTATTTTTACCCAAATAACAGACAATATAATGTTATTTGAACATTTATTTTTAATGTAAGTTTTCTTGTTGTGATTATAGCGTTATTTCAGGTTATTTCACGAGCAAGGACCACACCACAACCAAGAATAAGAAATAGTTCTATTGCACAGAATGTTAGGGATGAGTAAGAGGATGAAGGGTTAGGGGGAATTGGATGATGGTCAGGTTGATCTGGGCGTCTGGAAGTGATGGCCCGGAGAGACTCAGGGTGGGGTTCTTGTCTCGTTTGTATATTTAGGCCAGATGATTAGGAGCCCCGATACAACCTGAAAGGAAAAGAAACATTTTGTCCTAACATTTATATAACTGTTGAAAATGTTTGAAGAACGCTGAAACAACTTGAAGCCGTTGAAGAACTTTCCCTGTTAGCTGGTAAACTATCCTCTGGATTTTTGATCAAAGAAAGAAGGTAAAAACAACAACCACCTCTTCCCCACAATGGCTCCAAGTGTGCTGTTCTAGACAAGACTTAACCGGTTGGGAAATGTTGGTGAGTGTTGTTAACTATCAGTGAGCAATACTGCAGCTTAGCCAGCTTCCAGATGGATCCCGTAATTCCCTGCATCTTTCAAAGGAGGGATTCACCTGCCGCGCTCCAGACTGATGGAGGCTCCGTCTGATTTATCACTCACTTATTTTTGGATTCACTAAGCTTTGGTGGCTGAGGGAGGAGGACATTACTGCGGAAATCACAGAACGAAAATAAGACATTTTACATGATATAAGAGTTTATTAAGGATGGCTGATATTAATAAAAGCCATGGGAGAGATGGATGTGGCACAGCGTTTTATATGAGCTGAATGTTGTGACCAGAGGGTTCCAGTCCAGGTGCATCAAAGCATCTAAACAAACGCATGAGAAAGAGCAGCTGTTCATCGCAACACTCACTGGAGGCAGGAGGATGAAACGACAAAACGTAAACACAATAATCTGTTCAGCTTAGTCAAAAATAACAAAGAAAGCCTGCTGCAAGAAATGTAGAAGCCCCAGCAGATCTCTACAGGTGGCGCTGAGGAGGAGGAGGGATAACATAAGATTTCATAATCGCGTAACCTGCCGAACACAGGCTAGGATACAATATATGGTTATGTGGATTTCAAAGTACTCCTGTTTGGCTGGTGCCATGGCACTGAATGAGCCAATTAGCGATCATGCCTGAACTATATATTTAATTTTGAAACTACTACTAACTCTCATTAGAGTATTAGTGGACGGTTAGGTTAGGGTTAATAGAATAATTTAACATGTACTTGCAAAGGTACTTATAGTCCGTAGAATATCCATCAAAATAAAGTGTTAGCAGATATTAAGCAGACAATCTACTCATGCTCTGATGACTGCTAGTTAACATGTAGTTGCAAAATTATTTATAGCCTAATCAAAAGAATGTCTATAGTGGACTATTATCAAAATAAAATTCTACTGATGTTTCAGAAGCCAATGATTCCTCTTTGGAGGCTCTTTAAGTGTCTGCAGTCTGACGATCACAGCTCTGGATCATCACTAGTGAAGGTTTTGACACTGTGTGTGATTCCATTTGAAGGTGAGCATCTCCATAGTGTGGAGGACAGGACACTTCAAGACATTTCAGGCCATTCACTGTCCAGGATGATGCACATATGAGACAAAGAGATTTTTACCTTACATAACAGCAATTAGTCACATGGCATGGAAGTTCAGGTGATTGGCTCCAAACGTTTTGTGCTCCTATTAGTGAAGACGTCACAATTCAGTTTGTGTATTACTTAGAAATTAGTGTTTAAAGACATTTAAACACTGATACAAACATTAACTCTAAAGCTGCTTAGAAACCATGTGTATTGGCAAAAGAGCTTAGAAATAAACTCAGCTGGACTTCTGGGGGCGTAAACCCTGATAATCACTGATTGGCCGGAGAGAATCGCCACTACCTGCATCATTGAACTTGCGACACGAGACACTATACCCGCTAGATTAAATCAGCACAGCCAGCAAAGATCGAACGCAACTTTTTTTGAACGTTTTTTAAACAACAAAATAATGGTTGTTTTGTGATCTGTTGAGGAAGTACAGACGTTCCTCTCGTTGATAGCAGAGGATAAGCGGTACTAAACTGCAGTGGAAACTCAAACTGTGCCGAGCCGAGCCATACCGTACCATGCAGTGGAAAAGCGCCATGACAGATCTCAGCTTTTAGCTTTCTCAAGGTATTATTAGATGTCCCTGGTTCATGATGACTTCTTCACTCCAGTTAAATTGTTTACTGTTGCTGTCAACTGTTTCCCTCAGATGCTGGAACTAAAGGCAGCGTTAATGAGGCAAGCATTACGTGGTTTGTGTATCTATAATGTGCTAGCGGTGGAGCAGATCTTCATAGCCCAGGTTTAAAAGAGGCCTTAACCAGGGCTTTAAACCGATGTTAATCCACATTTAGTTTCCCAGCATTTTCCTATTCCGGTGTGTCCTCACGTCCTCTCGCTCACGTCCAAACTCTTTAATGATTATTTCAACAGAGCAGTAACTCATCTGAATAAAGGCTAGCCGTTTTCATTCTCTGCACTTTCTACCTCATATAGCCTCCCTTGAGAGCTAATGCTGCCGGGATCTTCACGCAGACGAATGCTTCTCAGTCACGCTGTGTTTTCAGTGTGTTTCTGCTGCAGAAGCCTGTGCTTTGGAGCTCTGCTGTGATCTTCAGCTGTTTGTATGAATGACTTTATGAAGCACAGCTGATGGGTGACCTGAAGTCCTCCACTTCTCTGTTTTGTTTTGTATTTCTCATTGGACTGAGAACAGTGTTGTTGTACTTCGGCTCTTTTTAGTGTGCGTCTATGGCAGTGTTTCTGCATGCAGTTCTTTTGCCACATTTACTTACTACTTTAATGTAAAGAAAATGCAGACGTAACATACAAGGGGGAAATAAATGAGAACATTCTCCATTTGAAATGAGAAAGAAATGTAAATGATGCAGAATTCTGAATGTTTTAATAACCTCATACTGAACGCATTTGTCACAGACTGTTTAATCTTGTTCTGTACACAGAGTTTGGTTATTTACAGGAGTGAAAACACGCATTCTACAACCCAATTCACTCCTGAAATGATTGAGCTCATGACAGTCGTGTGCATGCAGCTAATGAGCAGGTCCAGACGAAATGGATTGAAACACGTTAAACAGAGCTGAGAGTACAATGCTGCTTTTGTTGGCAGACAGCTTCATCAAAACAGCCAAAATATTGAATAAACAAGCACACGAGGGGCAGGCAGTGTGTGGGCCTCGGTGAATGATAAATGTTTGAAATCATCGGTAGAGAATCACATTTTCACCACAACTTAAAGCACAAAACACCTTCTCCCTTCACATGCACAGCAGTGTTTGACAGGTGCAGCAAACAGAACAGGCATAATTAATCAATCAGCGATCCATGCAGTAGGATGTGATGGTGTGCGGTATCTGTTGCTCAAGCCTGGTGTGCAGCACTGATGGGAACATTCATTAACATTACTTTCACTTCGCTTCCACACTGTAATGAGGCGGCTTCAGCCAGGCTGATTGTAGAGGCAGAATGAGAATGGGTCATGTTGATCTCTTTAGCTCGTCTCAGTAGGTGTGTTTACATGTTTTAAAACGAGTTTAAAAGAGTTTAAAAGTTCAATCTGGATGAAAATGCTCCACGTAAATACTTCAATCAGAATAAAAATGCAGGGGTGGGATAAACCTAATCTAAACACTTGATCAGATTGAAAACCGAAACTGAAAAGTTTTGTGTGTATGAAGCACGGAACGAGCTGAAGTTGTTTTTGCATATAATAAATGACTGTCGTGACAATCTAAAATCTTTCCACTCATCGTCTGCGAAGTGGTGCAGGTCAGCGTCGTCCCACAAGTCCTTGCTTCAGACTCTCATCTGCAGACGTCTTGTTTTGGGTGCGGGAATGGGTGATTTTACTGCTTGATTAATATTAATCAACATTGCACAAAGATTCATGTGCTTGTAGTTTCCTAATTAGACCCGAAAGATAATTATTAAGTCTGCTTTTTAAAACAAAGAAAAGGAGGATCGTTAGTATGCGAAAACAGCGGGAAACTCTGAGTATTCATGCAGTGTGTGCATGTCAAAAGATGAAATGCAATCTGAAGCTTGTGACACATGAACACACACATCAACCCAAGCACATCATTTAGCGTTCATGTAAACACTATGTTCACTTTCATGAATCAGAATGATTTCATTGTCCATTGTAAACGTGGCTACTGTTAGGTGGAACTATTCTCCAGGCCTGCTCATCTGCTCATCAGATTGAGTCATGGTAAGATAATGGCTGGTCACACAGGATATGGAGAGTTAGTGCATGAAGAAGCTTTAGCATCGACTATAGATGATGTGATTTGGGGAAATAGATGACAGATAATCTACAGTAAAATGATCTTCAGAGATGCACTAATGCTCACAGATGCTTGCGTTTCTACAGGTCTGCTGTTACACACGAGATCCTGTTTTCCCCGTGTTCATCATTCTGGACAATGCTGTATTTCACTCTCAATGCGATCTGTTTGAATTATGCTCAAACGCTCCTCGTACTTCACTGGCCAACTAGCCATGTACTGAATGAATAATTGCATAATGAAAGTTTAATGAATACATCGCTAATGACCTGCTATTGACCGTTTATCCACTCAAACCACATGAGAAAGCTACTTCTCATTAAAGTACGCTGGCATTCTTACCAACCACACCATTTCTCTTTCCTCTGTCTCTAATATAAAATACAAAAATCTATTTTAAGGTTCAATCACGAGCCAATTTCCTGGTAATAGGATTCTGTCGAGTCCATTTTCCCTGGAAACTGAAGGTTGATTCTTTTCCTTTCAGTGGAGGAAAACAATTATTTGTGTCCATCTGTAGCCAGTGACCATCTGAAGCACTATCACTGCTGGACTTTACAATCTACTGTACGCGATTTCAGCCTCTGAATGTCTGCGTATGAAGAGTTTAGAAGAGTGTCTGGAACCCAAGCTGACCGGTTTTCAGTCTGATGTGAACATGTTCACAATGTGCCTTTATGATATAAAGACCGAAACCTGTTTCCTGAACCCTTTCATTTGAATGTGGCAGTAGTTGATTTTATAATCTGACATTGTTTTTGACAGTATTTGTTTTGTACTGACGGTCATCATGTTCACAGTGAAGTCAAATGTATAGAAAATTAATGGGTAGATCTTTCTAGTTTTTATTTATTAATAGTAGCATTTATTTATGACTAAATTTTTGCCCATTCAGAGCAGTTAGATGGTTTTTGTTAGTAGAGTGTAGAGTCACTCTCTTTTTGTTAACTTCTTCATGCGTGTTTGTGTATCTGCGTACATTTAGTAAGGACTAAGAAGTGTGTATTTGCCCCTTTTGGAAATATAATTGACTAAGTGTAGTTACTGAAACTGATGCTCTGCTCTAGTGTCACAGTTCATGACTAACAAGTGCATCTGTTGGCCAGTATTGTATGAGTCATTCCTGCCTGAAGATGCTACTTGTATCACAACAGTCTCGAGACGTTTATGAAAGATGGCACCCCCTGTGGCAGATGTATTTGTTCGCACCTCTCGAGAACGTTCCCCTTTTATTATAATTTTATTTATTATTTTAGTTTTTTTTAATTATTTAGTTTTACTTCAGAAATCCATCAGACACATAACATATGACAGAGAGATTTTATTGAAGATTGGAATGAGAATCCAAGAACTGTTTTTTAGACTCCCGGATTTGGATTGCATTATATACCCGGCGCTATCCTATCATCCCAGATCTCGACTGGTAAGCCTAACCGACAGGAAGAGCGCCGGTAGCGGAGGACAGGCAAACGAGGGTGGCTGCATGCTAGGCTAAAGGCTCGAGCAACCAGGCCACCCCTACCTAGCCTGTTACTTGCGAATGTTCGGTCGCTTCTAAACAAAATGGATAAGATCCGCTCCAGCGTTTCAATTCAAAGGGAGTACAGAGACTGTTGTGCCTTAATATTTACTGAAACGTGGCTAAATGAGGATATTCCGGACACTGCCATCTCTTTACAAACCCACTCCGTATACCAGAGTGATCGGACAGTTGCCTCCGGTGGAGTCTGCATCTATGTAAACAAATCGTGGTGCTCGGATGTCAGTATTATGTACAAATGCTGCTCACCGGACATAGAACTACTGATGCTGAAATGCCAACCTTTCTACCTACCGAGGGAATTTAGCGCTACTTTTATCATAGCTGTTTACATTCAACCACAAGCGGATACACAGACGGCACTGTTATTCACGATACTGTCAGCACACATGAGGTCACAGACCCAGATGCTGTTTTTATTATTGCTGGGGACTTTAATCAGTGTAAACTGCGTTCAGTTGTACCACAATTTCATCAACACGTCAACATTCCTACTAGAGAACAGAACACACTGGATCACGTATATACAAAGTTAAAGGGAGCTTACAAAGCTAAGTCCCGACCTCATTTTGGACACTCAGACCACAATACATTTTTTTATATCCAACCTACAAACAGAAGCTGAAACAGTGTGCTCTATAAAGGAAAACCATCATAGTGTGGTCTGAGACAGCTGAACTAACACTGAAAGACTGCCTTGCATGTACTGACTGGGATGTATTCAGAAGAGCAGCAATACAACAGGACTCCACAGTCAATATTGATGAATATGCATCAACTTATATCAGCGTATATCAGCACATGCATTAACAATATCATACCACAGAGGACCATTTGCACATATCCAAATCAGAAACCATGGGTTACTGCACAAGTACGTTCCAGTCTACGTGCTCGCTCTATGGCTTTTAAATCTGGGGACTCTGAATCCTACAAAAAGTCAACATATGATGTTCGTAAAAGCATTAAATCTGCCAAAGCATCCTACAGTCAAAGACTGGAAACTTACTATACTGCGTAAGCGATTAAACTCAAAGAGCCCCATCGCTGTTGTGAAGGCCGTAAGGTTTTTGTCCTCCTCCGCCATCGCGATGTTACAAAAGCAACGCGCCGATACGGAAGTCTGAACGGGCGATTATCTGACAGGTGAATCCTGTGGACAAACTCTTTGGCTTTACAACAATCTAACTTATGTTTAGAAAACACATCTTGATGTTTTCGAATCAACTGCAGAAGCTTGTCTTTCCAGTACGGAGTGACCTCGCATGACTCGATGTCGAGATCGCTGAGACCAAGCTTCTGCAGTGCCTC
Source organism: Sinocyclocheilus rhinocerous (assembly GCF_001515625.1). Taxonomy (NCBI): domain Eukaryota; kingdom Metazoa; phylum Chordata; class Actinopteri; order Cypriniformes; family Cyprinidae; genus Sinocyclocheilus; species Sinocyclocheilus rhinocerous. The sequence goes on from NW_015655563.1 coordinate 24,878, forward strand.
ACAAACACCAGAGGGGGGACTAACCCCCGCATCCGCGCTAGAGGAGACAGATTGGCTCTGCACGTTCACAGTTTCCCCATCACCGTGTCCAGGCTGCATGTCGAGGTCTTCCACTGCTAAAATAGGAGAAACATCAGCTATTTTAGCATTACGTCTCAAAGTGACCGGTTTATTGGATGGGTTAATCAACTTAACCGGCACCCATCTGTCACCAGGCAAAGTAGCTATAACACGGCCAACAAGAACACTCTTCTTATGGGTTTGTGCCAGGAACAAAATTTCGTGGAGTTCATTAACCCATTCTTATTATGAAACACATAGAATTTATAACGGTATAAACAGCATATAAAAAAATAATAATAATACAATATAGGAAAGAAAAGAAAGCAAATTAAATTAAGTCAATAAATTCACGCCAGTTACATATGCACGTTTTGAAGCCCTGAACACAGAGCCCTGGACAACACCGGAAGTGACTCCTGAGGAGGGGGAACGGGCACTGACACTAACCCCCACACAGGTTTATAAGTCACTGAGTAAAGTGAACTCACGCAAGGCAGCAGGTCCGGATAACATCCCAGGATGTGTGCTTAGGCTTTGTGCTTCAGAGCTGACCAATGTAACCACTGACATCTTCGGTCTTTCCCTCTCAATGGCTACAGTCCCTGTCTGTTTCAAGTCCACCACTATCATCCCAGTCCCAAAAAAATCCACAGTTTCAAGTCTGAATGACTACAGACCTGTGGCTCTCACACCAGTTCTCATGAAGTGTTTTGAGAGTCTCATCAAGAAACACGTTCAAAGCATTGTACCAGCCACCCTGGACCCATTAGAGTTTGCGTAGAGGACTAATAGATCAACAGAGGACGCCATTTAATTTGCCCTTCCCAAAATCCTAACTCACCTGGAAAATAAAGACAGCCATGCCAGACTGCTTTTCATTGATTACAGTTCGGCATTCAACACTATCATCCCCTCCAAACTCATAAACAAGCTATATAACCTAGGCCCGCCTTCTGCACTGTGTAACTGTATACTGAGCTTCCTCACCAGTAGACCTCAACATGTACGCCTCGGAAAACACTCCTCCAGCGCCATCATAATGAACACAGGCACTCCTCAGGGCTGTGTACTCAGCCCGATGCTGTACACTCTTTTCACTCATGACTGTGTTGCTAGCCATCCTAACAACGTCATCATAAAATTCGCAGATGACACCACAGTCATTGGTCTTATTACAAACAATTATCATTCACTGAATCCGTCCTCTGCACTTCTATAACTGTCTGGTTCAGCTCAGCTACCAAATCTGACCTCAGAAGACTACAGCGGATAGTCCGGACTGCTGAGCGAATCATTGGTACAACACTCCCTTCTCTCCAAGAACTGTACTTATCCAGAGTGAGCAAAAGGGCTAGCAAAATCACTCTGGACCCCTCACATCCAGCACACTCCCTCTTTGAACTGTTCAGAGCACTGAGCACCAGAACGGCCAGCACAGGAACAGTTTCTTCCCTCAGGCAATACATCTCATGAGCACTTAACAATAATTGTGGAACACACAACACTAGTATACATTATTTATTTAACACACATACATATTTACATTTCAAATTTGCACATATCATACATGTACATACAAAATTGTTTATATTATATATTGTTTTTGCTTTTTTGTACATTGTCTACTGTGACGAGTGGGGGCGGGGCCGAGAGCCGTGGGAACGGAGCGAGGCCGGT
>NW_015655563.1:30623-51371 GCF_001515625.1 Sinocyclocheilus rhinocerous
TATATTATATATTGTTTTTGCTTTTTTGTACTACCACTAAATATTGTAGAAACTTAATTTGCTGTAAAGTTGCTTTGCAACGATTTGTATCGTAAAAAGCGCTAAAACAAAAAAAAGAAAAAAAGAAAAAAAACTAGTCTTTACACTGACACTTTATCACCACTTGACACTTTAAAATTGTCACTTTATTGCTACTTGCACTGCACATTTATACTGTGAAGAATTTTGTTTTATTGACAGTTGTTTTTCTAATTAGCATACAGGCTCTCTTTTTCTTTTCTTTTATTACTTTCTTTTTTATGCTATGTAGCGTCTGGACCAATCAAACACACAATATATATTTCGTTAGCTATATTTAACAAATACTCTGTAACACCCCTCAGTTAACAAGCCATATGAGGACCTATGGACCCTTCCCCCGAGATGCGTAACACACCAGGAAGCCGAACAGGCCCCTGGTTCCATGGCAACCAACGCTGATATCACTGGGTTTATTGCCTAGAGGAATGCGAAGCAGGGAAAATCACTGCATGTTCCATAGCAAGAGGCACAATGCACAGTAGAAATGGACTTTTCTACTAATTAATTCATAGGAAAACCTTTCTTTGAATGAACAGTGTATCCTTCAGGTCATGGTGTATGTTGTCTTTGATATTTTTAGACTATACTAGGCATGCTTATGAGGGAACCCATTCCTGTCATCCTTTCACTATATGTAATCCTACCTTGTTTAGTATCTATGAATTCGCCTTCTGATGATCGAAACGAGCGTGTATATTATATGTTGGTACATAGGCAATATATTAGTGTCCTGAGAATCTTTAGTAATTTCGATTCAAGTCCATTTGCAAATTACCATGCTTAGAGACAAAGGGTCGTAAAACCCTCCAGCAATTGCCACCTCCCGCTTGGAATTTCCATCTTTCTCATTGGACAAGCCCATCTTGAGAGGCGTGAATCTTTGCAGGCTTTAAAGGCCGCACTTCATTTGACCCGCCCAGTCGGTGGTTCTGTTAGGTTTCGATAAGACGCTCCAACGCTTCAGAACATCCTAAGTTACGTGCCAGGCTTCGGCCTCGACCTTTCCATTGATCAAGATTCTCTAACTCAAAACTGGTTCTTTTCATCGACCCAAAATCAGCAAAGATCAACTGGAAACTTCAGATTACATCAAACCTCTCTTTCAGACAGATGAGACATGCAAGTATCAAACTTAGCCTTATTAATTGATACATGAGGTATCATTTGCACCTTTTTACAAAGGTGTGTTTGAACTAAGAATCTGATGTTTCCCTCGGGCAGATCTGCTGAATATGCAAATGGTTCTATAATTTCATTCCTTATTTCTCTTCTCTGTACTGAGTTAAGCTTTAACCCTTTCCTATACCAACTGTATGCGTGTGTGTGTGTATGTGTATGTTAGACCAGTTTATGTGTTTATGTAGGATGTTAGACCAGTGTATGTGTTTATGTAGTATGTTAGACTAGTTTAAGTGTTTATGTAGTTAATAAAACCTTACTTGTATCACACTTGACGTGGTTCATTGTTTGCTCATAACTGGAGTCACTTAATCATGCAGATTTATGCTACAAGCTTTTGTAGAATTGTACAGTAAGGAAGTTATTTCCCTTAACCAGGAAATTAACGTTCTTAGAATTGACAAGACAGTTGACCCTGAGAGGTCAGCTAAATATCTACAGCGGATCTAAAATATGAATAATTAATTATAACTAGTTATGATTAATTATTCATATTTCCCATGAGCTGATTCGTTACAGCTATTATTATTTATATTTTTACTTACTTTACTGTATATTCTATATATTTTTACGTATTTTGTATTGTCCGTGTAAGTCATATTTGTTCCCCTTCTACCCTGTCATTCACGAGATGAGTAAACAAAGTAAGAATTTCATTGTACTCTAGTACATATAAAATTCTAGACAATAAAGCTCTTGAATCTTGAATCTTGAATCTAGACAGCACGTATGTGTCACTTACTGTATGTACATTACAACTCTTATGCACTGCATTGAGCAGCACTGACTTCCCTGTCCGGCGTAGAGATTAATAATTCAAGAGAGGCTTCTGATTCAATTAATCTCTGGCATGGTTAAGTGGGGGTTCAAGACGAGTCGTCTGCCTTTAATGAGGGAAAACTGAAGGAGTAGCATGGCCTGCCAGACCGGAGGGCATCACAGGACATTACTTATCTAGGTCTGAGCACTCTGGAAGTGCATTAAGTAGCTTTATTATATTGCCAAATTGTAATGACAGTCTGTGTATTAATGTTTGAGAAGAATGCGTGTGCTGAGGAGATGCAGTGAGTGGAGGATCTTAAATGGCCACTCGTGCAGAAACAGTTCAAGCTCATTAGTATCTGAGCGCTTAAAAATAACACACATCTGTTTGTTAGTGATGGTTTGATGTTTCAATTCGACGATTAATTCACCTTCAAAATTCGTCTTCTCTTCCACTGCAGCCCTCAAATCTCATTCTCCATCCTGCATATTAGAACCGTCATGTCGCATTCAGTTATGACTCACGTGAGAACCATTGGCGTTTGGCATCATGTTTGATTCTGAACGCGATCGCGGATAACATTTCAGATATTCAGAGGAGGAAACAATTATCTGTTAATAATAACTTAATGCCTAAGCATCATATGGATGTTACATTTCGGGTTCAGTTTTTTCATGTTTTCATTGTGTTTTGGTTCTGTCATCCTTGTTTTGTCCTTTGACCTAGTTTCTGTTTAATTACTGATAGAGGTCGACCAATGTATCGGTTTTGCTGATTAATCGGCACTGATAGTTGATTGCTGGAACTATCGGCTATCGGCATAAATCCATGCTGATAGTTTTTCTGGGTTGCGTCCATTGCTGGAGTGGCTGAGAAGCTCCGTAGTCATTATACAGTACGAGAGCGAGAGCGGCCTCTAGAGGCGATTCACTGACAGCATGTGCTGTTTGTTTTGACACATGAGCGGGAAACTTCAGATCTGGATTTAAATGCAGCCGACAGAAAATTCTGCAGCGCCATTCACATTGTTTTCCATTAAATTACATTACATTTGTCCCAAATCATTGTTAATGTACATAATGACTTCACCCTAGGCTGTAAAATTGTATTGTGCATTTTCAGCGAAACATTTGTCTTTCTGTGGCTCTAATAAAGTCTGTATGCTTGATATAGAGAGCTGTAATATAGATTGTGCTTTCTCTTTGTGTTCGCTCTGTTCATTTAAACATCGAACTTCAAACTCATTTATGCTGCTTTGTTCATTCTTGAACCAAACTTTTCCCCATTTGGTGATTAAATAAACCGTTATAGACTGCTGCTTGAATTGAACGCTACGCATCCTGTGTGTGTGTGATAACCTGCGAGTTTGTCCTAGACACAGCTCTGCGCTTTTGCCCGGTGTGTGACTAACATATTTTGTTATTTTGATTAGATAGTCACAAGTGTTCTAGAATAGAAGCAGTTAAAGTGTGAGAGTGTACATACAATATCCATATGTATGCAATTTCAATGCTATGGCCTTTGTGTAGATGGCCATCTTTAAGCATGACTTTTGAAATGAAATGGTTACACTTTACAATAAGACTCCATTTGTAACATAACGATTAATGAAAGCTGTATAAGTATCGTTCCTTGCTAGAGTGTGTCAATTCAACATTTACTACTAACACATTTTTAAATGTTAACGTTTCTTCTGTTAACATTAGTTATTAAAATATGAACTACATTTAATGATCAATATAATAATTAATATTCATATTTTTATTCATTTACAAAATATGGGTCAGTTTGTTTTTTATGTTACAGCCAATGCTGATTTTATAGTTGCTGAGCGGCAAAGAGATTCAGATTTTGATGTTTCTTAAATCCAACAGATTCACCAATAATAATGTACAGTTAGATTTTTCAACAGAAAAAAGTTCTTCATTCATAGTCACATGACCAAATTATTATTGTTTAATTAGCCAATATGTAAAGCGTTAGGTAATGCTTTAACAACTTATTAATCATAAACAGTTCTCTCTTTAGATTAGGTCATGAAAAATGTGAATATGTCATTAAGTGCTTTAAACCAACTTTTAATTTTATGTGTGTGTGTGTGTATCTATAGGCATAATGTCTGTCGGAGGAGGTGAAGGTCATTCGGTCTCTGGTCACAGGTCAAGGGTCAGACGGACTGACTGACAGCACTGAGATACAGATGAGACGTGCAAGTATTCAAACTTAGTCTTATTAATTGATACATTAGGTATCATTTTCACCTTTTTACAAAGGTGTGTTTGAACTAAGAATCTGATGTTTCCCTTCAGGCTGTAAATCTGCTGAATATGCAAATGGTTCTATAACTTCATATTCCTTATTTCTCTTCTCTTTACTGCGTTAAGCTTTTAACCCTTTCCTATACCAACTGTATGTGTGTGTGTGTGTGTGTGTTTATGTGTATGTTAGACCAGTTTAAGTGTTTATGTAGTATGTTGGGCCAGTTTAATTGTTTATGTAGTTAATAAAACCTTACTTGTATTACACTTGACGTGGTTCATTGTTTGCTCATATCTGGAGTCACTTAATCATGCAGATTTATGCTACAAGCTTTTGTAGAATTGTACAGTAAGGAAGTTATTTCCCTTAACCAGGAAATTAACGTTCTTAGAATTGACAAGACAGTTGACCCTGAGAGGTCAGCTAAATATCTACAGCGGATCTAAAATATGAATAATTAATTATAACTAGTTATGATTAATTATTCATATTTCCCATGAGCTGATTCGTTACAGCTATTATTATTTATATTTTTACTTACTTTACTGTATATTCTATATATTTTTACGTATTTTGTATTGTCCGTGTAAGTCATATTTGTTCCCCTTCTACCCTGTCATTCACGAGATGAGTAAACAAAGTAAGAATTTCATTGTACTCTAGTACATATAAAATTCTAGACAATAAAGCTCTTGAATCTTGAATCTTGAATCTAGACAGCACGTATGTGTCACTTACTGTATGTACATTACAACTCTTATGCACTGCATTGAGCAGCACTGACTTCCCTGTCCGGCGTAGAGATTAATAATTCAAGAGAGGCTTCTGATTCAATTAATCTCTGGCATGGTTAAGTGGGGGTTCAAGACGAGTCGTCTGCCTTTAATGAGGGAAAACTGAAGGAGTAGCATGGCCTGCCAGACCGGAGGGCATCACAGGACATTACTTATCTAGGTCTGAGCACTCTGGAAGTGCATTAAGTAGCTTTATTATATTGCCAAATTGTAATGACAGTCTGTGTATTAATGTTTGAGAAGAATGCGTGTGCTGAGGAGATGCAGTGAGTGGAGGATCTTAAATGGCCACTCGTGCAGAAACAGTTCAAGCTCGTTAGTATCTGAGCGCTTAAAAATGACACACATCTGTTTGTTAGTGATGGTTTGATGTTTCAATTCGACGATTAATTCACCTTCAAAATTCATCTTCTCTTCCACTGCAGCCCTCAAATCTCATTCTCCATCCTGCATATTAGAACCGTCATGTCGCATTCAGTTATGACTCACGTGAGAACCATTGGCGTTTGGCATCATGTTTGATTCTGAACGCGATCGCGGATAACATTTCAGATATTCAGAGGAGGAAACAATGATCTGTTAATAATAACTTAATGCCTAAGCATCATATGGATGTTACATTTCGGGTTCAGTTTTTTCATGTTTTCATTGTGTTTTGGTTCTGTCATCCTTGTTTTGTCCTTTGACCTAGTTTCTGTTTAATTACTGATAGAGGTCGACCAATGTATCGGTTTTGCTGATTAATCGGCACTGATAGTTGATTGCTGGAACTATCGGCTATCGGCATAAATCCATGCTGATAGTTTTTCTGGGTTGCGTCCATTGCTGGAGTGGCTGAGAAGCTCCGTAGTCATTATACAGTACGAGAGCGAGAGCGGCCTCTAGAGGCGATTCACTGACAGCATGTGCTGTTTGTTTTGACACATGAGCGGGAAACTTCAGATCTGGATTTAAATGCAGCCGACAGAAAATTCTGCAGCGCCATTCACATTGTTTTCCATTAAATTACATTACATTTGTCCCAAATCATTGTTAATGTACATAATGACTTCACCCTAGGCTGTAAAATTGTATTGTGCATTTTCAGCGAAACATTTGTCTTTCTGTGGCTCTAATAAAGTCTGTATGCTTGATATAGAGAGCTGTAATATAGATTGTGCTTTCTCTTTGTGTTCGCTCTGTTCATTTAAACATCGAACTTCAAACTCATTTATGCTGCTTTGTTCATTCTTGAACCAAACTTTTCCCCATTTGGTGATTAAATAAACCGTTATAGACTGCTGCTTGAATTGAACGCTACGCATCCTGTGTGTGTGTGATAACCTGCGAGTTTGTCCTAGACACAGCTCTGCGCTTTTGCCCGGTGTGTGACTAACATATTTTGTTATTTTGATTAGATAGTCACAAGTGTTCTAGAATAGAAGCAGTTAAAGTGTGAGAGTGTACATACAATATCCATATGTATGCAATTTCAATGCTATGGCCTTTGTGTAGATGGCCATCTTTAAGCATGACTTTTGAAATGAAATGGTTACACTTTACAATAAGACTCCATTTGTAACATAACGATTAATGAAAGCTGTATAAGTATCGTTCCTTGCTAGAGTGTGTCAATTCAACATTTACTACTAACACATTTTTAAATGTTAACGTTTCTTCTGTTAACATTAGTTATTAAAATATGAACTACATTTAATGATCAATATAATAATTAATATTCATATTTTTATTCATTTACAAAATATGGGTCAGTTTGTTTTTTATGTTACAGCCAATGCTGATTTTATAGTTGCTGAGCGGCAAAGAGATTCAGATTTTGATGTTTCTTAAATCCAACAGATTCACCAATAATAATGTACAGTTAGATTTTTCAACAGAAAAAAGTTCTTCATTCATAGTCACATGACCAAATTATTATTGTTTAATTAGCCAATATGTAAAGCGTTAGGTAATGCTTTAACAACTTATTAATCATAAACAGTTCTCTCTTTAGATTAGGTCACGAAAAATGTGAATATGTCATTAAGTGCTTTAAACCAACCTTTAATTTTATGTGTGTGTGTGTGTATCCATAGGCATAATGGTTTTTACACTGTACAAACTGTATATTCTCTCCCTTAATTATAACCCTACACCTAAACCTACCCATAACACAAAACTAGAGATGCAGAGAGAGAGTGTTTTCTGTGATGGGTTAGGTTTAGGGGATAGAATGTAGTTTTTACAGTAGAAAAAAACAATATGCCTATGGAGAGTCCCTGTAAACCACTTGTGTGTGTGTGTGTGTGTGTGTGTGTGTGTGTGTGTGTGTCCTAAATGTATTTGTAAACATTTTAAGGGACAGTGAATATGAATGCAATTAATGTGTAATAAAGGTTGATTTAAAGCACTTATTTAATGGACATTTTCCCAGTTTCTGTGACCTAAAGTGATAACTAGGCAATGCTTTCTTACCAACTGACAATTCCTTTACTATGAGCTAATTAAACCAAAATAATTGTGTTAATTACAGTGATAATGATTGAAGAACTCACTATTTGTATAGAGTCTATTAATGTATTAACTACAGTATATAAACTGTGAATTAACTATAAACTAATAATTTGTTAATGATTTGTAAGTCCTTCATTAGTGTATACATGTGTCACCAACACAGGTCTACATTTCTTTTCTTTTTTTAAAGATTTATTTTTGCCTTTATTTTTGTTAGGAAAGTTGATCGACAGGATGTGACGTGGGAGAGAGAGAGAGAGAGAGAGAGAGGGCGGCATTGGGAAAGGTCCACGAGTCGGGATTCGAACTCAGGACACCTGAAGCGCACCGGCGCTACATGTCGGCACAATTTACAATGAATAATCATGTACTTATACCTAAATTAAATATTACTTTAATAAGAACTAATGATGAGTTAATACATGTACTAATCAAGAACTACCCTTAATACTAACGCTAATTCATATGTGAACACTTACTCCAAAGTGTTAATTAATCTTTTAACTATCAAACATATAGTCAGGGTGGTCTTTATTCACACATTAATTCAATGACTCATGTAGTAGTAGTTAAGGTTAGTTCTTGATTAGTACATGCCTTAACTCATCATTAGTTCATTTGCACAGTAGATTTGCCGCAGTTCTTATGGATTTAATGTCTTCGTTTTTTCTTTATCTGAATATGTGAGACCAGATCTGTGTGGACTGTACTGCCTGTTTTTAGATCTTACAGGATTTTTACAGTTAATGGCAATTTTTTTGGTGTGAAATCCAACATGCCTAAAGGCCTGGGTATAATTTCATTTTCTGTGTTATTTATTTTCATTTCATTTCAGCTCCGTCTATGACACATGCAATGCAGACATCAGCGGACAAAAATTACAAACTGTCCATGAGCCGGACCAGAATATGGATGTGCACGTTCGGTTTAAGACTTTAGAGCAGTATGTGTGTGTAACATGTGTGTGTTTATGTAAGTGATCTAACATATAATGGAGGCATGAACATGTATGTGCAGCAGGGATGACCCTCAGTGTGAATGAAGACAAGGAGATGGGATGGGCTGCGTGCTATACCTCACCCTACTTAGAATGCAAGCTTGCACACTCCGTCCCAGAAAGCTGAAGGCGGAATTTGTTAGCAGTCTCAAGGGTATTAGTGTGAGTTATTCATAAATACCCATAGTAATCGACTTCCATCAATCTCCCATGATTCATGTCTCCTTATTTACATGGAAACAGTTTGAATGGAACATCATGATACAGAAATTGTGTAAATGGAAAGATCTCACTGCACTAATGATGTAATGAGGACTCTGTTTTGAAATGTGCAACAATTTTTCTTCTGGAACTGGAAATGTTCAGTTGAGCATGGTAAAAGTGTGCTGGGTGTGTATAAATGAGTTTTTATTATTATGTCAGCTCTAGTTGTCAAGGTGCCGGTCTGATCTGGGTTTGTTTGTGTTGTGTCCTTGTTTGTCTGGAGCACAGGACTGTTTTGCACATGACCCCTCTTGTTTTCTGTCCTGTGCCAGATCGAATCTCTGCTCTGCTGAGTTTCATCTGTGTTGTTCGTGATCTTGTTTCTGCTCTTGCCAAGTCTAGTCTTGCACAGTTTTCATGCCATGAGTTTGATGCTTTCTGAAATTAGGGTTATTCCTTTATTGTTTAGTTTTGTGCTGTCTAGTTTCTTGTGTTTGAGCTCCTGCCTTTTTGTTTTTCCCTTTCTCCTTTTTGCTCCCCAGCTTCCCCATCTGCTCTGGCTGCTGGATTCCCTACTCCCTGCCACCATCCCCCCATCCTGTTCCATCCATCCAGCTGCACTTCTAATATCAGTCTTGTCCACCAGCCCCAGAAGATTCCAGTCAACTCTGCCTCAACCCCCCTTAACCTCTCTCTCTCTCTCTCTTTAGCCATCGCCATTCCCTGTGCCCTGGTGCTCATTGGTGAGCCCGTCTGTCTCATTTCCCTTGGTCTGTGTCTCTCAGCCATGCGCTCTGGAACCCCTTTCCCGGACGCCTCCTGTTGGGCTGACACTCACTTCCATGGACCTAGCTGGAATCTCTCTGGTTATAACCCCCTCAGACAGTGGCTTAACAATTACTTCCTGAGCTCCTGTTTTCGTGTTTTGAAACTCTAATAAATCATTGTTATCCCTGCAACTGATTCCTCCTCTTACCACCATGAAAATGGTGTTCATTTTAGACCCATAACCCCATCTCCCACATATAGAGTAATGAATGATTGCTTTTCATTAGAAGCCACATCATAGTGGACCTCTTAATAATTAATGAAGTGGGCTCTGGTTAATCCTAATGACCTGGCAAAAGACTGTTATTGGATTCATTATAAGGAATCTGCTATAATGTCACTATCCAATTAATGAAGAAAATCCTTCTGCTCATGACACCAGCGGCATGATTGGAACAGAAACCCGACTGAGAGTTTAGAAGCACTGTAGCAGCACCTGTGAAACGACAGCCAACGCTTTCATCCAAATGACATACAAACAAGCAGAAGTGGAGAAATACTTGTTTTCAGTGTTATATTTTAGAGTGTTTTAGCATTCATTTAGTACTTTAATATGGTATTCTGACATTCAAGAACCATTAACGAACCGAACGTCATAATTCAGTTTCAGAATTGGCTTAAGCAGGATGCATGCATTAGTGTGCATTTAAAAATGTAAGAATATTATTAGCTGCTTATGTTCTGTGTGACATAAAAAGCATTTGCGGATAAAACAGAAGGGTCAGTCTCTTAATAAATAGTGTACATTAAAGTTTTCATGTTTTTCACCTGGAGTGTCACGACAAGCCTTCAATATTCAATAAACCTTTCCTTAGAGGAGAATGACACTGTGAGTCGGAAAACCTTCTGACACATATTAATATTTCAGGTCAGCCCGCTGCCATCACTCTGACTATATTTGACATGTCACCGACACATTTGGATGTCAGTTCTCCTCAGTTTTCGTAGAGCTGGCAGTATTTTGATGGCACTAAACTGCCATGCCAAATAATTTCGCAGAGAGTGTAAAATTGCATGGGCTCACACCCAGCAGCATCTCCTGCTGGAAAAGTGCTTGCATGCTCCAGTTTTTCTGCATTACAATGCCATAATTTATCAGTCACACATTTTTACAGACTCTTGCTCTGCAAACTATCTTAAGTTTCCCCGAAACAGTCACAGAATGAGTCTGACCTATTGGCAGCAATGTTTGAGAATCAGTTAACTTCATTTCTACTTATGTTCTGTCGAAATGCTAAACATGTAAAAGGTTTGTTGTTTTTTTAACAAATATATAGAGAGTGTGTTGTAGAGAGAGTGATATATAGTGAGTGGTCCCAGACATTATCAGTGGTTTTTGTTGGTTCTTAGTCACCATCACTACTCCTGCCACTAATCCTACCTATTCTACCTGTTCTGGTCTGCTTTTGACTCCTGTGACGGTTAAGTTTAGTGTGGGACTGTACAGACGTGAATTTACATTTCTTTCAGTCTGAGGCTAATTCATTTCAATTTTGGTGTGAAAGGGCTTTTACATTTTCCAAAAATATAACTTTTTTTAAATAAAAATAAACAAACAAACAAGCAAGCCCAGGCCTGATGAGAAAAATTAATGCAACACATTGCTTTCCATAAAAAGTAACTAAGTAATGCAATGCGTTACTTTTTAAGGGAGTAACGCAATATTGTAATGCATTACTTATGTGTTGCCAATTATAATTTAAACATGTTGCTTTGTGAAAAGTGCTTTACAGATAAATCTGAATTTAATGTTTCTTTTTATACTAAAAGTGAATAGAAAAAAGTAACAATGCAAAGTTAATATTTTATTACATTTGCTTTGGTTTTGAAACTGTGGCATTATATACAACAATTTTTTTAATTTAAAAATAAATATACTGTATATTTAATTTAATTTAATTTGTTTTACTTTTATTTAAATAGTGCTTTATACAATACATATTGTGTCAAAGCAGCTTTACAGTGTCAAACAAGAAAATAGTGTGCTGATAATGCAAGAGGACAATAGAAAAATCAGTTCATTGTTGATTCAGTGATGTCACCGTCCAGCTCAGTTCAGCTTCTTCCAATAGTGTCTGTGCAATCAGTCAAGCGTCCCCAACTACACAAGCCAAAGGCGACAGTGGCAAGAAACCAAAACTCCATCGGTGACAGAAATGGAGAAAATGCAGCCTAACAATCCTTTAACGGATTTGAATTAAAGAAATGAATCTAACCTTGAGGTCATGAACGCATGAATTATCGTTTCTGCATTTGACATTGAAAGCATAGGTTGCAATTTAGATATATTTTTAAGATGGAAAAATGTGGTTTTACAAATGCTAGAAACATGATCAGTTGATTTTGATATTCTAGGTATTATCAAATGGCCAGAGTTTTGAGATCGCAGCGGACGTGAAGGACAATAATGCAATAAGAGCTCGTTCAAACACTGAGGTGCTAAACCATTCAGGGCTTTATAAGTAATTAGCAGGATTTTAAAATCTATACGATGTTTAATAGGGAGCCAGTGCAGTGTTGACAGAACCGGGCTAATATGGTCATACTTCCTGGTTCTAGTAAGAACTCTAGCTGCTGCATTTTGGACCAGCTGGAGTTTGTTTATTAAGCGTGCAGAACAACCACCCAATAAAGCATTACAATAATCTAACCTTGAGGTCATGAATGCATGAATTATCGTTTCTGCATTTGACATTGAAAGCATAGGTTGCAATTTAGATATATTTTTAAGATGGAAAAATGTGGTTTTACAAATGCTAGAAACTAGCTATCAAATAGCACACCTAGGTTCCTAACTGATGACGAAGAATTAACAGAGCAGCCGTCAAGTGTTAGACAGTGCACATTTATAATAAGATGCCCTTTTAAGCACTTTAGTTTAACTGAGACTTATGAGTTTGTAGATGTTTAAGAGGCTGTTGTGTCAATCTTGATTTAGGCCCGTAAGAGAGAATACACAAAACAAATGACTTCAAGTGCAAAACGATGCTCTTTCCTGTCTGCATCACCTGGTTCATGACTGGGTTTCAACACAAAACAACATCACAATTTAAAAATGTCATTTTTCCCCCAGGTATTTGTGTCAGTATTTACATATTCTTCTAAGTTTCTGAGTATTTATTGTTTACACATAATATATAATTTATTTTTAGCTACTACTATAATTGATTTGATTATTTATGTGCCATGTTTCAGCAGAAATGAGTATCAATTTTCACTTTCTTTGATTGGATTTTTAACCATTTAATAGCCACTTTTGCAGTGGAGAATGACAGTTTACTGTATAATAGCAATAGAAAACCCTTCCAAGCACAGATCCTTCCTGCAGCTCAAGGTGTGTCTGTTTGTGCTAAAGTCTAACAGAGCTGCAGCTTCTTCACTGAACACACTGCTCTTCCTGTCTGAGCAGGAGAAAGATAATTTAATTGTGTCCTTTTGAAGATAGTACTTCAGTGTCTAGAGAGAAGCGTCCTGAGGTGTTTGTGTTTGTCAGGCCTGTGGGAAACTTTAGTGAGGATGTACTATCTGGAGAAGAGCTGCTGTTATCAGCACATTAACCCCGTCAGAGCCGCTCACTGAGGACCACAGCAGCTGCTGCTCATGATGGGAGTGATTTCAGATGATAATGCCACGCTCACAGATCCCAAGATGAAAATACACACCAGTGTTCTTAAGTGCGCAGAGAAGATTCTGCCTGTTTCACAGCACACACACACACACACACACTGACACTGACACTGACACACACACACACTCACACTGACACACTCACACACACACACACACAACACACACATTTAGTTTTACGTTCTAGTGTTGACGAATCTGGATTGTTATAAATGAGGAAGTGTGTGGCTGGCTTTTGTGAGGGCTTTCCATTCCTCAGTTTCTCCAAACATTATCTTTGTGAGCGTCTTTTGTGAGTTCCTTTCACCTTCCGGTTTTGGCATGGCGCCAGTGTTTGGCTTTGCCTCTGTGGTTGGATTTTCACCCCGACTCGTTTTATTTGTTTTCTGCGCTATATTGCTGTTAAGTTTGTCCACAAATGTCATGTCTACTGCATGGGTGTATGATCGCCAAATGATGCTTCTGATTCGATCCTCTATGGAGGAGTGCGGTGGGGTATGTACCTGGAGTGGTCCGGGTGCTTTTTTTTGCCCCGTTTATATGTCCGTCTGCACCCGTTACTCGCTATGGAGAAGGCCTAATGGGACGCACAAAGAAGCGGCGGAGAAGGCGAGGAAAAAGGGCAGGACGGCAGATGCATTTTAAAAGACTCCTGAAGTTGGGACTCTTTTATGATGACTCCAGACCATCGTATCTTCGTTCTGTCTTCCCGGACATCCCTAGGGTTTTGGTCCATCTGCCCCGGAGAAAACTTACATCTGATCGCTGCCGTGATCCTCGCCCTCTGCGTCAGGTGTTGCTTTGGCACCGCTCAAGATGGCTTTGATTAATGCCCGTTCAATTTCAAACAAGTCATTTCTGCTCTGTGAATGATTTACTTCCAAAAACCTGGATTTTATGTTGCTGATGGAGACATAGCAAAGGAGTATGGAGTACTGTCATCTGATCGAGGTCTGTCCTGTGGATTGTTCTTTTATCAGCACACCTAGACACACGGGCTGTGGTGGAGGACTTGCTGTGGTTTTTAAAAAGCATTTTATTTGCCAGTCGATGACTGCTGGTGGTACGTACTCTTCATTTGAACTACAGATGACTAAGGTTGGTCGTTCAAACTCATCTTATTGTTTTTTAGTTTATCGGCCACCTGGGCCAGCGGCCTCTTTTCTGAGAGAATTTATTGACATTTTATCGCCCATTATTAAAGCTGCAGTCCATAACTTTTTTTGGTTAAAAATGATCCAAAATCAATATTTGAGCAAGTACATAACCAGCCAGTTTTCCAAACTATCGCCTTACTTTACCCCGATTCACAACGGTTAGCTTATAATAATGTTTTCAAATTTGAGTGGTACGGGTAGGTTTTCGCAGGAAATTCGAGCATGGCACGGTGTCATTACGTCACGTCTATAAACATAAAGAAGTTGTCCCAGCTACTAGGCTATCGCATGTGAGGATCCTGCAGGTGGTCGATCGTTTATAGCCTTTTCTCACAGCAGCCAGAATAATTAAATGTATCATTTTGGTGGCGAATTGTAATCCATAAAGAATTATGTGTTTATGAAACACATGTGTCACGACACGGTGTCTGGAGGCAGGCAGGACAACGAGGATTCCAATAATGACTTTTAATGTAGACAGATGATGCTTGTAATGCTGCTTCTGAATTTTTAAATATTATGGAATCTTTTAATTTTATTCAACATGTCTCTGGTCCTACGCACAGTAAGGGTCATACGCTCGATCTAGTTTTCTCTCACGGTCTAAACATTGGCACTATTTGCATTGAAGATGTATATGTTAGTGATCACAAATGCATTTTATTTGATCTTGCTTTTAATGAGGATTCTCTGCCTGTTAAGCGAGCATCCTGCTCTTGCATGATTAACCAGCGTGCTGTTGAAAATGTATCAGCCGCCTTTGACTCAAGCTCGGTTATTATCTCAAATGACATTGACGCTACTGTACAGTCATTTAATGAACATTGCACCCTGCTACTGGACAGAGTGGCTCCTTTTAAAACTCGACAAACCCCCATTGTTAACACCTCTCCGTGGATAAATAATGCCATCCACAGTTTTAGACGTGTTTGTTGGAAGACTGAGTGTCTATGGAAAGCAACTCAGCACCAAGTCCACCGCCTGCATCTTAAAGAGCTCTTGTCAGATCTAAATGAGATGATCAAGGATGCTAGAGCATCTTATTTTATGAAACTGATATCTGCCTGCAAAAGGAATCCTAAAACTTTGTTTTAAACTGTTAACAATATTGTCCCTCCTGCTACATCTCTTTTCCCTGTGTTTTCTAATAATGACTGCAATCATTTTTATCTCATTTTGTGGACAAGGTTATGGCTGTCAGGGCAAACATTGCATGACCGGCAAATCCTCTTACAGTTACCCGACAAAGTCTTTCAAATTTGGACTCCTTTAGCCCCATTTCCCTAAATGACATCAAGTTAGTGGGCATGATGAAACCTTCCCAAAGCCCTGTGGATATTTTGCCTATGTTTCTGTTTATGAAATCTATTACATCTATTGGCCCAATTATAAACCTATCTCTTAGGCTGAGCCAGGTCCCTAGGTGTTTTAAACATGCTGTTGTTCAGCCTCTCTTGAAAAAGAGTAGCCTTGATGTAACATAATTTAATAACTACATGCCTATTTCTAAATTGCCTTTCTTCTCTAAAATCTTAGAAAAAATAGTGGCAATGCAGTTAATTATGGTTTTGGAGGCTCATAATATCTGTGATACATTTCAGTGTGTGTTCAGTCTGCCCTTCTTAGGGTCTCAAATGACATTTTGATGGGTGCTGATGCTGGTGAATGCTCTGTGCTGGTCTTGTTAGACCTTAGTGCAGCATTTGATGCTGTTGATCACTGCACTTTGATTAATAGACTGCATTCACTAGTGGGCATTTCTGGATTAGCTCTGCATTGGTTATCCTCCTATCTTTCTGATAGGAGTTTTTCTGTGTCCATATGACCTTACATGTCAGACCCTGTTCCTCTGTCCTGTGGTGTGCCACAAGGTTCTGTGCTTGGCCCTCTGCTGTTTAGTCTATACAGTATATGCTTCCTCTTGGCAAGATTATTAGTAGTTTTAAAATATCTTATCATTGTTATTCCGATGACATCCAGTTATATATTTCTTTTAGTCCTGATAGACTAGACAAACTGTCCCTTCTGCAGAATTGTTTGGCCTCCATTACTAAATGGATGTCAGACAATTTTCTGCAACTAAATAATGATAAAACTGAAGTGATGATTATTGCCCCTGACTACATTACTTCTAAGATTAGGCAGGCTATTGGGTGTCTATCATCCTCAGATAGCAGTGACATAAGTAATCTGGGTGTCATTTTTGACAGGTCTATGTGTTTGAACAGTCATGTAAAATCTGTAGTTCGTTCATGTTTTTTCCATCTTAGGAACATTGCTAAGATTAGATCTATGGTTTCAAAAAAAGAGATGGAGATGCTTGTTCATGCATTTATCTCTACACGGTTAGACTATTGCAATGTTCTGTACACTTGTTTGAACAAATCTTCTATGGATCGATTACAAGTTGAACAGAATGCGGCTGCAAGGCCTTTGACTAGGACCAGCAGGAGGTCGCACATTACTCCCGTGCTTAAGGCCCTGCATTGGCTTCTCATTGGTTTTAGAGTGCATTTTAAAATTTTGGTCATTACTTATAGAGCCCTGCATGGTCAGGCACCCTCTTATATCCAGGATCTATTACATGCACACTACCCTGGCCGGTCTTTGAGGTCTTCTGGCCTAGACATTTTAACTATTCCCAGAACACGTCTTAAGACAATGACTGTGCTTTCTGTGTTGTGGCTCCAAGGCTTTGGAACTCTCTACCCTTATCAAAACACCTAAAGACATATCTTTTTGGACAAGCTTTTAACTAACAATAAGGTCTGGAAGCAAATTTTTGTGATATTTGGTGGTATTTGTACAGCTGGTATTTAACTTGTTTTGATTTTAATTTTATTGTAAAGCACTTTGAGACTCCTTGTCTGTGAAAGGTGCTATATAAATACATTTTACTTAATTACTTGTGTGTCATTCTCAAAACCTGTTAAAACAAATGCCTGTTATATAGGCCTAGACTACACATCAACCACATGTTTATAATGAGATCCCAGCTATTATGCATGTTTGGTCACTAATGCAATTATTGGCCTCCTTGGGAAATATGAGCAAAGATAACGGTAAACTAAAAAAAATATTAAAAATCACAAAAATCTAACCTTTCATTGAAGTGAAACAATTGAAAATGGGGGGAAAATCAGCAAGGGTAGCACAGGTCTATACCAACTCCAACAATAAAATTAACCAATAGTTAATAGTTTAGCCAAATTAACCAAAAGCAAAAGTGAAAGAAAAACATGTTTGATGAAACAACCATGCCATTTTAGCAAGTCTTTATGGTGACTTGTTTTCATGGGACTCGTACTCGAACAGTGTAGAAGTACATCCCAATAAGCCTGGGTTGCAATAAATAAATAAATATATTTATTTATACCTTTATTTTGCTGGATGTAAAAACACTAGCTTCATTTCCTTAGGAAAGTATGAAAGACCTAAATCCAACCTAATTTATTTTCATATATTGAAAAGGAAGGGGCTCGTGTGGGAATTGAAGCTCTAAACAAATTATGGAGTGGGCTGAAACGATGGTGCTCTTCCGGGTTCGTTCTGTGAGAGAGACCTGATGAACGGCGCTCTGCTTAATGAAGTTAATCAACCACGAGACCCTCGAGAAGGCTAGTCCTGCCACTCTTTAGCATCTGTTATATATGTATTTATACTAATTTAGACACCAATAAACCCAGTGGGCTGCATGTTGTGTGGAGTTTCTGACATGTCTTCACATGCAGCTCAAATTCTCATATGGCTAATTCACAATTCTCCTCAGGGACTTCAGGAGCCTGATCGAGACGGTGCGCAGCACATCGCCTGCGACGAGGATCATCATGTCAGGACCGCTTCCCATGTATCGACGAGGACACGAAAGGTTCAGTAGAATGTTTGCTTTAAATGAATGTTTACTGTCATGGTGTAAAGAACAGAAACTGCTCTTTATTAATAACTGGAATCTTTTCTGGGAGCGTCCTAGGTTTTTTCGTGCTGATGGCCTGCACCCCAGCAGAGTAGGAGCGGAACTCCTTTCGGACAACATCTCCAGGACGCTACGCTCCATATGACTAGTAAGTCAAAAACAATTTTTAAAGCTTGGGCTCCTAAACATTAGATCACTCGCACCCAAAGCAGTTATTGTAAATGAAATTATCACAGATAGTAGTGTTGATGCACTCTGCTTGACTGAAACCTAGCTTAAACCAAATGACTATATTGGTCTTAATGAGTCTACTCCACCAAGCTACTGTTATAAGCATGAGCTCTGTCAGATTGACAAAAATGTAAAAGATTGGATGACCAATAATTTGACAGAGATGTTACTTATTGGACCAAGAAACAGCACACAGAATCTCTTAGATTAGAATTTGCATCTTGAGGGATGTACGGTTACTTCCTCTACAGTCCAAACCTTGGGTGTTATATTAGACGGCAACATGTCTTTGGAAAATCATATTTCCCATGTTAAAAAAAACAGCATTCTTCCATCTTAGATACATCGCCAAGCTACGAAACATGTTACCTGTTTCTGATGCAGAAAAGCTAGTTCATGCATTCATGACCTCTAGACTGGACTATTGTAATGCACTGCTAGCTGGTTGTCCTGCATCTTCAATAAACAAGCTACAGGTGGTCCAAAATGCAGTGGCTAGAGTCCTTACTAGGTCAAGAAAATATGATCATATTACCCCAATTTTAAAATCTCTGCACTGGCTACCAATTAGAGTTTTTTTTAATGCTTACACACAGTTTTTATGTATGTACAACTGATGAATTTACACAGTTATGCAACTGAACTGAATCAATACTGAACTGACTTGAGTAGGGATGCACTGATACCATTTTTTACTATTACATTATATACAGTACTATTATAAACTAGGTTAGTGGATAATTCAGCAGCAAAAGGTACTGTAGAAAAATCATGAGCACCATTTTATAAAATTAAACATTTAGTGAAAACATTATTTATTGGGGAACAAATAAAAGTGAATAAGCATAGGACTAAATCTGGTAAAATGTTACACATTGCTCATTGTTTTGTTGTAAAATACATTCATGAAAAATAAGTAAATATATTTATACAGAAATATATACAATAAAATTAAAAGGCATTTCTTTTAAATGTATAGCACAGTAATGAGGCAGCAACATAGGACAGATAGGACAGAACAAGAAAGGCTATCAATAATCTTTCATTGCACAAAAATATAATAACACGAAAGGCTCCAATACTGAGCGGCCCAAAGTGCTTCTGCACATCCCGTGTGCAGAATGATGTGCTTGAAGCAACACAGAGTCACAGTGCAGATCCGCATAGAAAAGTTAGTCAAGTCAAGTCACCTTTATTTATATAGCGCTTTTAACAATACAGATAGTGTCAAAGCAACTGAACAGCATTAATTAGGAAAATAGTGTGTCAATAATGCAAAAATGACAATAGTAAACACTAATTTTTCAGTTAAAGGCAGTTCATCATTGAATTCAGTGATGTCATCATCAGTTCAGTTTAAATAGTATCTTTGCAATAATTTGCAATCAAGTCAACGATATCGCTGGAAAGGAAGTGTCCCCAACTAAGCAAGCCAAAGGCGACAGCGGCAAGGAACCAAAACTCCATCAGTGACAGAATGGAGAAAAAACCTTGCGAGAAACCAGGCTCAGTCGGGGGGCCAGTTCTCCTCTGACCAGACAAAACCAGCAGTTCAATTTCAGGCTAGCAAAGTCACATTGTGCAGAGGAATCATCTGGTTCCTGTGGTCTAGTCCCGGTGGTCGTCTGAGACAAGGTCATTACAGGGGATCTGCAGCTGGGGCTCATCTAGTTGTCCTGGTCTCCGCTGTCTTTCAGGGCTGTAGAGGTCCTCTCTAGGTGCTGATCCACCAAGAACAACCACCCAATAAAGCATTACAATAATCTAACCTTGAGGTCATAAACGCATGGATTAACATTTCTGCATTTGACATTGCAGTTCAAAGAACAAAGGGAAGAGATATTGATGTGAAGTGTATTTTATCTGTGTGATAGTTTATTGAGCCTTTTCTTTGAACAGTTTTAAATTTCAGTTCATGTGCACGTGAAGAACAATTCATACTCTCTACCAGTGGTGGCTCGTGGGTTTTAAAATAGAGGAGGCACACTAATTGTATTGGTCTGGGATCCCTGCCGATTATTATTATTAGGCCTATTATTATTTGCTTAACCACTTTAAAATGGCTTTTTGGTTGCTTTTAGTCAGAAAACGTAAAGAAAATGACACACATACAGCAAGATAATATAATTTCACTTACCTGGCCTATCACTTGAAGCAAACATCCATCCAGTGTTCGAACTATACCGTGGACTTTGGGGGAGCCCACTTGTTTTTTTTTTATT
>NW_015655563.1:51798-56551 GCF_001515625.1 Sinocyclocheilus rhinocerous
CTCCCCTTCTCTATCACCTAGCGGTTGTAATTACATCAGCAGATTCGGAACATTCGCCATAGAAAAGCGGTGCTTTCCAACTTCATTAACATGTTATGGTATTACAGCTGTGAAATTACAAACAAAAAATACACATTCTGAGACATGAACTGAAATGAATTGTGAATTGTATTAACATTAATTTGTCTTCCTCCCATTTTCACCTCAAAATTTTGGGGAAGCTGTGCCTCCCCTGCCTCCCCGACGAGCCGCCACTGCTCTCTACTCCAGTGCTGTGATCTAACAGACAACAAAAGTAGAAAGTAACATGATTTAGAAACAGCACTAAACTCCAGCAAGATAAAGTCATTTTATGCAAAACCATTGATCTTTATCTACAGATCAAGTATAATACAGTTTTTTACGATTGCTTACACACTAAAATTAAACTTTTCCAACAATTAGCAAAACCTTACACTCAAGGAGCAAAACACAAGGCTAGATTTGCACAACTGTAGGCACATTGTCAGCTTCACACTATTTGCAAAACATTACACACAGTGATTTGCAAAACACTAAACACACTTGTATACATCAGACACAGAAGTATATCATGATGTCACTTCCTTGCAATTCCAAAGCACTGACTGTCAAATTACCACACCTATGAGCCAATCTGTTAAACACAGCCATCAGGTGCACATCTGAAGTGTTGTGCTACTTTGGTGTAGGGTTGTGTTAATTGTGTGTAGTGTTTTGACAAACCGGGCCCTGTTTTCAAAATTGTACTTAAGCAATCGTAAAAAACTGTAATAGGAACACTGAATCATCTTGGAGAGAGTTTCATCTTCTTGACTGTCGTAACAGAATGCGACACACAGTTTTTATGCTTAATGTATATATTAATATGCAATATGAATATGCATAAAAGCCAAGTGAGAAAGTCAAATTTATTTCTAAAGCACTTTATAAAACATAGATTGTATAAAGATAAAAAATATAGATAGCAGCTCTAACAAGTCAACAGTGTCATTATACAGCTCAAGTCAGTTCAGTATTGATTCAGTTCAGTTGCACAACTGTGTAAATTCATCGGTTGTACACACATACTGTATATCCAGTGCATATGTGCATATGCATGTGTGTGTGACAAACTCCTGTGCTCCACTGCACTCTGAACAAGCAGAAGACACACGAGAGAGTGGTGTTTTACATTCTTCACATCTGTGTGTGGTTTGGCGTGTATGTGGCTAATTATTTTGTTTGTGTGTAGAGTTACTACGCAAAAATACAATTTTTAGAAGAGTTAAAATAGTTTTGAATGAAGTGTTTGCTTTTGCAAGATATGTGTGATGTATTGCATGTTTTGTGTGTGTTTTGTGGTTTTGTGTGTAGAGTTTTGAGAAATGGAGCCATAGTTTCAAAAACTGTATAAGCATTTTTAAAAAACTGTAATTGTGTTCAGCGTTTGTTTGAATACATGTTATTAACTAACTGCATGATTTTTTTTTGTACATTTCTGCCATATGGATGTCACCTTGATAAGCTACTCCTAAATGTAATGTAAAAACTTTCATTTTCTGTGAAGCTGCTTTGCAATGATTTGTATCGTGCAGTGGTGGAGGTAACGAATTAGGGTAGACTTGAGTACAGTAGAGACACTTTCTGCTTTTTTCATCACTACACAAAAACTAGATGCTAAAATGAAGTGATTTTCCACATGATATTTCTTTTGCTTATGTACTTAAATATCATAAATTGATAATAGCCATAAGTAGTTTATATTTTCCACAATTAGCTCATAAACATAAGGTGCATTTTTGTCTCAACTGTACCCATATAGTGTACAGTTGAAACAGTACCATGGTACGGTTGAGACACCCATTCTTAATGCTCTAAAGCTGGCTAACGATTTATTGCAAATGTAATAAATTACAGTTGTGCATTTTTTTTTTTTCCCGGGATTCTCACGTATTTTACGATTCTATCCCGCTATCATCCCGTTTAAATATTTTCCTGTATATCTCCCGTATTTTTTATCTTTCTATAAAAAAAAAAATCCCACTGGGAGTATTTTATATGTTTGCTACATTCGCTTCTGGTAAAACTCCCATAATTTGTATGGGCCAAACCTCATTATATGAATAACCTACAGCCCAGTGATGCTATTGATATGTGCGCAGGTAGTACCGCGGGAAGGAAACAATGATCACTGGAAAAGACTCAGGTGGTGCTCCAGTGAAAAAAAATAAAATACATGTAAATGTATATTTGCATGTATAATGAGATATAGCTTACACTTCAAAATGCTATTTAATTGATTAAACATGAGCGCTGCAAGTTTCAAAGTCAGGTGCTGAGCTGTTTTGTTCACTGCGGTTACAGGGAAACGGTTATATTCCTGGCGAAAAGCGCCACCTGCTGGCATAGAATGAATTTGCATTTTTCAATAAGCCCTTCTGCTCCAAAGCCAAAAATGTCCCTTATTTTTACGCAGGAAACACGCAGTTGTAAATGTGAACTGGTGGATCGACAAGAAGATAATGAATAGAGCGAAAATAGCCTACACTAAGATATATTTATGTTACTAAATGAATGTAATTGTTTGATAATAATTGTTTAAATTAATATAAAAATAATATAATATAATATAATATAAAAATTGTTACTTTTGACTCCACCCCCCCTCCCGAATTTTGGTACCCAAATGTTGACAGGTATGACTACATTGCCTAACACACATGCAAACACACACACACACACACACACACACACATGTATTTCTAACATTATAGGGACATTCCATAAGCGTAGTGGCTTTTATACTGTACAGACAGTATATTTTATCCCCCTACATAGCAGTATATTCTATAACCCTATACCCCTAAACCTACCCATCACTCGAAACTTTCTGTATTTTTACATTTTCAATCATTCTGTATGATTTATAAGCTTGTTTCCTCATGGGGACCTAAAAAATTGTTCCCGTACGGTTAGAATTTACTGACTTGCATGGCACGATGCAATAAAATGTCTATTTTTAGAGCACAGAGTAAAGTTTGCAATGATATACGTTACGTTTAACAATCGTAAAAGGATAATAAGTTATTCATTGTGGAAGAGACATGGTGAAATGAAAATCTTACATTGGAAAATAAACTTTTGCCAATATCTTCGGAGTGGAAAGACGCACACCTTTCAAATTTCAACTGTACACATGTCCCAAACGTACTCAGTCTACCTTACACTACTCACGTAATTAAGTCGTTTTTTCGGGTACTTGTACTTTTTTGAGTATATTTTTAAAGCTGTACTTTTACTTGTACTTAAGTACAAATTAAGCAAAATAATCTACTTCATTACTTTTAAATAATAGTTTGTTACTGAGTATGCCCACAATTTAAATTGATATTCAAACCTTTGACTGAACTTCAGTAGCCAATAAAAATAAGATAAAGACATCCGATCGTAAAGGGACCAATAGCAGCCCTAATATCTGAACCGGGAAAAGCCGCCGCTGCAGCAGGTTTTGAAGATCTGATCAGACAGTGAGGGAGCTCACCGTAATTTATGGATTCAAAGTTTGGAGAAATAAACTACATGGTAGTGTTATCATAAATATCTATATTTTGATACCGATACTGAAATATCTGACACGGTTCCATTACACATTTTCCACAGTATCTGCATCTCAATCTCAAGCTCAGATACAAGCGGCGTCTCTCTCTCCTCTCTGACAGTGAGTTTGACACGCATCCGCCTCCTGTCGATTACAGAGTCTGAATGTCCGCGTGGGATTGCAGGTATTCCGCATAATTTTAATCATTCCCGTGCAAATGTGGTGAGCTCTTTATTGTAACATGAGAACACAGTCATGTACGGCTCTGTGCACAGACATTTTGAGAGGCAGTGGCCGAAATCACTGGGGGTGGGGCAGTTATCGCTCAGCCGTATATGTATGTATATACAGTATATATATATATATATATATTAGGGCTGGGTAAAAAATATTGATATCTCGATATTAATCGATTCTCATTTTTACGGAACGATATCGATTCTTAAATGCTAAGAATCGATTAGTCTAGCCTGTTTTCAGTTAATGGACAGAACGTTGAAAGGGCACTTCCCATCCAATATATCGCAATAAGCATTGTGCTTTGGTACTTTTAATATGAAACAAAGTCTCAGATTTCAAATTCTGTCCATTGTATTGCAATATTCAAACAATAAATGCCGTTCTGCCGCTGTTTAATGTGGAGTGACAGATCGCTGTAGCGCCTCAGTTATCCTGTCTCGTGTAATCACTCAAATCAGTGTTTCAGCCTCGCAAAGACGTCATATAACGGCTTGTAAACAATGTCACGTATCGTCACATTTACCTCAGAAAAACATATTTGGTGACTCATAAACTCATTAGTTTTTCAATGTTTAATTTATGTTTGAATAAATTCATCAAGTTTTTATGACAGCCACCATTATGTTTATATAAAAAAACGAATTGAAGCTAGAAATATTATTATGTAATTGTAACTTTATTCATTTAAAAACTTCATTAAGTGAAATTTTAACAAATCAGTTAATTTTAACTTTCAATATTATAGTAATGTAGTACCAACTGACTCTCGTGTATATTTTACAACATTAGTGGAGATTTTTTTTCCTTGAGAAAATTCGGCATGTACTGTACCTGCTATATATATCCAAAATAACCGATGTCGAATCGAATCGCAAGCTTGTGAATGAGAATCGAATCGAATCGTGAAATTTGTGT
>NW_015655563.1:58484-73151 GCF_001515625.1 Sinocyclocheilus rhinocerous
TGTATTGCGTGGTCTGCCTAAGTGAATTTAAAAAATGAGCAACCATAATCAAGTTTAAACTAAGTGTCATGTTAGCAGTTTGCATTGTATTCAGGAGAGAATATTCAGCATATTAGCAGCAGCATTTAGCATCTGTGTTTATACAGCTGGAGCAAAACGCAGTTTAGAGCATATGTAATCCCTCTGAAGACACGCCGATAGTAATGGACATGAAACAGGTTAAATGAAATAAGCATTCTCGTGTATGCATTTCAACGGGGGTTCACCCTATACATCGGCGATTATCCCAGTGTTCACATTCGTTATTTCTAAGGTGGATATTTTCATTGTGATGAGTGTGTGTACTGGCACGGACTACAGTACAATTATGTAGTCGTTTGGAATGCACTTGGCAAAGGGAGCGATGTAATTTCCTCATCATCTTCAGCTGGCATGTTCCCGTGACAATGCAGCAGTGTCTGTCAGCAGATTTTTATATGTTATATAGCATATTTTAAAAACGTTTTAAAATATAAACTGCATGTTTATTTGCAACAGTTACGCTAACAACAATAAAAAGACATTTATGACATAAAAACAGCGGCATCTGCTGACGGACACCGTGCTGCGTTGTCACGGGAACATCCCAGCTGAAGATAATGAGGAAATTACATCGCTCCTTTTGCCAAGTGCTCCAAACTGTTTGAAAACAAAAAACACGTGCCCTGCTCACTCCAAAGTCCCCACTCCAAGGGGATAGGGATGATCACTGTTCTGAGAACACGCCGATAGTAATGGACATGAAACAGGTTAAATGAAATAAGCATTCTCGTGTATGCATTTCAACGGGGGTTCACCCTATACATCGGCGATTATCCCAGTGTTCACATTCGTTATTTCTAAGGTGGATATTTTCATTGTGATGAGTGTGTGTACTGGCACGGACTACAGTACAATTATGTAGTCGTTTGGAATGCACTTGGCAAAGGGAGCGATGTAAGATAGGGATGATCACTTCCATTTGAAATTTGCCCGTGAACCGTTCGGTAAACGATACACGTACCGTTACACCCCTACAAATAAGCATATGATGAAAGCAGTTGTCCCTGAATAAGCCAAAACAGCTTCTAGGATATGTGCTCATTTGCTGCTTAATCAAGGGAAATGGGAATACAGAGTTTTTACACCGCTTAATTACTCTCATCACAGCTCGAGCTCTGCTGCGCCTGTCATAAAGTGACTGTGTGAGAAACGAGCCTTTAGTTGATTACCAGGCAAGGTCTCTCATATAGGCTTGTTGTGGCCCCATCACCTCTGTCACCTCCTGAAAAATGAGCCTGACTCTCGTCTAGGGACTCTGAATTATCTCTCCAGGGTTTATCGGGCCAGGCACTTTAATCCTGTCAAAAACTTCATCGAGGTAAACGGCATGAATTCACAGGATAACAAGGATGGCTCTAGACCCTCGCAGGGCTTCTTTTTGGTCTTCTGGTTCACACAGAAACATTCACCTGTTCTGCTGACCTGCAGAAACTTTAGATTGTTGAGATAAAACAAACAGGCTGAACTCTGAAGAGCCTTGTAAACAGAACTTTGAGTACAGGTGTACTGGAGCACCCGTCGAGAGTAACGGCACCCAATCACTGGCACTAATGATTTTATGCTCATGCTGTTTGAATACGCATCAGGCTGGTCTGTGGGCGTCTGAGGATGAGATCATGTGTAGAGCAGCTCTGACACTGACTGAGTTAAAGGCCTGAGATGCAGACACTATCAATGGGAACATCTCTGCAGTGTCTCAGAGGCAGAACTGTTCAAACCGCTTCTTTTCTCAACAACAGTGAATGAGCTGCTGAATGCATTAATGCCAGCGGAAGATAAACTTTTCAAAAGAATGCAGATGAGAATGAGACAGGCTGTCATTTCCCCTCGAAATATGGCAATGTTTTTCTCCTGAACACAAATGTATGCATTATATATCAAGTGTTATCTTATGTAAGCATTACTGGGCAATGTGTGAATCAAAGGGGAGACACGGGGAGCTGTATTCTGACAGAATCCTCTCTTTATGGTTTTTGAGTTCTTGACAGTAGCTCATGTAGCAGACTGCATGAGCGGCAGGAGTCTGTGAGTATATGCTGGTGAGGGGTTAACGTGACATTCAGGAGGAACATTTGTCATTGAATAGCTCAGGTGCTGTTAGCCATGTTGCCATCAACCTACTTTTATGCGCATTTTAGGATAATGCATAAAAAAACACTGGATGGAAATGCCAAGATGCGCATAAATTCTAAAAATGCACCTAAAAACCTGTGCTCAATTGAGGTGAATAGTTTTTTTTTATCCAATAAAAAACATGCACATAAACAACAATGGAAAGACATTTACTGAATAAATTCCTCATGTTAAGGTCTTTTGCTCTTGTGCTGCCATCAGCCAATCGCTGCTGTCATGACGTTTTTTTCTTGCATAGAAACACCAAGACCAGTTGTAGTAGGAGGAATGTCCTACACAACAAATTAGCTTCATCATGCGAGTTACTGTTGTAGTGCAGCTTGTAGCTTTTCTCTAAAGAAGAATAACTATCTGGACCCTAGATATCATGATCCTCCTGCGAGGGACCACCTTCCTGAAATATAAAGACAGATGTTTCATGTATAAAAACTGTGAAAACTATTAACAATTTATACTTGAAAAAAAAATCGAATTGTGCCCAAACTTAAATAACTGTTTTTTTTTATTTTCATTGTACAAAAGCGAATTGTTAACTTTTTTCTTTTCTCAAAATTCACAGAACCCAGATTAAAACCCTCTGCTCTTGACGATGGTTTTCACTTTACAAGGTTTATCTCAAGTCCAGTATATTCAAAGATAAAAAAAAACAAATGTTGACCCAACTGCTTCACAAAGACATCAGGTAAAGCACAAAAACAAACATTCACCCAACAACAACACAAACAGATGGGTTTTGCAGACTCAAAAACCAAACACAACAGAAGAGTGTTAAGATGGGGTTTAAAATATAATTTGTGGGCAGATCACTGCATTTGAGGATCCTGACCGACACAGCTAACACTTTGACAAATGTTACATAAAGCAGTAGAATCCACACGTTTGTCAAAGGCAGATGTATCCTGGGTAACAGTGATGATAAATGATGTGCTGAACATCTCGACCTCCCAAATAAACGAGTCCCGGTGCCTGATTATTCTGGCGCGCTGGGGGAGGAACATCGGCTTTATGACTGACGTCTCCCATGCAGCCGAGCGCTGTGATTTGTGGCTGGATCAAAATGATGCTGGTCGCTTGTGCGCTTCGTTCTGTGATTTACACGCAGGGCTAAATCAGCCAGGCGGCGAGCCACTGGGCCGTTGGGAGCCGAGCTGCCTGGGCAGATTCATCGCCCGCAGGGGAGAGCTCTTTCAGAACCAGTCCATCACCACACAATCTGACGGGCCTCAGAAGCGTTTAACAACCCGCCGGCTGATGCGTCTGGGGCCGCGGGAGCATCCAGACAGAGCTGTGGTGAAGCTGTAATGAAACATGATTCAGAAGTAATTGATTTCGATCTTGAATGCAGCTAAAACACATCGAATGTGAGGAGCTTCAGCAAAGAGAAGATTGATTTGTGACATTTCATTTTGAGAGTCCAGATATTTTTATTGACATCAGGTAGTTGGACAAAAGCAGGATTTATCATGCGATTTACCTCTCTGTTCTTCACCATTCCATCTACTGATAATCAAATTGAAACTTTTTGTAGCCTGGGTTTGAGCTAGGAATTAATCTTTGTATTTTAAATAAATAATGTCAGCTCATGTGCAAGTCTAATGAATCTTCTAATATTCATACTGATATACACTATGCATTTTTCTGTTAATCTGGTAGTAGAAGCCAAACAGTCAAACTGTATGTTAGCATTTCTATGAAATGGTCCCAAAAGCATGAGACCTCAATGAAAATCTGTTTGTTTCCTGATCAAAATCTTAGTATTTAAAAAGTAATGATGTATAATGATGCAAGATATAAAATACAGAAAATGTGTGTAATTTGTTTGTATTAGAAAAGAATGCAAAACCTAATTTCCCCCCGTGGTTTCAGATGTTTGGACCCCTCTGTACATCAGCAGTTTCTCCTTAAAGGGACAGTTCAGCCAAAAATGATCTTTCTGTCATTGTTTACTCCCCTCTCATTGCTCCAAACCTGTATGGCTTTTTCTTCTGTGGAACACACCAGAAGATATTTTGAAGATTGTTGGGAACCAATCAACATTGGAGCCCATTTACTTCTGTTTAAAAGACAAAAAACATTATTATAAAACATTACACAAGATATCTTTAAATCAAATCTTTTGTTTTCCACATAAGAAAGAATCTCATACACGTTTGGAACGAGATGAGGAAGAATAATCGATGGTGGCTGAAGCTGACCAAGAGTCCGGTAATGAACAGGTCACTCATGTGGAGCTGCGGCACATTCATGTTTAGCAGCAAGAAAAACAGCATTTGTAATGAGACGTTGAAGTGTAACCTCAGCGCACCGGGGCTCCAGACGGCATTCTGTGCGAAACAGCTGCCAAAATGCGATATGAGAGTGAAAATGTGACCACACAATGTGAGTCTTATTGAATCAGCTAGAGAGGGAATGTGATAGCAGAGCTGAGGCTTTCTGACTCTCACAGTGTTCAGTTTTTTATTATTATTGCAGTGCATTGCATTTCAAGAGCTGTTGTGCTTCACAGCAACTTCATACACATTGTAACCTTAATATCTGTATTAGTTTAGCTGTTTTGAGCCTCTCCAACATTCGATTTCAACATTTTAAGCTCTTCAGCTCACACGTCTCTGATTTTAGAAATAACTGAATCATACCATTGTCTTTACAGTGAGATGAATATTTGATGAACAGTGTCATTCTGCAGTGCTTTAATTTAACATTTGTAACCTCCCACTAATAGCCTTGTTTATATGAGCAGATATGATGATCCAAACAGCTTGTGGAAGTTCTGGTTTGCTGTATAAAGCTCTGACATTGCGTCGTCCTTAAAGAAACTGCAGTGTGTAGTTCTGTGTTTTCACTTAGACTATTCCCAACAGCCCTCATTTACTTCAATAAGTGTGAAGAGGAGAACAGGAACCTCAGTATATCCCAAACCCCCTGTGGTTTCTCCTTTTAATTTCCTGTTTAATATAATATATTCAAGTGCTTTGCTGCTTCCTCAAGCCTCTCTGGAAGGCTTCATGGGTTTTAGTGGCTCTTGAAGTGCATCTCATTGCATTTGCACAAAATCATCTGTAATAATAAGACACAAAGAGAAGGCTTAGTCTCTCCCAAAATATCCATGTCTTCCTCCAGACCTCACTCGTACCGTTTAAAGCACTTTTGCAGATTCAAACCATGCGTTTATGCAACAAGAATGATTTCTTAAACAGGTTGTCTTATTTTTCCAAGAGCAAATCACTCTGGCTTTTGTTCATCCTCCGTTAAACATGTGTCTCTCTTTTATATTTATAGTGTATGGGAGAATTTACAGGCACGCAAGTTGTTCCCAAACACTCAGGGTGGGAAGATAATTTACCTGGAGCTTTGATCAATAACGTAAAGAAAACCTGCATTATTCAATTGCTTGGCTCTGCTGACAGGCTCTTGTTTCTGTGGGGAAAATGCAAAGGTAATGAGGGAGGCGTCTGATTTGATGAGAGTTTGGCTGGTTTCAGAGTCTTTCATAATCAAATCCTGCTGAAATAAACAATAGAAACCATCACAAAAGTTGTAATGTTTTCAGCTACAAATACCATTACAAACATTACAAACCAACAACCGTTAACTATTAAAGCCATTACCTAATGGTTTCCAGTAGCAGTGTTGCCAAGTTGGTGGTTTTCCTGTGGAATCGGGCTACTTGTAAATTGTTGCTGCGGGTTGATTTTTTCCCCCCTGCGGTTTAAAGGTTTGACATATTTCATAAATTGTAATTGAATGAAATGAAATGCGTATATTGAAATAGTTTGCCTTCTTCATTTACATTTACATTTATTCATTTATAGCGACTTGCAATTGAGGAATACAGCAAGCGATTCATCATAAAGAGGCAAATAAACACAGGAAGTGCTCACAATACAAATTTCTACTAGTGATAAAACTGTGCTAGATTATGAGTTTACAGAGAGATCCATGTGATCTGATTCAGTTTGTCTTCTCTCTAACACTGATGTTCTGTCTGTAGATCGCTGCTGTCTTGGATTAGTTCTGATCCTCATTGAGGCAGTTATACTGCTGCTGTTGTGTCTCCTAAACCAAGATTGTTTTTCTTCATTTACAAAATTCAGTTCCTGTCTTCTCAGTGTTGATGTGAATGATCTTTATGTATGATGCATGTTTCTCCCTTACGACAAATTTGGAACAGAATCAAGCCTTTTTTGAGATGTTTAAATTTTTTAGTGTTTTATATTTTTCACATCTGTGTGTAGTTTGGCGTGTATGTGGCTAATTATTTTATGTTTGTGTGTAGAGTTACTATGCAAAAATACAATTTTTAGAAGAGTTAAAATCATATTGAATAAAGTGTTTGCTTTTGCATATTGTGTGTCTCACACATTTTTTAAAGTTATATACATTTTTGTACAAAATGTTCTTATAACTTTATTAATATTTCATATAAGTTCTCAAAATGTTGAGAAACAAATGTTTTTAGAACAACAACTTATGATGTTAATTGTACTTGAATATTGTAAGAAACATTTTTGTAACCTATAAATAATGTTATAATCACAGCAGGAAAACTGGTCATTTTAACATTTAGAATTTTAAAAATAAATGTTCAAATAACATAATATTTAGTAGAATGTTTTAAGAAACATTTTTTGTAACCTTTGAATAATGTTATAATCATGATAAGAAAACTGGACATTTTAGCAAGAAAACTGGCAACCAGCATTTTAGAAATGTTTCCACGATTATTTTATAACCTAAATTTGTTTTGATTTTCTGTGAAGCTGCTTTGAAACAACATGCATTGTGTAAAGTGTTGTACAAATAAACTTGACTTGATAATTGTGACCTAATTTAACCTAATGGAATAAGAAGATATAAAGGGCAAAACTGTGCAAAAGAAGTGTCACACGTATGTTCTGTTATGCTTTAGTACTAGTTTCTGTGCTTGGTTGTCCAAGTTTCGTATGTCCACATTTTCTGGCCACTTGTTAGTTGTCTTGGTTCCTGATTAGTTCACACCTGTTAGTTCCCTTGATTACTGCTCCTTTGTATATATAACCCTCAGTTTCTGTTGTTCATTGTCTATTTTTGTCATTGTTTTGGTTAGTTTGCTTTTTGTTGTGTGTCTCATTTTTGGATTGTCTTCTGAGTTTTAATAAAAGTGCTGCAACTAGAACCAGCTAAATTTTTCCTTTGCTGCAACTGACTGTGACAGGAAGAGCGCTGTTTGAGAGAAACATAAATGTCTGGAAACATCTTCATCAGCAAGATGATCCACTGGGAAAGTGGATTTCTGTCAATATCAGTTTCATGTAAACTGATGGTGGGAATTAGAATGTATGTGTTTCTATGGCAACAACACTTGTGATACAGGGCAGACTCGTGAAAGGCTAAAATTTATTCTCTCTTCAAACCTGATGGTGATGAAAAGTGTTGGTTAGATGTTACCATGGTCATTATATGAGTATGTCCAGAGGAAAATATCAGAAATGATAGTATGATTTAATGCCTCTTCATGACTGGTCAAACAGCAGCCACCAATGGTTGGGTTTACTATTATTCCATGTCTGTCAGAGTTTAGTCACTAGTATAAAAGATTTTTTAAGCTTCTTTTATAAAGAAGTAATCCATTTTATTGGGGCTTTCTCTTAACTATTAAAATGTGTCCATAAAGTCATGTAGGAATGACGTTTTGTTTCTTAGGTCTATTTGATTGGACCAAATTGCTTCACACCACAATACATAATAAATAGAAGGATTGAAAGTGCTTGAGACAAGAGTGTGCAGACATCAGTAACCAAATACCTGTTCAGAATGTGGAACAAAGGCATATAAAGTTTATGACACAAAAGACCTTCAGTGATAATGTGGCTTTTAGAGACCAGGGTAAAAAGCAGATAAGAGAAACTGACTGAGCAGAAGGAAATCGATTGCTTTAAACAATTACGGGAGCTGCAGCAGGCCGAGTGAACATCACCGGCTCGACAGGCGACTCTACCTGCCACTGTCAGTCGATGTCTTGCCCTCACCATCCGTCTTTCAGCACACCAAGAGCCACCTAAAGACACTTTACATTCATTCAGCTGTAGGCTGGTGTCACAGTGAGGCTCTGTGACTAGAGGCTC
The DNA here is from genome assembly GCF_001515625.1 of Sinocyclocheilus rhinocerous. Taxonomy (NCBI): domain Eukaryota; kingdom Metazoa; phylum Chordata; class Actinopteri; order Cypriniformes; family Cyprinidae; genus Sinocyclocheilus; species Sinocyclocheilus rhinocerous. Next base: position 66,803 of record NW_015655563.1, read on the forward strand.
TTATTATGAGAAGGACTCTTAATTTGACACGGGTACATGTATGCATATGCTTTCCTATCTGTTTTGCGCAAATTGAACACCAGTTAACACAGATATGTTTGTGTCACTGATCATGTGTTTTATTTCACTATGTTGATTTATGTATTGTGTTGTGTTAAGAAGTAAAGCAAGACCGGTAATCATGTTAAATGTTTATTGTTTCAATATTACAACGTACATATTGTAATTAGTCATACTTACGTACTGGAACATTTTCCCATTCCAAACAGACAAAAAACACAGTAAATGCTAGTGATGGGACGATTGATACAGAGGTTTCGACGCAGTTTTCAAAGCACTATTGTATCACACACTGTGCCGATACTTGTATCGAAATGACAGCACCACGTGATTGATGACGTTTGAAGCTTTGAACGTCATGCAGTATCAGAAGATCAGGACAGCTGGTTTGAAAAAAATCTGCGCTTCGCATGACTCTTGTGTTTGACTTTACATTGACTTGGTTGTGTGTATGTGTGTGTGTGTGTGTGTGTACACTCATTTGGGATTCAGTAGAATAGTTTAGAATAACCTCAACACCAGATAGAAACTGAATGCATGTCACACCTCTATTGCATTTTATCATGTTTTATAGCTGGGTTCTCAGAGACCCCGAACAGCCCACCCAAAATATTTTTGCTACTACTATTAATTATAATCACACACTTGTATATTTTATATTATTGATCAATATGTGAATCCGGTGACCGGACTACACATGACACGAGTTGGCACAGATTAAAAACTTTTTGAAACCATTCTCTGCTCCGCGATGTTTTGTTAGATTTGGTGGAGAAACCAAGTCTGACCACCAGATGTCACTAATGCGCACTGTGTTAAAAAGTTTAGAGTAATGAACCGTTTTTCGGCACAATTTCATGAAAGCCTCAAACGGTTCAGAAAGCCTCGGTTTTCCATCACTAGTAAATGCCACCATTTTGACGATCGTATTCCCGCCAATAGATGGCACAGTTCATTGTTTTCATTTATGAGGGGGAGGTTGATGATCTGTAGAATTCTTGGTTGAGCATTAAGTATTAATAATTAATTCAGTTTGTTTTGTTCCAAATTGGTATGCATATTGTAATATTATAACAGTTTACCTCTTTGTTGCTGTCAAAGCATATTTATTTGCATTTCTTAAGTTTCTTTATTACCTTTAATTTCCAAATGGCTTTAGTCCAAGTAGGAGGGACTTTACCTTTTTAAGATGGCCTCTCAGAGTTGTTGGGAACTCGTAAGCTGTGTCCCAAAGTTAAGTGCGCACACTTCGAAGGCCAGGCCTCCGAAGTGCACGAGGGACCCTCCGAAGTGTATGAAGGACGCTCTGCCTTCGCAGGATTTCCTAATTGCGACAACGGAGGTTCCCGATTAGCGCTCTGTGGCATAGCAACGGTGCGAGAGGAGAGCTGACGAGAGGACAGTCCTGCCAGGATAGGTGGAGCCAGAATTGCTCATTTTTGTTTTTATGTTTTACGTCATAATGGAGGAGACGGTGATGTACCTCAGGCTTAGCCAAGACCGAGGCCAGGTAAGTTACACTGGTTTGCTGCGTCCTTTGTCGGATTACAACTTTAAATGCAGGAATTGGCTTGGAGCTTACTTGAATAATGTAATGATACATATGAAAAACTACAAAACACACACAGCAGTTCAAATGCTGACTGATATCTTACAAAGGTGCGATTTTATATAGTTTATTGTCTTGACCATGGTGATCATATGTAGACAGGTTAGTAAAAATAAAACTGTGAATAAAAAAATAGAGCATTGTACAGCTCAATGTTCAGTGGCAAATACCTGTGGGAATAAAAAAATAAATAAAAAATAAATGTAAACCTAAAGCTGTTTATGTTGAACTTACTTGAACAGAACACCATTTAATTAATAGTTTTTTTTTTATTGCTTTAAGAAGTTCTGTCTTAGGCTTCTTAATACTAAGTTCATGTTAAATTTAACATAAATTTTTCAGTGACAGACCGACCTATTCAGTTGTTAATTTGAATACAGAAGGTTTTTTATTAAACCTTGAAATGTGATCTTGTATGTACAACAAAGAAAGTTATTGAAATGTGTTAATGTTTTTGAAATTTCAGTTTCATTTTTAAAATTTTGTTCAAAATACCGTGATAAGTATCATATTGTGAACATACTGTATCGTGACCTGAGCATATCGTTACACCCCTATAACCCAGAATATCAAACTAATTCCTAATAATTAGATCTCCGAACAGATGTAGCTGTAACCCAGACTCATTGGAAAAATGGTCCGTTATTGTTGGTGTTTCACTGCCAATAGTGTTTAATATGGTGTTTCAATTATATGTATAGGTTTTTGGAGCTTTGCAAAAATTAGGTAGAAGCACATTTGTCCAATGAGCCTACTGTATGTTGGTAACTGTTATCAGCAATGTTATCATTCATCAGCATTAATTTATTTCTGTATCCAATTGTCTAAACACTTACTACTGAAGAAAAATAACCTGAAGAAATGAATGCTGAATTAAATGATATATTTACATATAAGGTAAATGGGGTGCAGATGGGTAAATGTTCTGATAAGTCAATGAGAGAGGGGAGTTCTTATGTGTAAACTCTCGATGGAACACATCTATGAGTGTCATCCCTCAAGATCTTATCCATCTTTTGACTTGAATTATTTGCATAAAACTAAGCCAGTGTGATAGAGATCCTGGAACACCTCCCTCAGGGAATGTCCCTAAACCTTCATCTATGCAGTGTTCAAGATAAACTTTAATGACTTGAGTTTTCAGGTACTTTTCACCACCTTCCCCAGAGGTGTTACAAATAAAAACAGTGCAGCATTGGTCAAAGCAGTACAGTAAATATAGCGACTGCAGCTATTCTCGATTTTACTGTTACCGTCTGCTTGTGCTAGTTTCTTATGGACAGTTAGCAACTTGAGTTTGGGCAGCTGTGGAGACTCAAGATGTCCTGTTCCCTGTACAGTCTTTAAGAGAATTTATGAAGTAGTTTAGCAGAGAGGTTATAATAGATGAGTGATGCCGTTCAACATCTGCCAACAGAAATTGCAGGCCAATAATGCACGTTTTCTTTGTCTTGAATCAAACATGTTTTTCCTGAAGTTTTCAGTATGTAATGATATCCTGTAAGCATTTAATGCAGTGGTTCTGAACCCTGTTTCTATGATGCACCTGATAAATTTTCACTGCTAATCTAATTCATAGTATGGCCTTTGTATAGAGAGAGTACTCATGGAGAGAGTTAGGAGAGTTACATCAGAACACATTCTACTGACATTCCTCCTGTTTGCATTTAAATGGATTGTTTTGAACTTATTTAACTTAAGCTTCATTAATGCAGCATATTTTGTGCAAAGGTTGTGCTTCAAAACCTGAAGACAAGCGTCAAAGGTAGAGAAGAGCCTAACACTGTACGGAGGGAGAGACTTGTGTAACAATAGCTAAGAACCAATCTCACAGTAAATTAATTTTATTCTGAACAGCTTTCAGAGGAACTTCCTCTCTGACCTCACCTCATGCACCGTGTGAATTAGGACTGCCACCATGTAAGACTTCCAACTGTTTTGAAGCCCTAATTTAGATATTAGAAATAAACTCAATGTAGAAATGCTGCAACAGAGTCCAAACTTGTTCACATTGTTAAATCAGAAAATGTGGAAGTCTCTTCTGAGGCAAATTTTTCATCTTTGAAATTAAAGTAAAAATCGGAACACTCAGGAAGTATATGCACTGCCAGAAAGTGAGGAGGTGATCAGTTGTATTGATTTAAAACTGTGTTGGTCAGTTGATTTGTCTCAGTGGGAGTAAAACTATCCCAGCATGCTCTGCACACACATTACCTACCAATGTAGATTTGAAACATAAAATGCATGCAAAATTAGACATTGGTTTATAAACAGTGTAGACGTTTATAGACGTGTGAAACATTCCTATAGAAAAGTGATGGGTTGCATGCCCTGTTATGTGTTCAATCCATGCGCTTTCATAGAACATCAATAAGAAGTCTCAGTCATCATTTTATTTGGTTACAAATATAACCTGAGAATATTACCACCACTGATCATCCTGCTTTTGTGGGAATGATGAAGAGATACGCAAATACACCAATACTAGAGAAATACAAAGACTAGCTTAAGACAAAAACAAGTCAACGCCAATCCTTTATTAATTAAATTAAATGCTTAAAGTCAACGTGAAATCCAAATATACTAAATTATAAACCCTATTTGCTAAATTATGTGAAATATGTTCCTCAGATCAGTTCCTCAGTTCACAAAATATGTCAGATTATGAAGGTAAAAAGAGGTACTAAATGAATGCTGTTTCATGTAGACTTTGACCCTAAAGCAGGCAAGAGTGGAAAATGATAAGCAAAAAATAATTTCTTGTCACTTTTTATATCATCTGGAAATATTTAATATATTTTGGATTTCATGAGTTGTATCTCCCAGGATATGTTGCCCTATTAGGGTATAAAAAACAGCCGAAGTCATCAATACTTCTATGATTTATTTGATGTAAACAAGTGAAATCCAAATATACTAAATTATAAACCCTATTTGCTAAATTATGTGAAATATGTTCCTCAGATCAGTTCCTCAGTTCACAAAATATGTCAGATTATGAAGGTAAAAAGAGGTACTAAATGAATGCTGTTTCATGTAGACTTTGACCCTAAAGCAGGCAAGAGTGGAAAATGATCAGCAAAAAATAATTTCTTGTCACTTTTTATATCATATGGATTTTAGAAATATTTAATATATTTTGGATTTCATGAGTTGTATCTCCCAGGATATGTTGCCCTATTAGGGTATAAAAAACAGCCGAAGTCATCAATACTTCTATGATTTATTTGATGTAAACAAATATGTAATATTCAAAATATGCTGCATGTATGACATTTCTAAGTGTCCTATAATTGAGGCACAGACATTTCTTGTATTTCTACATTGCTGAAGTGTCTCGTCTTCATCTTCAGGGGTGGGCAATTCCACCTCTTGAGGTCCACTGTTCTGCACGGTTTAGATCCATGTCTAATCAATCACATAATGTAATTTCTGTAACAACTAGGGGTGTCCCCGACTAAGGATTTACAAAGTCAAATCGAAATTTTCTAATCTTGCAGATAGTCGACTGACAGTCGAATCATATGTTTGGGTGCGGGGCTGTGGGGGCAAAATACATTACCAAGAATCAAGTCAGACATTCGGCAGTCATAATTACCGACGTTAACACACAGGGTAAATGTGTAACGGACCTAAGTGTCCTATAATTGAGGCACAGACATTTCTTGTATTTCTACATTGCTGAAGTGTCTCGTCTTCATCTTCAGGGGTGGGCAATTCCACCTCTTGAGGTCCACTGTTCTGCAAGGTTTAGATCCATGTCTAATCAATCACATAATGTAATTTCTGTAACAACTAGGGGTGTCCCCGACTAAGGATTTGCAAAGTCAAATCGAAATTTTCTAATCTTGCAGATAGTCGACTGACAGTCGAATCATATGTTTGGGTGCGGGGCTGTGGGGGCAAAATACATTACCAAGAATCAAGTCAGACATTCGGCAGTCATAATTACCGACGTTAACACACAGGGTAAATGTGTAACGGACGCCTCGCAGATACAAAAATTATTTTTATGTTTTGATTTAAATATAGTTAACATTAAACCTCAGCGAAATAATTCATTTTTTGGGGTTTTTACAACAGTTTTACAACAGTGCTCTCATTATAAAGTTATCTATATGACAGTAGTTATTAATGTTCTGCATTTCTGTTATGAGCTGTGTGCGCTGAAGATGACCAGTAGAGTGAAGCATTTGATAGCAGGTTTTTAATCCATGGGATATAACTCATCATTTATCTCATATAGAATACGCTTCGTTATTTATACAACATAACATTAATATTACGACTTATATAAGCTATCTGCACAAAATACCCCAAATGCACATGAACGTGTCTCTAAATGAACTCCTTTTGTGGACGCTTTCTTCACGCAACAACGTGCAGAAACACAGCAACTAAACTCTAAAAAATCACAGCATTTTATTATAACAGTGTTCTCATTATAATGTTATGTATATGACAGTCCCAGTCATAGTTATTAATATTCTGCATTGTTATTTGTCCTGCTAGCGCTGCACGCTGAAGAGATAATCACCGTAGTACTACATTGAAGCGCTTTACTGCAGCGTAACTCAACCAAATGCATCTTATACAAGATAAAAAATATTCACACGTTATATAGGCTATAAACCAGCTGAAATGTTTTGAAATCACTTGTACCCTACCTGATCGAAAAAA
>NW_015655563.1:73259-90784 GCF_001515625.1 Sinocyclocheilus rhinocerous
CAGTGTTGTAAATACAACTTAACCACTGATTTCTAGTCGTGTCTTCTTTTGGAAGGACAAACAAAGTAGTTTTGCTTTCAAAACGAAACATAGCGTAACATAAGGCGGGCTAGAGTGAGCGGAGGCCTAGAGTGAGTGGCGGCGGGCGGGCTTGCGGCAACCACATGTGACGACCCCGGGCTGGGTTGACTCTTAACTTTTATAAAGAATATCTCTTTGGATTTGAGACTTTAGTCTTTGCAACTTTACAGATCTTCTTTATGCACCAAGAGCTTTTAACACTCCAAAGAGAAAGGAAAAATTGAAATCGCATCATATGACCACTTTAAAGATTTAAATTCTTGCCTCCAAAATGCTCCTCTGTCAGTCACTGATTATGGAAAGTGAAACTTAAATCTATGGGGTGGTTGGATTTATTCACGCACGTTAAAATATTTATTAAAATATTAGTATAAAATAGATTCTTATTTACAGCATTATCTTAATAGGCTGTCAGACATTGAGCACCCCCATATAGCCAAAATGGCATGATCATAATATCTCCGCAAATATTCGACTGTGAGATTGGTAGTCGAATCAGGCTCCTCCTATCGAAGCATCGAATCTTTGACTATTCGGGGTCACCCCTAGTAACAACTTATAATTTTTTTATGTAATCCTGAGGACTTTGCTGTGATTTTTCAGGTGTGTTTGATCAGGGTTGGAGCTAAACACTGCAGAATGGTAGCCCTCCAGGAGCAGGGTTGGACACCCATCTTCTACCATAAAATGAGCTGTGTGAAGGCCTGCAAGAAAAAATCTAGCTAAAAATGCAAAGATGTAGTCAACTAAATATAAAAATATCAATTTCACAAGCAAATATTAACAATTGCACAGAGGCCAGGAGGGCCTATATGGAACTTCCCTAACGGCCCCTTGCCCTGGAATACAATTTCTACTGAGGGGGATCCCCTCCCCTTGATGGGATTTATAATCCCCCTCCTCCCCACCTCTTAAAGAGAATTTTTTTTATCAAGGTGGTCCTCCTTCTCTAGACTGTGATTTCTACACCCCCACCCCCCATAACCACGAAGGGGGAACGACTAAGCCCTCAAAATACACCATCCCAGAATGCACGTAATGAAATAACCAGAACAGGGGGCACAGTTTATCTTTTGATACCTCTCATTGTCAATATTGAGAATAACCCTTTTTTTATACCCTAATCAGGCAAAGTATCTCAGGGGATACACATATTTCAAAATGTGATTAAATAACAGCACAAACAACATATGGCTTAATTTTCTTTTTTAACATCTTAAGACAATGTTCACAATTAATACTAACAGTTGTATTGCATTTTTTGCTGAAAAAAGTAAGATTAATATATGCCTAATTTCTACATTTTCTGAATGTCCAGCCCCAAGGTTGTACATGTTGGCTTTAGGCCAAACTGACAAAACAAGCACAGAAAATTTGAACCAAGTCATGTGACCCCCATACTCCAAATAACCTCAACTATGATAATGATATCAGAATTGGATGAAAAATTCTTTCTCATGCCTCCTATAAGAGACTAAGGAATATGTATCCTGTGGTGCACATTGCCTGTTTATGGTTAAAGTGACTCTGCGGTAACGTTTATTTTCTCTCTCTTCCAGGACTTTGCATTTTTATCACAGTGTTCTGAGACCCTTCCATTTCCCAGGATTCTGTTAAAATAATTCCCTGTCAGCATCTTCCATTACGTGTCAGGTAAGCAAATGCATGAGCAGTAACAGGTTTGTTAGGGCAGTGTGTTTTCTTCATCTGTTGGAAGTTTTTCACAAAGCAGTACATTAATTCTGTTAATTCATAACCAACATCAAACACGATCAAATTAAACTGCAACAGTAGCATACTAAAATTGTTTTGTCTTCTTTCATTGAACACTTAATTTATCGAAAACTAAGTAGATCGGGCAAGGTGTTAAAAGAGTTTATTCAGATATAGGTTCCTTGCCACTGTTGCCTTTGGCTTGCTTAGTTGGGGACGCTTGACTGATTGCACAGACACTATTGGAAGAGAGCTGAACTGGATGATTACATTCAAAACACATTACACTTCTGGCGCTGCACGGTGGCGACGCGGGTCTGTGGCACATCAGTTTTGTTTCGTCTGTTTTGTTTATTTGGTATTTGAAAACTATCGGAGCCCTCAAAGATGCGTCTTGTAGTGCTTCTGTACGGGCTGATGTTCATTGCTTATTTGCTGCTACCAGTCGCGACACAGATCCTAACAACTGGAAAGCACGCCACTACAGCTGAGCAGATTGGCCCTGTTACTGGTGTTTTTCGCTATAGTCGGGAACAACTCTGGCAGCTGAGACAATATGGTGATCGAATTTCACTGGAATTACCAAAAGAGTGTACGAGGAGGGGGAATAAAACAATAAGGAGACGGAGGACAGGTCGGCGTGCCGGGGTGAGGCGGAAGGTCCGGGCCCGAGGTAATAAACTGCCTCTACCGACAGTGATATTTGCCAATACACGGTCTCTTTCCAAGCAACTACCGGAACTTCAGTCGGCTGTGAGGTATTTCACTGAGTATAGAGACAGTTGTTTGCTGTGTTTTACAGAAACATGGCTTAAAGACATGATTGGCAACTCTTTACTTCGGGTCGCGGGTTTCAGTGATCCTGTGAGAACTGATCGTGATCCACTTGTAACTGGGAAGAAAGTTGGTGGAGGTGTGTGCGTCTACGTAAATGAGAGATGGTGTAAGAACTACACAGTGCGGGAGTCTTACTGTTCTGAAGATATTGAACTTCTGTCCTTGTCATTTAGACCCTTTTACCTCCCTAGGGAGTTTGGACAACTGTTTATAACTGTCGTCTATATTCATCCACGGGCGAACTTCCGGGCTGCGGCAAACCTTATATATGATGTTGTTGCTCGGTTGGAAAACATTGCACCAGACGCTCCTAAATTTGTACTGGGGGATTTTAATGGTTGTTCTATAGCGCATGTACTGCCTCATTTTTATCAGTACATTTCTTGTCCCACTAGGGGAGAAAGGGTACTTGATTTGTGTTTTGGAAATATCAAGAATGCGTATAAGGGGTACTCAAAACCACCCTTGGGTGATTCAGACCACAATGTGATACATCTGGTTCCTCTTTATAAACAGCGGCTTAAAACCAGCAAGCCTGAGCTGAGAACCATCCAGATATGGAATGAGGAATCTGTGGACTGTCTTAGAGGATGTTTTGATTGTACAGCATGGCATGTCTTTATAGATTCTAGTGAGGACTTAAATGAGCTAAATAATGTGGTGACAGATTATATACATTTTTGTGTGGCTAATGTCATAAAAACTAAATGTATTAAAAGGTATCCAAATGACAAGCCATGGATAAATGGGGAATTAAAAGCAGCATTGAAGAAGAAAAAGCAAGCTTTTCAGACAGGCGATAGAGCACAGGTTAAAGTAATGCAAAAAGAAATTAGGCAAATAATTATTGGGTGTAAAAATATTTACAAGCAAAAAATTGAGAGAAAGATGAGAGATAATAATTTAAGGCAGGCATGGCAGGGAGTGTACACGATATGACAGGAGAAGAGAAAATCATTTATGGTTAATCATGAGGATGATTTGGCCTTAGCAAATGAATTAAATACATTTTTTGGTAGATTTGAAACATCAGATTTTAAAACTGAACGGAATTTGATTAGACAGCAAATGAATGTAGGGCAGGAAATCATTATAACATCGGAAGAAGTTTGTAGGATCTTTAAAAGGGTTAATACAAGGAAGGCAGCGGGTCCTGATAGAATAACTGGTAGGGTACTTAAGGAGTGTAGCGAGGAGCTTAGTGTCATTTACAGTCATCTGTTTCAAGTGTCTGTGGATACTTGCTATGTACCTACTGCCTGGAAATTATTATTGACAAACTATTTTCCTGTTTGACTCCGTAAAGCTGCTTTGACACAATCAGTATTGTATAAAGCACTATACAAAGAAAGGTAAAAAAAAAAAAAAAAGAAGATAAATGGTGTTAACAAAAGGAACCACATTTGCAATTAGATAGTGGCTAATTGGAGAATTAAATGAAGAGAGGAGAATCACTGGTCATTTTCCCTTTGTAACACTGTTTAATTAAAAACCCTCATCAGAACTGTAATTACGACATGAAACCTACTCCATCTTCAGTGTAATCAGTACATTTGTGTGTCTGACCTGAGTAAAACATGCTTTAACAAACACACAACACGCATATGTACACAATTATTTATCAAAGCATCACATAAAAAAACGCTCCCCCCCCCTTTCTACTAAAAGGCCCTTTTTTCGTTCTTTTTTGTTGTTGTTTTAAATATACCTATTGGCGCAGATGAATAGTGACCAGAGCTTTGATATTGCATGACTAGAAAATAAATATGCAATAGAATCATAATAGTTGTTTTCTTTTGATCCAAATGTTATGATGTCTATAAATCTCGTAATGTGTTTAATAAATGATGAACCTTTGCATTTATGAGGCGGACTCTTTGATCTTCTCAAACAACAGTGTATGTTATGCTTGCACCATTTCTGATCAAACTGTGTTTGAAATGGTTTGTGGTACAAGTTTATTGCATACTGTATGGTTTTTAAAGCAGTGCACCAGTATGACAAAATCATTTAAAAAAATAACTGTAGTATGCAGAATAATTTTCACGAGACCAATCACCTGTGTCTCAAAGCATTCCCAAACCCTTCATTAATCACTATCCTGAGCTGTGACGTCAGCAGATGGGACAACTGTCAAGTCAAAAGCCTCCAGAAATAAATCAGTCACTTGTGAAACTTCTACTGTAATTTTCTAGACACAGTCTCTGCTTGCAATCAGATGGTGTATTGGACATCTACCAGCAGGGAACTGGACCAAAGTAACCAGCCAAACCTGGACCCCAGATAACCAAAGCCATTTTAAAAATTGGAGTCTGTCCAATGACATATTTAGAAAGGTGGCATAATATGCAAAGTATATAAGGAAGGGAGTTTAGCATTATGCAATTACGGACTACCTTCATACCGTTATACTCCATTTGTATTTCTTTCGGATGAAAGTAATGAGGCTAGCGATATGTAGCTTACATCCACATTGTTTCATCAGAGATATGCATCCTTACAGGTGTGCTTCCTTGTGCAAGTAGTCTCCAGATTCCGGGTCACGTATGTTCACACGTGGTGACCTCAGGCAGCGGCATTTGCTCCTGCAGCGCTACCTGTGGAGGCATCTGTACGGATCGACCGGACGCCACAGAGTTCTTCTGTAATTCCACTCCAAACCCAGGCGGGGTGCTCTGCAACTGTCTCCTATACTGCACAAAGCTGCACGTCTTCAGAACGATGGCTAGGATGTTCTTGGCCATGAGTATCCCAGACACTCTATTGTCCTTATAGAGGAGCATATTCCCTCCACGGATGAAGAGAGTGACAATGTTAATAGTCACCAAACTCAGAATGGGGTAGAGCATCATCTTGTGAGGACTGATGTTGATGCCTTGCATGCTGATCTCACTCAGAGACACACAGGGCAGCACTAAAAGAAGAATATAACAGTAGAAAAACATCAGTCCCTCTGCCCAGAGAGGAAGCCCTTTCTTTTGTGGCTCCCACAGGTTGGCCTGGATGTCCAGAACATCCAACAGATCCACCACCACCCAGAACAAACGGTTTCTGATCTCCTCCTTCTTCTTGAAAGCCGTCACGTACTCCATGTGGTCGATAGCAACCAGAATCACGAACAGCACGGGAATACTGATGGACAGCAGGAGTGTCAGAGCTTTCCGAGCCAAGGCATCCAGGCTTTTACGGTCAGCCTTGTAGTTCTGGTATACAAAATACACCTTAATCTCCAGGACGAAAATGTAAAGGAACCAAAGTATCATGGCGTAGCCTCGTTTTGCCGTCCTTACCTCAGCCCCGACCCACACCGCCACGTATCGCAGCACGATGAGGAAGCAGAGGTCGCCGACGGTCACCATGATGCAGATGCCGATCTTTCGCGGGCCGTGGTTCTGCTCGACGAGGTACGCATCCATGAGCGCCATGCTGCTCATGATGACAATGGTGGACAAGCATACGTGCGGCTTGTTGGTGGGAGGGGGTGGCACCATCCTGCCGTGGGCGGGACAACCTCTTCCCTGATGGGTGGATTTGGGGATGCTCCTTGGGGAGGCGGACAGAGAGGACTCAGACTCTTCTGCCCCGCAGTGCTGCTCCCATGGCCGAGCTCCAGGATTGACTAGCTGGACACAAACAAAATCATGTGGATCACAAAGATGCAAGTCCCAAAATGCTCAAACCATCAAATCCAATATGTTTAGGTACAATCTTCAAGAATTTCTATAGTTTGACAGAATTTTGGCCACTGTTTCCAGATTTTCATAGCGGCATTAAAGATCTTGTTTTGTGGCCATCAGCCAGACACATACATCTACAGGTGAATTTAATGCACTCTCTGAGAAGACATTTAAAAGAAAATTTAGAAACCGACTGGACATCTACCTTCTGCTCTGTCTGAAGTTCATCATAATGACGAGCTGTGGACTGTCCTCGCACGTGTCCTCGGGGAGACCAAATTAGGACTGTAATCCTTGTGTAAAGTAACAGCAAACACACGCAGATCTCCCCTGGATGTGCTGTATCCGGCAGTCAGGTATGTCTCTTCAAATTTCAGCCCCCAAATCCCTAATGCCATGGATGTAATCCATTTAAGTTTGGAGTGTGCAGAAAAGGTTGCTGTAGACGTTTCAGAGGGGGATTTTGATTTCAGCACAGGAAACAATAAATCAGACTAAAGCTAAACTCACTTTTTTGTGTTTCAGACTAAAAACTTACAGCCAGTCCAGGTAGTTATTTCAGATGAAAGTTGACTTACTGTAGGGTTACACCATCACGATGTGCTGTTGATCGCTACAGTGGTTCACGTGTGTTTGGTTCTTTGTCCTGTGAATGCAGATGCAGTCGGATTCGATGTGTCCTGACCGCTCGCCGCCTCAGATCTGAGCGGGAAGCTGGTGTCCGTCTGTGCTGTCAGCTGTGCATCGCTGCTCCTGTCTCAGCACATGCTCTCTGCTGCCGCTCTGAGCTGCGACGTGCTGCATCAGGAATATTAGGAATGCTGGCGGTACGTGTGAGGAATCCAGTCTCTCTCTCTCTCTCTCTCTCTCTCTCTTTCTCTGTCCCATGGCTCCCACTCTCTCTTCTCTTCCTCTTCTCGTCCCGCCTCTCTCTGGATAGACAACAGGTTGTGCTCCGGGCAGGAGCGGCTCCAGATGTTTTGAGCTCCAGTGTCTCCTGTCCTCTCCCGCTCTCGTTCATTAAGTCAGGCTTTACATTAGCATGGCACTGTCCCATTAGCGACACAGCCACTTCATCTAAAGCTGGACGCGATCAAGTGCTCACCTGGTGCTCCTTGTGTGTGTGTGAGTGTGACTAAGGCACACGATTTGGCTCTAGTGATCACAGGGTCTCTGTTCTATGTGTGTGTGTGTGTGTGTGTGTGTGTGTTTTTAAAAATTGGAGTCTGTCCAATGACATATTTAGAAAGGTGGCATAATATGCAAAGTATATAAGGAAGGGAGTTTAGCATTATGCAATTACGGACTACCTTCATACCGTTATACTCCATTTGTATTTCTTTCGGATGAAAGTAATGAGGCTAGCGATATGTAGCTTACATCCACATTGTTTCATCAGAGATATGCATCCTTACAGGTGTGCTTCCTTGTGCAAGTAGTCTCCAGATTCCGGGTCACGTATGTTCACACGTGGTGACCTCAGGCAGCGGCATTTGCTCCTGCAGCGCTACCTGTGGAGGCATCTGTACGGATCAACCGGACGCCACAGAGTTCTTCTGTAATTCCACTCCAAACCCAGGCGGGGTGCTCTGCAACTGTCTCCTATACTGCACAAAGCTGCACGTCTTCAGAACGATGGCTAGGATGTTCTTGGCCATGAGTATCCCAGACACTCTATTGTCCTTATAGAGGAGCATATTCCCTCCACGGATGAAGAGAGTGACAATGTTAATAGTCACCAAACTCAGAATGGGGTAGAGCATCATCTTGTGAGGACTGATGTTGATGCCTTGCATGCTGATCTCACTCAGAGACACACAGGGCAGCACTAAAAGAAGAATATAACAGTAGAAAAACATCAGTCCCTCTGCCCAGAGAGGAAGCCCTTTCTTTTGTGGCTCCCACAGGTTGGCCTGGATGTCCAGAACATCCAACAGATCCACCACCACCCAGAACAAACGGTTTCTGATCTCCTCCTTCTTCTTGAAAGCCGTCACGTACTCCATGTGGTCGATAGCAACCAGAATCACGAACAGCACGGGAATACTGATGGACAGCAGGAGTGTCAGAGCTTTCCGAGCCAAGGCATCCAGGCTTTTACGGTCAGCCTTGTAGTTCTGGTATACAAAATACACCTTAATCTCCAGGACGAAAATGTAAAGGAACCAAAGTATCATGGCGTAGCCTCGTTTTGCCGTCCTTACCTCAGCCCCGACCCACACCGCCACGTATCGCAGCACGATGAGGAAGCAGAGGTCGCCGACGGTCACCATGATGCAGATGCCGATCTTTCGCGGGCCGTGGTTCTGCTCGACGAGGTACGCATCCATGAGCGCCATGCTGCTCATGATGACAATGGTGGACAAGCATACGTGCGGCTTGTTGGTGGGAGGGGGTGGCACCATCCTGCCGTGGGCGGGACAACCTCTTCCCTGATGGGTGGATTTGGGGATGCTCCTTGGGGAGGCGGACAGAGAGGACTCAGACTCTTCTGCCCCGCAGTGCTGCTCCCATGGCCGAGCTCCAGGATTGACTAGCTGGACACAAACAAAATCATGTGGATCACAAAGATGCAAGTCCCAAAATGCTCAAACCATCAAATCCAATATGTTTAGGTACAATCTTCAAGAATTTCTATAGTTTGACAGAATTTTGGCCACTGTTTCCAGATTTTCATAGCGGCATTAAAGATCTTGTTTTGTGGCCATCAGCCAGACACATACATCTACAGGTGAATTTAATGCACTCTCTGAGAAGACATTTAAAAGAAAATTTAGAAACCGACTGGACATCTACCTTCTGCTCTGTCTGAAGTTCATCATAATGACGAGCTGTGGACTGTCCTCGCACGTGTCCTCGGGGAGACCAAATTAGGACTGTAATCCTTGTGTAAAGTAACAGCAAACACATGCAGATCTCCCCTGGATGTGCTGTATCCCGCAGTCAGGCATGTCTCTTCAAATTTCAGCCCCCAAATCCCTAATGCCACGGATGTAATCCATTTAAGTTTGGAGTGTGCAGAAAAGGTTGCTGTAGACGTTTCAGAGGGGGATTTTGATTTCAGCACAGGAAACAATAAATCAGACTAAAGCTAAACTCACTTTTTTGTGTTTCAGACTAAAAACTTACAGCCAGTCCAGGCAGTTATTTCAGATGAAAGTCGACTTACTGTAGGGTTACACCTTCACGATGTGCTGTTGATCGCTACAGTGGTTCACGTGTGTTTGGTTCTTTGTCCTGTGAATGCAGATGCAGTCGGATTCGATGTGTCCTGACCGCTCGCCGCCTCAGATCTGAGCGGGAAGCTGGTGTCCGTCTGTGCTGTCAGCTGTGCATCGCTGCTCCTGTCTCAGCACATGCTCTCTGCTGCCGCTCTGAGCTGCGACGTGCTGCATCAGGAATATTAGGAATGCTGGCGGTACGTGTGAGGAATCCAGTCTCTCTCTCTCTCTCTCTCTCTCTCTTTCCATATGTGTGTTAATGAGGTGTGTGTGTGCGAGCTTGCATCTCCCTCTGCCTGACACAATGTGGCTCCTTCAGCTCTCTCTCTCTCTCTCTCTCTCTCTCTGATTCAGATTCAAATAACATTATTTGACTTGGTAAATAAGGAGTTTTATTGACAAAAACATTAAATGTAAATACATATACACACAAATAACAACAAAGTACTAATAAAGTTGCAGAATTTGACTGCTCATTTACGTGTTTTTATCATTTGTGAATGTTTGCCTGATTCTCCCATGCATGCATTATTTGTAGATATAGAGCAGGTATTTGATTTAAGTGACACCAGCAGCTGCAGATCATTCCAGACTGAACGCAGGTTTATTGATGAAGATGTTGAATAACATCAGTTTGTCTCACTCCACGCTCTTGGGAAAGATGTCACTTTTATTTACTTTGTGTACATTGATTTAATAAGGTTGTAGGTTTTACCTCCTAAACCACTATCAATAAGTTTGTAAAATAGTCCTTGGTGCCAGATTGAATCCAATGAAGTTAATAAAACATGCAACCATATTGCTTGTAATTTGAACAGCATGTTATTCAGTAAAAACCTAATCTGACTAATACTCCATGTGTCGTGATGAAGTCCAGGAGTTTATTATACTACAGAGTAACTTTCACAGAAATATCTCTCTGTAATTACTGGGCTCTCCATTTGTAAAGACGGTAGCTGTTATCAGTGCTTGATTGCTGATGAATCAGATGTGACCAAAACTCACAAACACACATTTCATTACAGTCGATTGAAATTTAGTGCTGGTTTATTTTATAATTTTATTTAACATCGAATCAGGTCAAGATGTCTAAAGGGTTTTGATTATCTTTGATTGATAGTAGTATTGACTCAGTTACTGTGGGTTGATTTATATTGTGCTTTTGTGGTTCTGGGTGTATGTTTGTGTTCTAGTGTTTCACAGTACAGAAGGTGAATCTCTGCGTGTTTCAGATCTCTGTGATTCTAAATAAACAGTATTCTGAGTTTTTCCTGAATTTGTTGACATGAATCTTGGATTGATAAAATATTTAGTCCAGTTTTTCTGGACTACATTTCTCAATGATCTGTATATTTTGTACATTCTGTCAGAAAGTGTAGCTCTGTCTCAGTTTGGTTATGATCACAGTTTGGACAACCTCTCTTCCAATGGCAGCCAAGTTTTCCTTTGTCTGCTGGTTTCTATAGTCATGATGTGTCTAGCCCTAACTCTATAGTGAGTTTGTACCTGCTCAGTGCTATATCTGTTACGGCACTGAGGGTCTGTCATGTCATTCTGTGTTTTTAGGGTCAGATAGAGGAAATACACATGTTCCTTACATAGCAGGAAGAGGAACCTGCTACTGCACCGTAGACAACATCACATCTCACAGAGAGAGAAAGAGATGCTGCTTATGATGGATCTCTCTTATTGATTGTACGAAAAGACGTTGATGGTAGAGAGTGCGAGAACGAGTGAGTAGGAGGGCAAAAGGGACCGTGAGAGGAAGGGAGGGGAATGGGTGGGTCGTGATACTGTGTATTCTTTTATATTTATGAAGCAAAGTGAATGATCTATTCATTGCCATGCACAGATGCTTTATGTGTGTGTCATTGCATTAGATTGTAAAGCATTTAGCGAAATCAGCGCAGTCAGTCTGGTTTCCCATATGTCCACAAGACTGAAAATCTCAGCAGTTCTGATGGATTAAACCCAGTGCAGACACCATACAATAATAACAGGTTCTGTTTATTGAAGCGTGGTGTACAATAATGGTCGACTGCATGATTTAAGTGATTGTGAAGAAACGTTTACTCATGCCAGTGTCAGGTGTTTTCTGTGAATTTGTGTTCTCCAAAAAGAACGATACACATCTTGTAGACCAAAGCTTCCAGTCCATCTTGAGTAAAAAGATGTTTCAAATCTCTTTTTGCTTAAAAATGGACTTGCCTTTATTTCCCTTATGGATGATTGGAAAGAATGAACAGAATCTGTGGATCAAAAAAACATACATGAGTCACATGATCTACAACAGTGTAAACTTGAACATTTTGCCATGTTCATCTTTACACTCTACAGAATATGAATTTTTTATTGCATGTCATCAGTTACACATACTGAAATGAATATGTAGGCGGGTGTGATGTTTCCCAGCATCACTTTTATAGTAACCGAAGCTGCTGGTGTAATTCTGTCAAAGAATGAGATGTTTTAGTTACTCTAGTCACCCGTTCCACCCACATAATGCTGCTGTAATCATAATTCATCAACTCATTTGCATGTCTTTTATAGTATTCATATGTTTCCAAGATGTGCTTTAAAATAAGCCTAGCGAGCCTGAGCCTGATTGCATTCAGCTCACTTAGATGAAGTGCTCAGGACCGATCCCGGGCTTCTCTTTTAAACAGATCAGCACGTTTTATTAATTATTCATTTGTTTGTGAGAAGTATTACTGATACATTTTCACTGGTAAACTGCTCAGGAGAGTTGTTCTTCCACCTAAATGAAAGAAAGATAAGAGTTAAGGGTGTTTCATATGTAGGTTTAACAAACGGTATTGAACCATCGCTCTTGCATTCGAGCTGCTCTGTTGACATGCTTCATATGTCTGATGGCTTGTCTGTCTCTTGAGAGAACCATGTTTCTTGCTGTAAATATTATACAAAAACAGGTCAACATATTTTCAGCCTAATTTTATCTGAACGCATTGAAGCATGCAGTACACAATACAGTAGATTTACGTTCTGTCAGATGAAACATTGATGCACACAAAACTGGATTTTTTATGTTCTCAAATGTAATAAGTTCTTTTCTGATTGACTGTCTTTATGTAACTACCATGAGTAATGGCACATTTGTGTTTTTATAAGTCTATGAAAACAAAGTTGTTTTTACAGCATACCAGGCTGGCACAGAGCTAAAATTATTTTCTGGATTTGCTGTGTTTGGCAGGTTAGTGATCACTTAAAGATTTGATTTGACTTTTGATTTAAGGCATTGTGTAGCCAGTAAACAAGATACCCACTCTCAGAAGTGTATGGTACATTCTGCTTTCTTTCTTTCTTTCTTTCTGATCTATGTCTGTGAAATAAGTATTTCTGTTTTTTTTTCCTGCTCCAAACTGAGTTTCTACACATTTTCAGCTATTTGTGTGTCAGTATTCACATGTAAAGCATGTAAAACAACAACAACAAAAAAGTGATTGGACACTTTTAGTGGCTCATCCTGTCTAAGCGTGGGTTTCCTGCTCAGAATAAGCAACAATATAGACGTGAGCGTTTAGTCAGAAGTCTGGCACCGCAGGACATAGGAGGGGTTTAAGGTCTGTCCTTGGTTGAGGCCATTCATTGATGTTATTCTGTATGGAGGTGAGAGAGTTATTTATGTGTGAAGTGAAGGTTAAAGGTTTAGCTCAGAGAGCAGTGGCTTCCCTTCAGGCTTTCAGACAGGCACTGTATCATCACAGGTCATTAAAGGCTCGCTGAAGAACCGGGGAGCGCTAAGGATCGCTGCCTTCAGAGGAAGCCAAACGGCACAACTCCCTAGGTTTTAATACGTTTTAGACAAACGCTTGCTTTGTCCCACTGGTTTACACTAAGTGGAAAAGACATCCGCTCCACTAGGGCTTTGTTTATATAACAGGGGTAAAGGCAAACCTTGGATCTTTACACTTCTAAGCCGCAGATGGAGGAAGACATACTGGAATTTAATCAGGCGGGAAATGCCTGAAACACCACAAGGTGTTCTCTTTCACACTCTTGATCTTGCATCGATGTCTGTTTATTTATTTAGCCAACATTTTTATCTAAAACCACATACAAATGAGTAAAAATACCAGCAGTTTATCATACAAGAGCGCTGATACTCACAGGAATGACAAGAAGAAGAATCTAGAGTGGAAAAAGAAGAGAGTTGAGGAGCAGTGAAGTTTTGTCAAAAGAAAAATTGGTTACTGTCAGGGTTGCCAGGTCTGCGAAAAAAGAAAAAACCCAATTGCTATTCAAAACTAGCCCAATCACGTTTTTTTTTCATGGCTTTCCCCTCCGTCCAAATTGCATTCTGGGGAGTGGAGGGAGATGGCTTTAACCCTCTGACTAAAAAACAACCAGCGGAATACAACAGCGTAAAAGTAACCCAATTCCACGGTAAAACTGCAGACATGGCATCACTCGTTACTGTCAGCAAATGCATCTGCATTTTGTTTATTTTTATTATTTATTCATTAATTTTGTATTAACTTGCATCTGCTGGTCACATGGTGGTTTTCGTGACTACCCGTGAGTAGAATAAGACAGCTTTGCTTTCATATGAGTGTGCATGCTATTAAACACCGTGAACATGATGCTTCTGGCATCTGTTTATAGCTCTATTCTGTTTGTACGTTACATTTCTCTTATGACACAAATGCTAATTACCATCTACTGTTGGTAGAGTGCACAAGTGCAATAAAAACCTTTTGGATTTCTTTGTGTTTTAGTTAAGCCTAATTTATTTATTAGTTCATGCTCACTTGATCTTCAATATGTATACTCTGATCTAATGTGATAATGCACAAGAGAAACTATTAAAAACAGCCAAGCCCCCACAGAGAAGCTAATGTTTTCAGTGTTGCTTTAACAGCCTTAACAGTGATAAACATTTCTCTCCGTACCTAGATTAGATTGTTTACAGCTGTCATATTTGCTGTAGATTAACAAGAAAAGTGGCGCTTTTGTGTTGCATCTTTATTTATGTCAAGACTAATAGCTGTATCATTCAGCCCAGCCAGTAAAATGAGTGATGTGTGAGTGTTAATGACAGCAAGCATGCGGGAAGCACAAACCAATGAAGATAAAGTGAACTGTCTTTTAGTCTCTTGCATTATGTGATTTGCAGGTGTCTGGAGCCCAGAGGAAAGAAAAACATGAGTAAATTATATCCGTTTTGTGAATTGGCCCTGGAGTCAGCAAGAACGCAGGAAAATGGCAAATTTACATCACCAAAGACAATTTGTACATGGAGCATAACAGCAAAAATAGGCTCATAAATCACATTAGCTGCGGCCCTGAGTGCAATCGATTACCTCACTGCAAAATGAATGGGGACATTAAAGCCTCTGGTCCCTAAACATCCACATCAGGAGTCTCCGTATGGGATATATGAGAGCAGGACCCTCCAGAGACGAGAACGAGGAAAGGGGACATCAGGTGAGGACAGCCGAAACCGTTGCATTCTGTTTAATAGGGGATCTTTCACTGAGGTTTATAAATGTTAGGACAAAATGTTCTTAAAGTAATGTTTATGTAATGTATTTCTTACTTTAGTAATATTACAATATTAATTTAAAAATATTAGTGGAAGGATGTAAGAAATGTTTTTGCAACCATTAATAACGTTCTAATCACAACAGAAAATAGCACATTTTAAGATTCTTAGAATATTAAAAATAAACATTCAAATAAGTCAAGTCACCTTTATTTAACATAACATTATCTTTAAATAACATTATCTTTTGAGTAAAAAATGGTAAAATGGAAGAAACATTTTTGTAAACTTTAAATAATGTTAAAATCATGCCAAGAAAACTGCACATTTACATTTTTTAGAAACACTTCAAAACAATGTTCCCACAATGGATTTGTAACCTAAATATGTCACCTGGTTATGATGCAATTGTCCTGTGAAATTGTGAACATGACGTGTATTAACCCTAACCCTAAACCTAACAAGCAAGAAAGAAAGCAAGAAGAGTCCCACTGTGGATATTATTCTGATATGAAGTGTTTCTGGAGACTGATTTGTGCTTGTTAAGTTGTTGATTTATTTTTAATTCACACAGTTCTTGTTGTGTTCGTTCTTGATTTTAAAGCAACACACTGAGTTTGGGACAATCCAGGATGGATTTCAACATTACCACAGATAAACATTAGCCTCTGCCTGGAGCTCCGACACAGTCATAATTAAACAGCGATAAATCACACGCTAAGAGACTGAGGAGAGACGAGCGCCCCCAAGCTGACACATTTTTCACCAGGTAATAGTTTAGTGGGAATTTCAGATGAAAGACATTCCACCCCTAAAGCAGCTGAAATGCTTTATATCATTTCACGAGTTTGCATTTCAGATAATAAAGCGAAAAGAATAGTATGCGTATTTGGCATGCTGTCCGAGGAGAGGGCTCCGAGCTCGGTAATCCCCCCCCCCCAGGAATGGGTCAACGGTGAGGAGTCGTGGTGGTGGAGGGATACTGAAGGACTATAGAGAATGAAGGTAAGGCTGCTATGATTATTTTTAGTGGTTCTCTCTCGTGGTGGTTGGATAGATGATGTGATTACTGATAGTGAATTGGCCGCATTGATTATCTGCGTGTGCTCCTCCCGAAATTTGTTAACAAAACATCACTTGGATTGAAATCTGTGTGCCATCAGGACAGGACCCGGATCACTGTCGGGCCACGTGTTTCCATCCTTTCTGTAACAGTTGAAGACCATAATTCTGTTCCAAAGCCTGGTGAACTGACTCGCTGTCTTCTGCCTACATAAGCAGCTCCTTTTCAAGGCAGCATGATGTGTTTTTGTGTAAAGCATACTGGATGCTCGACTCAACAATCTAGAGTTTGGTGTTTCTGAAGTTATTGCAATGATAGTCTAAGCGTAAAAAAATATCCAGTAATGGGTGCAAAATTGTTATTAAATTGAACTTTTTTTCCCCAGTAATTTGTGGTATTGAATTAATTATATTAATAATAATACCTGTTCACCATCTGGTCATAATGCGTTCTGGAATTGCCTTCTCTACAAAGAATACATGCAATGCTGCTTTGTACAAATGAAGGTTTGTCCTAAGGCAGCGTAATCACCTTTTAGAGTGTTTTTTGTGTGTGTGTCAGGATCACACCTATGACACCTTCAATTTTAGGCGGCTCACTAAGTCTTGGAAGCAAGTGCATGAAATTACACCTTTGCTAAGTGATTTGCACAAGTATGACATTTCTGAATCAACAACCTTTGATGTTCTTACACAGTGCCGTTTCATAAGGGATGCGTCATTGTAGTGACTATTATCTTGCAGCAGCAAAGCATTACTCAGCTTGATGGAATCCTCCGGACTGGGGTGAAAATACAGCAAAGATTATTTTTGGATATTATCATCTTGCAAAAGATGTAAGTAGCTATAGCTGCATTGTCACCTTTATTTATATATCGCTTTTAACAATACAGATTGTGTCAAAGCAACTGTACAGCATTACTTAGGAAAATAGTGTGTCAATAATGCAAAATGACAATAGTAAACACTCAATTTTCAGTTAAAGGCAGTTCATCATTGAATTCAGTGATGTCGTCATCCAGCTCAGTTCAGTTTAAATAGTATCTGTGCAATCAAGTTGACGATATCGCTGGAAATTTAAGAGCAGGTCATATGGTATTTTAAAGTGTTTAATATTGTGTTGGAGTCGTCTACAACAAGTTGAAATGCATCCAAGGTCAGAAAACATTGTAATTTTCTCAGAATATATATTTAATATTAGAGTCATTTACCAATGATTTCGAAACGATTCGTTCTAATATTAGCGTAGATGCCATTCTTCTAACGATGTAGCAAGTACCTCAGGTGTTATGGGAAGTGTTCCCGTTTTCCGGTTGTCCTAATTAATGCAGCCTAAAAATCCTTTAACCTGTTAACCCGCACCTGGACGCTGGTGCACTGAACGCTCTTTGTTTGCACGTGTCAATGTTTACGAATAGATTAAATGAAAAG
>NW_015655563.1:90835-91370 GCF_001515625.1 Sinocyclocheilus rhinocerous
CTGATGGGGGCGTAACTTAGCGATCGGCTTTTTGCACAAATAATTCTTTTTTTTTTGTTTTTTCTTCAGCATTTTCTATATATGTGTGTGTGTTTTGTGGGAAATGTGGCTGTATCTGCATAATTACCATCTGTATGACCGGCCATCACCATGTGATTACTGTGAGAGCATAGGTCGTAGGCATAGGATCTGATATGATACTGTAGCTGACAGCTGTATGGTTACAATTTTATCTCTAATAGTATCGATCTTGGAATTAAAATAGCAAAGTAATCACAGCCTTCACGACGGGGCCTTCCGTTTTTCCCCGATCTCCATGCTGAGGTGTTGAGATCGTGGGAGAAACCATACTCATTCCGTATTTACAGCCCCACAGTCTCGAATTATTCAAAAGAACATTGTGGAGACTGTTGTTGTAGGGATCGCAGGTGGATTTAGCGGATCCACCCCCCGCCCCCCAGAGAGAGAGAGCCAGACGCTTCATCAATCTTCCTCCGAGGAGGTGGATGTGATGAGTGTCGAGACAGAGGAGACT
>NW_015655563.1:91454-95408 GCF_001515625.1 Sinocyclocheilus rhinocerous
CTATTTTTAACTGTTTTAAATTCATTTTAAACTTCTTAAATCAATTGTTTTAATCATTTTCAATGTTTTTAAATTCCTTGTTTTATTGTTGTGATTTTTTTTTTTCTTTTCTTTTATGTAAAGCACTTTGAATTACCATTGTGTATGAAATGTGCTATACAAATAAACTTGCCTTGCCTTGCCTTGCCTCCTGACTGGGTGCCCCAAACCATGTAGTCCAGTACCAGCAGTCGGTAGGGCCTACCCTTCCAATGCATAAGTCGCTCCATGAACTCGTGAAATCTAGAGTATGATTTCTACAATGAGTAGGCCCTGACACATATTGTCTAACCTCGGATATAAAATCAGCAAATTCTTTAATAAAGTCTGTATGGTGCCCTGGTGGCCTGTATACAGTAGCCAGTACAAACATCACAGGGGATTTATCATTAACACTTGTTTCTCTGGATAATGTTATATGAAGCACCATTACTTCAAACGAGTTATACTTGAAGCCCGCCCTCTGAGAAATACTGAAAACATTGTTATAAATTGAAGCAACACCTCCCCCTTTACATTTTGGACGTGGCTCATGTTTATAACAGTAATCTTTGAACACGGCTCATGTTTATAACATTAGTCTTGGGTGGTAGACTCGTTTAAAATAATGTAATCAACATGTTTTAGCCAGGTTTCTGTCAAACAGAGCACATCTAGATTATGATCAGTGATCATATCATTTACAAAAAGTGTTTTCGTAGAAAGGGACCTGATATTCAATAAGCCAAGCTTTATCAGTATTACATCAGTTTATTATTTGTTGAACATCAATTAAATTGTTACTCTTCAATTGGTTTGGCCAAACTCTAAGACTGTGTGCCATGTTTCTAGAGAGAAGAGCAGACACCACCCCAGGTGGGATGAAGACCATCTCTTTTCAACAGGTCAGGTCTGCCCCAAAAACTTGTTCAATTGTCTATGAAACCTATGTTATTCTGCGGACACCACTTAGACATCCAGCCATTGAGTGACGCCAGTCTGCTATGTATCTTGTCACCACGGTAAGCAGGGAGGGGACCAGAGCATATTACAGTGTCTGACATCATGCTTGCAAGTTCACACACCTCTTTAATCTTATTTTTAGTGATCTCCGACTGGCGAAGTCGAACATCATTAGCGCCGGCGTGAATAACAATCTTACTGTATTTACGTTTAGCATTAGCCAGCACTTTTAAATTTGCCAAGATGTCAGGCGCTCTGGCTCCCGGTAAACATTGGACTATGGTGGCTGGTGTCTCTCTTTTCAAGTTCAAGTTCAAGTTAATTTATTTATAAAGCACATTTAAAAACAGCCACAAGACTAACCAAAGTGCTGTACATTAAAATCAAACCATAAGCACATAAAACAGAAATAATAAAACATATGAATTTAAAACCAAAAGGAATGACAGATAAACATTCTGAAGACAGAGTAATAATCAAGACCATAATACAATGTCATAAGAATGGGATATTAGCAGGCCAGATCAAACAAGTGTGTTTTTAAAAGTGACTTAAAAATGGATAAGGAAGGTGCCACTCTGGTTTCAAGCAGCAGATTGTTCCATAACCGAGGCCAAACCACAGAAAAAGCTTGATCCCCTCTACATTTAAGTCTGGACTGAGGAACTAAAAGGAGATTCTGATCACTGGATCTTAGACTTCTAGAGGGAGTATAAAAATGCAACAGCACTGAGAGATAACTAGGAGCTTGGTTATGTAAAGGTTTATACACCAGTAAGAGAACTTTAAAATCGATTCTAAATTGAATAGGCAGCCAATGGAGGGCCCTCAGTATAGGGGTGATGTGGTCACATTTGCGACTATTTTGAAGAAATCTAGCAGCAGCGTTTTGGACCAATTGTAGGCGAGTAATTTGTGACTTTGAAATACCGCAATATAGTGAGTTGCAGTAATCTAAGCGTGAAGTAATAAAAGAATGGACAGCCATCTCTAACGTCGTAGCATTTAAAAAGTGTTTGATGCAAGCAGAGTTGGTAAAAACTGGAACCAATTACAGATGAGATATGTTTGTCCCATTTTAATGACTCATCAAGATGGACACCCAGATTTCGCACACGAGAAGATCTGAAGGCCGATAAGCTGCCCAGATCTAGGCTGGTAGCCTGAGAATGATCAATAGTAACTGAAAACAATCACCTCTGTTTTATCTTCATTTAAAGTAAAAAAATTTTGAGCTAGCCAGATTTTGACCTCATCTAAGCACCTTAGTAAAATACTAAGTGCTGAAGGATCATTTCTTTTAATAGGTAAATAAATCTGGGTATCGTCAGCGTAGAAATGAAAAGACACCCCATGCCTTCTTAGAATGGAACCCAGAGGAAGCATGTACAGGGAAAAAAGGGAGGGCACAAATATTGAGCCTTGAGGGAGGCCACAGGGGAGATTACAAACAGAGGAAGAGAAGTTACCTAGTTTGACAAAAAAATTTCCGTCGGATAAAAATGACTGAAACCACATAAGGACCATACCTTTTAGGCCCACCTCTGACTCTAATCTAGATATCAAAATAGAGTGGTCCACAGTATCAAATGCTGCTGATAAATCTAAAAGAACCAGGACCACAGAATCACCAGAGTCCGTAGTTAAAAGGATATCGTTTAACACTCTGAGAAGGGCCGTTTCAGTACTATGAGCAGATTTAAAACCAGATTGAAAGATTTCAGTAATACAGTTAAGATTTAGAAAGAACTGCAGTTGGTCAAACACAATTTTTTCTAAAACCTTTGAAATAAATGGTAAAACAGAAATGGGACGGAAGTTATTCAGAATAGAAGGATCTAGTGAAGGCTTCTTGAGAAACGGAGTGACAGTAGCCACTTTAAGAGTAGCAGGAATAGAGCCAGATAAAAGGCACTTATTGAAAAAAGACACCAAACCTGGCCCGAAAGTGTCAGCAATTAATTTGAAAAATTTAGGATGTATAATGTCATAAGGACAAAAAGACGGTTTAATATTAGCAATGATGTCTTTGAGTGATTGTAAGGAAATTGGTTGAAAAACATCCCAAGAAACAGGATGCAGAGAAACAGGAGGGGGTTCAATGTGGAGAGAACAGACTTTGGGTCTCAAATTAGAGATTTTATCAATTAAGTGTCTCAAGAAGCTTTCACATAGAGCATCGGAGGCAACAGGCACTGTGTTAACAGAAGGATTAACAACAGAATTAATAATTGAAAACAGAACTTTAGGAGCAGAATGTTTTTTCAAAATTAAATCAGAAAAATAAGTAGCCTTAGCAGATTTAGCAGCAGACTGATAAGCTGATAAACTGTCTTTAAACAACTTAAATGAAATATGTAATTTATCCTTTATCAGAATCTTGACACAGAACAGATTTAGGTTTGTGCTTATAAGGCTTGAGCGGAGCAGTGACATCTAAAACATCCAGCCAGGCAGAATTTAGAAGACTTAGATGTTGGTCAGCATCCAGGTCAGGTAGTGGTAGATCCAGAGATAGATGAGAACAAGACTCCATAAAACACTGATTAAAATTTGACCCAAACCTAGAAGAATAGGACCGAGACAGCGTTACAGCTTTCTTAGTAAAATGAGAAAGATTAGGAAGAGACATAGAAAATAAAATTGGCTTATGGTCAGAGAGCAGGAAATCAGATATCTCAATATCAGAAACGGCAAACCCATGAGAGAGTACAAGATCTAAAATATGGCCCTGAACATGAGTGGAGTCCTTTATCCATTGCACCAAACTAAAAGAGTCAATAAGATTGAGAAACTCCTTTGATAACGGGTTTGACTGACAGCATACATGGATGTTAAAATCGACCACTAATAAAAAGTGGTCGTACTTTATGGCAATATTCCCGATAAATTCAGTAAATTGCTGTATGAAGTCCTTTGCTGTGTGATGGGGACGGTAAATCACCCCCAATAAAACAGGACCATTCCAGTCGA
>NW_015655564.1:0-1721 GCF_001515625.1 Sinocyclocheilus rhinocerous
TGATGAAAGGAAAGGCTGGGAGAGTGGTTCAAACACGCTCTTCTTCTTGTTGTTGGTGCCCAAATAACTAAAACCAGGCATCGAGGAAATCTGGATCCACTACAAGGGTCTGCGGTACACAACAATGTGCACTCGTCTCAAGAGAGACACGGAGGTCATTGTACAAAGAAATAATGAAGGATAACTGTCATCCGTGTTGATCCACGTACTTCAAGGAGACCTTCAATAATTCATGCCTCAGGGTCTGTTCAAGCACTGAAGATGTCCAATTATATACAGTTTCTTACAAGAGCACTTGTACTGTGTATATATAGCATAATAGGATGGCCTTCATGCACTATTTCCAAATATCCCAACGTGACCTCATGAGTATTTGTATTTTACGTAAAGTGTGGTTCTACTACAATTACTTACGTTTGCATAGACACTAAAATGAACCATATTGGCAGCATCTAAAACATAAATCATTTTTGTATCAGCAACTTTACAAAAGTAATTTTTTTTATGAATCCTTATTTAATCTAATACTGAATTCATATGTGGCATTATGTTTTCAATTGCATTTATGTAATTTAAACATGCATTTAAGAAACAGACAGATTTTAAAACTGATTTAATTGTCAATTGCATTTAAGTGTAAACTCGTTTAACAAGAATACACTTTAAAATATTAAAATTAATAACATACCTGTAATTGTTTAACCATTAGCCTATTTCATGTAATATTTATTTTGCTTGTCATGGAACACAAAAGGTATTTTATCAATATGCAGTGACTGAAAAATTGATCATAAAATACAGCAAAAATGAAAAATGACCATAAAAGTAAACCTGTTTGTTATGTTTTCCTTTATAATGTATATATTTTTTAACTTAAAAATATATATTTAATTGTATATTGTGACTAAAATTGTCACTGTACTCTGTTCTGCCTGTTATCTTTTATATTTTATTTTTTTATTTTCTCAAAAATAGGTTATGTTTAGGTTTAGGGTTAGGGTTAAGGGGTCTAAAATATAAAAAAATATCTTAATTATATCAATAAAATGATTTTAAAAATATACCAATATAAGTTTTGTAATTATCTTACATTTCTAAATGTAAATACATAAGAATGTTATATTTTAGATGCAAGCTAAAGCCATTTAACAAATACAGAAATATTGTCTGACTTTATTTTATTTAATTTTATTTCATTTCCAAAGGCAAAAGTAACAATTTGAACAAAGATTATACTATATTTGTATTATTTAGCCACTCTCTCCCCCATTATTTCAATACATTTCCAAGTGTAAAAAAAAATATAAATGAATAAACTGTCTAAATAAAAAAAATTGTCTGGATTTTTTAGAACAAAACCATGCATAAACAGACACATGTACTGCAGTATGAGAAGAGACTTGCAGCGCTCCCTATCTGACAGGTGCAGGCATCCATGTGAGAGACGGACATGCCATCTCTCAACGGGCCAGAGGAAAGAGCGAGAGAGAGTTTTACAATCGGCTGCCACAGAGAGTCTGTGTGAATGCTAAACAGGCCTGTGGTACCTCTGAAACATGCAGACAGACACGCTGAAGAATTGGACTGCAGCAGTCAGAAAAACACACATTCGCATACTTCACACGCCAGTGTTCTTAAAGGAACCTTATTCTATGGTTCTAGCATATTTTTAGTGGTTAGTTAAGGTTTCTTGTACCCAAAAACACAGTCCTGGATACTGC
>NW_015655564.1:5897-7721 GCF_001515625.1 Sinocyclocheilus rhinocerous
ATCACTTTTGTACATTTCTTTTGATGCGGACATCTTAACGTCTTTGACCCATGTATATATATATATATATATAAAATGTGCAAAATAATGTGCACATAAAGAGTGTATGTAATACTGAGTAGGTCAAGTGGCTATTTCCACTGACTTTTGTTGAGAAGGAACACAAATGTTTCCCCAGCCTCATATTTCCAGCACAAACAATGTTTCTACAATGTCCTCCTGACAGGATTGTCTAAAACTTCCATCAGTCTCTGGGTTCTGAAGGGGTCCTTTATCTGTAACCCAAAGCGGAGAAACACTCCTCTCAGGAAATCCTGTAAATGTGCAAAACACAGACGCCTGACAGCCTGTAATGCACTGCTGGAATTGGCTTCTGTCACACAAATAATGGGAAACAACACACTATTCTTTCTGCTGGTTACTCTGTATGTCTCTGCCATGTTATTGGTGTATTTCTCCTTTCTGCAGGAATCTTATAAAACAACTAACTTACAAAGTGAAGGTACTGAATGTCTTCATCTATGGTGAAAACTACCGCACATGATGACAGAAAGTTCATTTCGGACAGGAACCAAAGATAATGCCTTAATAACTAGTACATGATCTTCAGACGTGAGTTGAGCATTTCTAAGATGAGAAAAGCTGATGAAAGGAAAGGCTGGGAGAGTGGTTCAAACACGCTCTTCTTCGGTTAAGGGGTCTAAAATATAAAAAAATATCTTAATTATATCAATAAAATGATTTTAAAAATATACCAATATAAGTTTTGTAATTATCTTACATTTCTAAATGTAAATACATAAGAATGTTATATTTTAGATGCAAGCTAAAGCCATTTAACAAATACAGAAATATTGTCTGACTTTATTTAATTTAATTTTATTTCATTTCCAAAGGCAAAAGTAACAATTTGAACAAAGATTATACTATATTTGTATTATTTAGCCACTCTCTCCCCCATTATTTCAATACATTTCCAAGTGTAAAAAAAAATATAAATGAATAAACTGTCTAAATAAAAAAAATTGTCTGGATTTTTTAGAACAAAACCATGCATAAACAGACACATGTACTGCAGTATGAGAAGAGACTTGCAGCGCTCCCTATCTGACAGGTGCAGGCATCCATGTGAGAGACGGACATGCCATCTCTCAACGGGCCAGAGGAAAGAGCGAGAGAGAGTTTTACAATCGGCTGCCACAGAGAGTCTGTGTGAATGCTAAACAGGCCTGTGGTACCTCTGAAACATGCAGACAGACACGCTGAAGAATTGGACTGCAGCAGTCAGAAAAACACACATTCGCATACTTCACACGCCAGTGTTCTTAAAGGAACCTTATTCTATGGTTCTAGCATATTTTTAGTGGTTAGTTAAGGTTTCTTGTACCCAAAAACACAGTCCTGGATACTGCACGATGCAATAAGGGGTTACGGAGCTGTGACCAATCACATTTTAGCTGGTACACAGCATTTTCTTACAGTTTAGTCCCTACATTTACCCCCTCTCTCTGACTTAACGGGTTGTTTTGCTACTATAACTTTAAGATTCATGTAAACAACTTCTGTTTTGATTGGCTACTCTCTGCGCATTATTTCACACTGTTGATTATCAAGGCAGGTCAAGTTGCTACATACTCATTACGCACTGATATAAAGATCACCTAGAATCCTTTTGGCCATGATATGACCTTTTTAAAGCTAATGTAATTTTTCAATAAAATTTTTTTAAAAATTATATATATATATATATATATATATATATAGATATATAAATTTCCCCAATCCTACTATGTGCCCTAATAACTCTAGACCAGTAGGTGGCGG
>NW_015655564.1:8027-22958 GCF_001515625.1 Sinocyclocheilus rhinocerous
AGGAGGGTTAGAGAGGACAGGAAAGAAAGAAGACACATCAAAAACTGAGTGACAGGAGAGAAATGAGAAAACAAGGAGGTAGAGGACTGTTGATTGGTGGACGATTCCTGAAATGTCTAGACTTGTTACTGTAGCCCAAGGACATGGACACAGACACATGGTGCTACCTGCAGGCCAACAGGTCCATACCTGCCTGTCTAATATCACATAAAGTCTTTCAAATTCATTCATATAGTTTTTATTACTTTAATAATATTTATGTAAGTGTTTTACACCAAAACAGTCATAATTTAGATTTCCATGACTATTTTTCACCGTTTTTGCTGCTGTGCCTGTATGACTCTTAGGTAAATTAAAGTGCACTATACCTTTTGAAAGAAATTAATACATTTATTCAGCAAGCATGCAGTAATTTGATTAAAAAAGTGGACATTTCTAATGTTACAAAAGATTTCTATTTCAAATAAATGCTGTTCTTTTGAACTTTCTATTCATCAAACAATCCTAAAAAAAATGGTATATATCATAGTTCCCACAAAAGTATTAAGCAGCACAACTGTTTTTAGCAATGATAATAAAAAGAAATGTTTTTTGAGCACCAAATCAGCATATTAAAATGATTTCTGAAGAATCATGTGACACTGAAGACTGGAGTAATTGCTGCTGCAAATTCAGTATGCCATCAAAAGAATAAATTATATATTTAAATATATTGAATTATAAAACAATTAATTTGAATGTTAATATTTTCTGCATATTTTTGATCTACGTAATACAGCTTTGGTGAGCATAAGAGATATTTATTTAAAAATAATAATAATAATAATATATTTAAAAATAAAAATAAATAAAAGTTGGTGACACTAGTGGTGCAGAAAATGTAAGCAATCCAAATCAAAGCAAAGTGAAGCAAAACAAAACACAAAAAAGAGCAAAAAGTGCAAAACACAGCAACAACAACAAAAAACAAAAAGCACAAAGAAAAAAAAAGTGAAAACAAAACACAAAAACAAAGCAAAAAGCAAAACAAAGCAAAAAAAGTGAAAACAAAAGAAAACACAAAGCAAAAAAAAAGCTCAAAGCAAAAAAACAAAACGCAAAGCAACAAAAAAAGCCACAAAGAAAAAAATAAATAAATAAAAAAGCGCAAAACAAACAAACAAAAAAATTTATTTCCAAAACTGCTATGGGGTAAAAAAAAAAAAAAGTCTCCAAACAATCCTAAGAGACCTATTTCTGACTTATTTCCTGATTTTCCAAAAATTGGCATGGGAGAAGTATGCTTTGTGAAGTATTGCTGTCGTTATTTCAAGTCCATCCTGCCAAACCCCACCAAAGCGATTGCAGGCTCAGCATGTGGTCTCTCAGCGTACATTACACTATTGGTCAAAGGCGATGTCAAGACCTTAAATTCATCTCCCAAAATGCACAGAGCAGAGCCTCTGAACAATAGGATGTGTGTTCTACTTAAATCAAAATAATTACTTTATACACAGCGGGGTTCTCATGTCAATAGGGTCAGTGCTTCCCGGTCACCTGAGGGCCACGTGAAATCCTGCCCGGATCAGTCGTCAAGGTGATGGAGCTTTATTAAAAAGAGCCGGTGTTATTAAAACAGGTCTTATTATTGGATGCACCGCCGTGGGAGGAGAGAAGAGGTGTGACCCCGGTCTTTGTCTCAAACTGCCTTCATTAATCATGCAGCTTTGTGTGTGCGCACGCATTAGTATTCATGCAAACACTGAGGGTCACAGTAAACAGTGATTGCAGACGGCTGAATGTTGATTGATCGTACCTTATTGTGAATGTAATTTTTGTGCTAATTAACTGGAGTGATAAGGATTTAATCTAAATATTTATAGACTGCGTCTGTGTGTGTCTGTGTCTGTGTGTGTGTGTGTGTGTGTGTGTGTGTGTGTGCATGCGTCTGTCACACAGGCATCTGGGTGATTTGCATGATTGTGTGTGTTGCTGCACCTGTATCTCATGAATGGTCTCATGTAACTGCTTTCATGTGTGTGTTTATGAACATTCCATATGAGTGTGTTTAATATTGAGCTCAGATTGCAGACTACATGAATTCCCTAAACATTCCTGACTGCTTAGGCAGATGAGAATCGCTGCCACTTCCTCCTGCCACAGCTCTTTGTGCTGACCTATGTACCAGTCTAATTCCCTGCCCTGGGCTCCAGAACGTGAGGTGCATGTCCGCAATACATAACCTTCACCACAGGGGGCAACAGCATGCAAACACATTTCGCAACCCCCTACAGGGGACAGAGAGCAGGCGGATGCTGATTCTAATTAACACAGAATGAACAATACAGGGATGCCATGGGGCAGCGGTGCTTTAAAAATGTCCTCATTTAACCTCAGCTACACTTTAATAAAATTAAAGTCACAAACTAACAACCGTGTCGACTATTGCAACTCAGAAGCGCTGGTTTAGTGTCGGTGCACAATTGATTGTCAAGTTCTAGATTTCTAAGTTGGAAGTCTGACTTCAAGTAGCATTTTAATGCACTTTTCCAAACAGGAAGTTGCTGGCTAGAACTGGTTTGAATATTGAAGAAAACTTTATAGTCACATATGTTTCTCTGTGTGAGAGTGTGTGTAAAGTGCCAGAATGGACTGAACTGGTAATAAGCTTAACTGGCTTAACGGAGTACCAGATCAGTGATTGTGAACAGAACTCTTACTTTCTCTCTTCCACTCATCTGATAGCACATTATCGGCCTCTCAATCTGTGTTCTCCCAGCAGCATGCAAACAGAGCCAGACAATCTGGCTAGGGATATGGTTGTGTGTGTGTGTGTGTGTGTGTGTGTGTGTGTATTTACATTTTTACTGGAAGGTGGTATATCCATAGATAAATATATACCTTTAGCATTTAAAAAACAACACAACAAGTCTGAGACTTAGGAGTGCAAACGAGAGAAAGAACAAACAGAAGCACGCTAGGAAACCTCCTCAGACACACAAACACAGCTCTATTACAGCCTCAGAGCAAAGGAGGGATCTATTCATCCAGATAGCATTGCAAGACTAAGGCAATTTGTACCCATTTGATGCGTAATGAGGTTCTTATCAGTAAGTGGCCAGAGAAATGGGGTGTAAAGTATATAGCCTATTCAGCACAGACCTATCGCAACAGCCGTGAGCTCATCCCTCAACAACTACACCATAAACACACATGCAGCACAACAGGTTGAGAAGGAGGGCGATAGAAGAAAGTGGAAAATCCAACTAAAACCAGACTCTGTTTGTAACTTGTTTTACATGACTTCTGTCTGGTCCAAACTGATCACTTACTCCCAACTGAATGGTTGTTAACCGTGCGTGACCTTTCCAATGTGATTACGTCATGCGTGAATTTGCAGACGTGCATCACAGAGCTAGTGCAAGACGAGCATTTGTGGTTAAAAAGTATATAATTTTATTTATTTTTTTTAATGACAGTTTGGTTATGTAAGATCCTTATTCCTCGGCTGGGATTGTGTAGAGCCCTTTGAAACTTCACTGAACTCCATTATATGGAGAAATATCCTGGAAAGTTTTCCTCAAAAACCTTAATTTCTTTGCGACTGAAGATATGTACACCTTGGTTGACATGGGGTGAATAAATTATCAGGAAATTTTTGTTCTGGAAGTGAATTAATCCTTTAAAATAAAGCAGGTTTTTCACAGCAATGCCATCATGTTTGGTTCTCCAAAGAACCCTTCAGTGATCACTTCTTAAAAAAATAACCATTTTTCCTAATGTTAAGAACATTTTAATGATCAAAATAACCTTTTTCCCACCTTTTGTGGAATGGAAAGATTTCATGGATGTTAAAGATCCTTCACGGAACCATACATTCCAATAAGGAACCTTTATTTTTAAGAGTGAGTATTAGTAATTGAGCAGGCAGAAGAAAAGACAGCTGGTAGTAAGTAGAGAAGAAAAGGATGATCTATTTATACCTACACCTCTCCTCCATCTTTCTAACTCACACTGTGCGTGTAAGAGTATCGTGCTTCTTGTGACCCTTCGAGCAGAAACTCCCTGCACTCCTACTGTTGCCCTCACAAAAAAATCCAAGCGGGTATGTGGCATCCTCCTGTTGCTCTCTTCAGTTCCCACACCTCTTACTATCCTCCACCAACCCTCGTCCTGTTTACCCACCGGTGGGGGGCACGCCTCCCTGCTCTCGACTGAGATAGAGATGAAAAGACGAAGAGACAGGAGACAGAGAAGGAAAGCAGCAAGGTGTCGGACTCTTCGAAAGAAAGCCAACAAAGATGACGAATTACTGATTCCATACTCGCCCATCTATTCCGCAAAATGGTCCACAATATCATGGCGGGAGCTGACGCTACAAAAGCTATGAATGGCCATACAATTTGTACCATTTATTTGAACCAAATAAAATTCACAGCGCTGCCAAGTCAGTGAGAGCCACTTTGGCAGGAATCGATGGAGATACGTTTGGATCATCTTTACGAGCTCTCCAACGTGAGCAATCTGCCCCTGAAAATGCACCACTTCACTTGCGCAGCCATCAGTAAGACGGTTCCAGACAGAGCTAATGTTCACCTCTCTCCATATAAAACCGCCTCTCTTGGAGTGAGACGAATTAGGCCTATGAATTCCCCATTTTTCAAACTGTTTTTTACAGCTTGCACAGCACAAACATACGAATTCATGCTAATAAAGAAATGATCTGGCCCTCATTTATCCGTCACGAGCGTGGCGAGGGAGCACTGTCGTAAACCCTATGGCAGGCAACTACAAGGATGAGGCATTTAAGTGACCTCATCACCCGAGGCTATCGTAAAATCGAGCGTCGCAGGATGTCAGGGCACCGTGCAGGAAATCAAGAGCGGAAGGTTATGGACTGTGGATCGACAGTCCATAGAAGAGTCTTCTTGAGAGGAACGGGGCAGAGCAAAGTAAGTTTATTGCATTACGTTACAGGCATTGCCTCACAGTTGCATGAATCCGGTGGCCTTTGGGTCATAGATCAGTTTTGGACCATGTTGTCATTTGCTATGACTCCACTATAAAAGTCCATTAAAAAGAGTGGTTAAGCTTAATGACTTCACACCTTTCTCTTGGCCATCTTTGCCGTCTTAGCCAAGAAAAAAAGTGGAATTATTGCCCAAGAACATGTTAATGTCAATACGTTTGACATCAACCCTTGGATATTTTAAGGAAGCGTGGATTTAGCATCTCTCGGTTGACTCATCGTGCCGAGCTGCAGAATCAAGTTGAGCTAGGATTGTAATTACGTTAGGATTGCGAAGATTTAACCCAACAGAAATCCTTCCTCTCCAGTTCAACGTCTTATGCCGAAGCTTGTCGATCTAGAAAGTTTACCCGGGACTGAGGCAATGATGAGCTAATGCTTAGTGCACGATTAGCTTGATTCAGCTCCTGCCGGCGCTACAGTAAGATGCAATCCCTGAAAGAGGCATCAAAGTCAGGAGATACAATGCCGGATTCTCATGTGGAGGGAGGAGAGGGAGCTGAACTGAGATGGGTACGCATTAAAACCCTGAGCTAGGAAAGTCTTTGATCCATATCCAAACTTCACAGGCCACAATTCAGTAACTTGAAGACAACATGAAGCAAAGATTAGGCTAAAGTAGCTAAAGAAGCTTTCAGACTCTGGAAAGTTCTGCGGGGATGTAGAGAAGAAGATACCTGAACGCATTTAGGCCGAGACACTTTGACAACGGGATAGATGCATTAGGATGTCCGTTAACGGAAAAACCATCTGGAGGCCTGATAAAAGCGATTTGTATTTCTGCAGCGACCCAACAGAGAGTCAATAAAAGCAAGGGGTAGTCTCCAAATCTGCAGAAGGAGGATCCGCTGAGACTGGTCGATCAATTAGTCAAAAACAGACAATAGCTACCTCGGAGTTTTCCGTCCATCGAGGCCAGTGCACACTCTTCCAGACGCATGCGGGCAAATACGCACGCATGCCAGAATCCTGCTGGGATTAATGACATCAGTATGGATTCTGACCCCCTAGCGTGTGCTGTTTCAGAAAAGGGATTACAGAACGAATGAAAATAAATCAGAAAACAGCTTGTACTCCGAAGACTACTAAAAAGGGGAGATTTAGCCAAATAGAAAAAAAGAGAATAAGAGATGAGAGAAAATCCCTTTGGTTTGTAGCCATTTCATGGATCATGCATCTGCCGAATGATTTGTTAAATGAGAATTAGGTGATGGGATTGAAAGACTCACATTGTCTCTCTCTCCATCTCTCACTTTCTTTATCCCCAACCCATCCACAAAGGCACAGGAATGTGATATTCCACAAGGCCTTGTGCTTGAGGCTGACAGAAGGGAATCCATTGGGAAAAGTGGTCTGACCGTAGGTCATCATTGAACACAAAGTCTAAGTAACATGTCCAATAGTCAACCCTGAACTTTCCGAGTTGGATTTAAGCTCCTCAACGCACTTCTGTTCTCTGTAGGAGATACTGGGCCAAAAGGATGGGCTGCTCTGCGTAGGAGTTCAAAGCTATGGTTGGAAACACTTACTCTTTCTTAATGGCTGGAGAATCAGAGTCATGCCCCAGAAAATATGAACTTCTAAAAAAAAATACGTGTCTGTCCATCACATTCATCCGTAGGGGGAGTCCGTGGATGATTAAAGATAGATCAAAGAGGTCTCCGTGTGTGAGTATCAAGGATTATGCTCTCTGGAAAGGAATGTGTGGTGTGTGCTAGAGGTTTGGTGAAGTCTGTAGTCTTCTGCGTAAGGTGATTATGTGCATTGGATCCAGGTGTAAGCTACCATTAAACAAGTCAAAGGCATGCACATGTTAGAAATGAAAACTGTTTAGTTGCAAGTAAAGATTGTTTTAGCTTATGAACACATGTGCATTCACACACACAAACACAAATTGTTTTATCTTCAACACAAATGAACCTTTGCGACATGAAAAAAAACCTACACAGATGCTGAGTTTGAGTGGTAGTCTGGTTTTGTTTGGGGAGTGTTTGATCACAGAGAAGAATTTAAAAAGGGACACCTCTGTCAAACACAGCTTAACTGAAATACCACAGTGCCCCCTTCTGTTCATATACTGAATTACATTCAGAATCATGGACTGATACATACAAACACAACTGAGGTGACCGGTCTCCTCATATAAGGTTATTTTGTGGGTTTAGAAAATCTTAGTAGTTGACAACAGAGTTCTGAATCTTGAGAATCGGAGTTAGCCTGACTGAGCAATACAAAAGCCCTTTATTTAGGCATGCGTTCGTGCGTGTGTGATGTACACCGTGCCGCCTCGATCTTTACCTTTTGTTTTTGTAATCAGCAGCGTAATGATGCCATTCAGAGCCTGTTGACGGAGGAGAGGAAATGGCACGTTTGGGGTCCTGCCGTTATCCCGCGTGTATTGTGAGAGAGTGATTACCTCAGTCGGGCTGGGCGTTTAAAATGGGACCCACTACTGTTTTAAACATATGCACTACGATAGCAAAAATGGATATGCACAATGCACACAATACGCAGATGGGTGTCTCTTCAAACAGCCACTTTTATGTGCCATTTTTATGTTTTTTTATGTTTTACTCTTTTTATTTCATTATTTCAATTTTTACCATGCTTTCATCACTTGTTTTAAAATGCCCTTTATGCATTTTATAGTTTCACCCTTCACCCAGACTTTTGACTACTGAAATATGAAAATCTATTATAAAAATTTACATTTCATTTGACAATTTAGCTGAGTGAAATAAGCAATTTTATGTTTTATTGTGAAAAAAAAATAATTTTTTGTAAAGAATTATGGTAATCCCTTGGTTGTGACTGTATCTACACCACAACCAATAATTCTGCCTCTATTAAAGTAAGTTTGTTTCAATCGAGCTGTAATTTTAAATATTTTTTGTTTCTTTTTTTATTATAAAAAGATCTGATTAAAGCTTTTTTTTTTTGTTAACATGCCTTCAGCACTTACTTTCAAATGCCTCTTTATGTATATATATATATATTATTGTTTTGCACTTGTCCCAGACCCTGACTGCTGAAATATGATAAAATACATTATAAAAATGTTCATTTCATTTTTCATGATATGGTCATTTAAATGAGTGAAATATAAACAATTGCTATATATATATATATATTTTTTTTTTTTTTTATGACTGTCCCTTGGCTGTGGCTGTATTTCCACCATAATCAAAAATGTTGTCACAATTAAAGTAGTTTTTTTTTTTCAAACTATTATTTCTTCAAATTATACAGAAGTAAGAATATTGTTTAGGATAATTAAAATTGCCATGCTATTAAAAGTCATTTCCACCAAAGAATGTTATTTAACACATTATTTCACTGGTAAAGTGTAAAGTTCAATGTGCAATCTGATGTAATTCCTTCAGATTATGCAAAAACAACTATTATAAATATTGTATAATACTCAAATTATACAAAAAATAAATAAATAAATAAAATCAGCCATCTACATTATCAAGTAGGCCTAAAAAAGGAAAATCTGATGATATACATAAGGGGCTCAATGTTTTACATGGTCATTGGTGTCCCAAAGACCTAGTACTCCTGCGTTAAGTGTTTTTACCATGGTAAAATCCCTGTAATGCACAACCTTTCAAGCATAAACTGACACACCATAATGCTATGCTTATGTACAGTAAATAGACAAATAGTGTTGCTCATACACTGTAATTTCAACCACAGAATGTTATTAAACACAATATATCATTGGTAATGGGGCACAAATGACATTTGTTGGTTCAGAAAAATGGCACTTCAGAAATACGTTGATAAAAAAATACAAAAAATTACAGATTTATTAAAACTAGTGAGAGTATAATCATTTTGGAGGGAGTTTGTTTTGTAAAAGCCCACAAGTAGCCATAGTTAATAGAAAGCCCAGATATGACCTATTGATTTAGGGTGCATAAAGATAAAAGAAAGACGACACAGCCACATATTTCATTTCTGTCTCTTTCTGCTTGAACAAACTGGGAAAGTGAACACGGCGGTAAATATACAACACTTCCACCTGCCTGAATTTAATGTCAGTGTGATGTGACGTGATTTAACATGCACTCTCACACACTCCTATGCACTTTCCACCCGTTACGCCTACCGTCGCTTCCACGCTGCCAACAAGCCAGAAAGTGCCAACGAGCACATAAGGACTTTGATATTCAAATCAATGGCAAAGGAAAAGTGAACACACACACAAACCAGCAGTCGGCTGTGAATCAACACAACGAGGGGACCGCACAGCAGTCTTTGGTCCCTTCTGAAACGAGAACAGACCAAACTAATTAAAGTTCAGGTGACAAGTGCAAAGCACTGCCGAGCTCCTGGCTTCTATGTGATCCAAACAATCTGGCGTGCGTCGTGACAAGCCGAGTAAAACCATGCGGGAGAAATACTCGAGGGTTTAAAAAAGTAACAACAGCCATGTTCGGCAGGCAAACAACAGCACTAGCAAGCTAAAGCAGGTTTATTCTTTAGTAAAGAACTAAGGGAAACTCAGTAAAGCGAGACGGTTATGTTTTCTTGACTGCTGCAATATTTGTATGTTGTTAAAAATACAAATAGCACGCTTTTAGTATGTTAGCACATACACACAAATTTTTTTAAAGCCATTGTGCTTATATGGGCTACACAAGTCATTTAAAGAAAATATGAAATATATATATATACAGTGGGTACGGAAAGTATTCAGACCCCCTTAAATTTTTCACTCTTTGTTATATTGCAGCCATTTGC
Source organism: Sinocyclocheilus rhinocerous (assembly GCF_001515625.1). Classification (NCBI taxonomy): domain Eukaryota; kingdom Metazoa; phylum Chordata; class Actinopteri; order Cypriniformes; family Cyprinidae; genus Sinocyclocheilus; species Sinocyclocheilus rhinocerous. The sequence continues at coordinate 17,785 of NW_015655564.1, forward strand.
TAAAATCATTTAAGTTAATTTTTTTTCCTCATTAATGTACACACAGCACCCCATATTGACAGAAAAACACAGAATTGTTGACATCTTTGCAGATTTATTAAAAAAGAAAAACTGAAAAATGCTCAGTATTTAGTAGAAGCACCCATTTGTTTTTTACTAAATAATAAAAAAATATATAAATATAATACTATATATTATATATCTATATATTTATATATATATTAATATTTTATTTTTATTTAAATTTAGGACTGAAAATAAGAGTTCAACAAAGATTTTAACAAATCCTGCCAGCTGGCGGATTCGTCAGTAAATGCATATAGAAATAAGAGGCAAGGACGAGGCTGGCTGCTCTAGCAGCAGGTTTCTGGGCAGATGTGGAGGTTCACACTGTTCAGGATCATCTCTTAACTGCAGGGTCACGATGAGATCAGTGCTCGGGTCAAGGGCCCATTCGTCACTGTGGGGACTGAGGGGACATCGCAGAGGTCATTTCCCACCAAACTCCACAGGAAGACCAGAGGAGCCCTGGCCTACATCAACACACATCAGCCGGAGGCCTGTGAGGAGATCCACGGCAGACAGCAGGTATGAGTCAATGTGACACTAACGTCTAGGTCGAGAAAACATGCCAAATGCACACAGGCAAATACATTAAAATGCCTACATTTATGGATAAACTCAAGTGTTTTTTTAAAACAGGTCCTTCCATAAAATAGCAGAATAAAAAGCAGAAGCTGTAAAATAGCTTGGTGGAAGTTAATCATCATTACAAAAGCACAAAGTTTTGTTGGTATTGTGAATGTATACAAGTAAAGTAGACACTTTACATTTTCAATGATATCTTACTCTTATCTGTACGACCAAAACTGACGGAGTATTTTAAGTTCTTTTTGCTGTTATTAGGAAAAAATACATCTGAACGCACCAGCACGTTCGTTAAAAACCAGCAATTTATTAAACGTTGGCGCATTTGATCATATCTATGTTGCCACCATTTTATGAAAGCAATACATAATAAAATAAAATAGGTCATGCATTATAAAATAAAATAAAATGAATTTTATATATATATATATATATATATATATATATATATATATGAACTATTTATATACACAAACACTTACGCACTGCACTTGCCCTCAGGAAATCATGTTGAGATGGGGGGCCAGTCTAATTGTCTCCCCTGCCAGGGCTGGCCGCCCAGAGGCCTCCTACACAAACCATTACATTAAACCTGTTATCCAACCAGCCGCAGTGCGCCGTGGGGGCATCTTTAAACACATCCTCCATTTCCGCATGCATGCAGACTGCTTCTTACAAACCACATAACACAGTCAGGCTGACTGACCCAAACCAGTGAGTACAGCCAGACCAAACGCACTTCTGAAAATTAATAGAACAACATTGATTTTCAGGGACGTTAATGGCCAATAGGGTATGAGGTTCTGTCCGCAAAGCATCTCTGGCTTGGACGGCAAGTGTTATGTTAAATGCTGTGTCACAAGACTAGTAGAGGTTTGGTAAAGAGGAAATGGTGCTTTTGCTTTGAGGGTGGTTACTGTGGCCAGCACTCTCGGGTCTGACCACGGGCCAGTGAAGAGAACTTGGGGCTTTTAGAGCAGAGATGAAGTCCAGGGTGAGAGTGTAATGGTGGAAGGAAAAGAGGAATGGGTAGAGGGAGGGAAGATGACAGAGAGAGGAAGAGAACAGCGTGCTACCAGCTGAAGCAGAGAAGCAGGAAAGGCCTTAGAAAACAAATGTCTGTGGTCTGCCTAAAGTTCAGGGTGGGGCAGAGTTTGAGGCTTTGGCCATTGTTTAATATTTCTTATTGTGTAGACAAAAATCTATTTTTATTACTTATATTTTTAATAGTCTTTTAGTTGTGGATGCATCTTCACAATCATCAATTTTGCCGCTATTAAAATGTGTTTTCAATCTTATGCCAAAAATAATTATAAATACTGTCTAATAAATACTGTAATTTCTTTAAATTATGCAAAAAAAGAAAAGAAAAGAAAAGAATAAAAAAGAAATATATTAGTGAAAAAATAAATATGCCGTTTTTTTTGTTATTCAAATTTTTATTTTTGTAAGTCCTTCAGTTGTGGATGTATTTCCACCACAATCAACAATTTTGCCGCTAATAAAGTGTTTTCAATCTGTAATCTGCTGTAATTTCTTCAAATTATGCAAAACTAAAATAAAACAAAATAAAATAATATTAGGGGCTTAAAAATGTGGGAGTAGGATATCTTGTGTAGTAATTGTGATGTTATTGTCCCAAAGGCCTGGTAATCCTGCGTTAGTGTTTTTCCCACGGTAAAATCACTGTTATGCACAATCTCTCGCACATTAACTGACACATCACCATAATGCTATGCTTATGTACTGTGAAAACACAAATGCTGTTGTTCGTACACCGTGAAGACCCAGAGAAAACACAGAGGGACTGTTGCACTAGTGTTGGTCACAGTTGCATCACACAGTCGACAAGCGTCCAAGCGCTCTCACACAGGGACTTAGGGAGCCGCTATCCAACAACATGTATCTTCAAGACTTCCTGGAGGCGTATGAGAAGCGTACATTATATAATCAGGAAGAGGAAACGGAGAGGGGTGGACACACGCAGCACCGCGTTACGTGATTGCATTGTTCATAATATCCACTGCGGGTTTGACTCCAAATGAGTTCATTTAAAAATGACTCCCCCCAGGGGTCCAAAGACACAACAACATGCCGGCGCTCTCACTGCCTGATTGCGACATGTACAGCAAGTGTTTGTTCTGTGAGTGTGTGAATGTGTGTGTGTGTGAGTAATTAAGTCACTGCACAAGGAACAATAGTGGAGCGACAGCTGCGTGTGTACGGCGGCGAGGATAAGAGCTCCAAGTGTGGGATCCGCCGATGTGCTGAGCTCCGTAATACGCTTGATTTAATGAGCATGGGTGAGCTGATAATTACTGCAGAATTTGCTCTAATGAATCAGATGGAGGGTGTGCTGGAACGCTCCGGTTTCTTTATCAAAGAGCGCCGCCGATGAGTTTGCCGAAAGACGCATTCAGTGAAAGCGTAGGGGTGAAGTGATTAAGCTTTAATGAAGGTTATGCTGTTGAAAACTGTCACCGTTAAGGTTTATAACAATGCTGAGAAGAATCAAGGTCTTTGTTGCCTTGTTGACTCTCAGAAGACCTGTTTACACCTACGATTAAAGGGATAGTTCACTATAAATCTCAAAAATCTCTCATCATTTATGACCCGTTCTGTTGTTCTAAATTTGCATGACTGTCTTTCCTGTGAAACACAAAAGGAGATATTTTGAAGAATGTGCTGGTCGCTCCTTTCCATGCAATTACATTTACAACACTTTTTATGATGCTTTTGCATCATTTTTAATTATATATATATATATATATATAGTATTATAATTATAATATATATACATTTTCTTTCTTATGCAATGCCATTCATAAACTGAAAAACGTCTTCTGATTTCATGAATGCATATATCAGTGTGCCAATGTATTAAAAAGCACAAACAGACAAATGAATGAATGAATTAATTAATTAATTAATAAAAGAATGAACGAGGGGTTCAGGCCTGAAAAAAAAGTCAGGGAAAGAAATATGAAATCAATAAATCAATAAATGTATCATTTATTTATTTCATATTATGTGTCCTTGCATATATATTAGATATTATAGTAATAATAAATCAGTCAGGGTGTTTTCTATACAGAAATACTCTTCCAATGATCAAAAGAGCCTTGATTACATAACATAACAAAACAATAACAAAACAAATAACGAAAACAAAACTAAACTAAACTAAGCTAAGCTAAGCTAAGATAAACTAAACTATAAAAATTTTATAAAATTAAATAAAATTAAATTGAATCCAGAAAATGTGAAGCATTGTTCCTCTCACGTGTATATACTGTATAGATAGTGATCAGATCACCAGAGATCAGGTGTAAACGGGGCCAAATACACCACAAGAGATTCTGCCGAAGCTGAAAAGAGGTTGCTGCACTGCTCTTGGAGACTTCAGAAAAATCTCTCCAGAGAACAAGAACAAGAGCTGTAATGGCCAGCGTAAGGCCTCAGGGGCTCGAGGACTGAAAGCTAAATGTGTTCATTACATTTAAACACACTTTCCATACAACACTCCAATCCAGTCTCTGTCTGTTCATAAATATTTCAACAGAGACTCTGTTAAAGAACTGTGATTTTGTTTTCCAACTGTCCCACACGTTTTGGCCAATGAATTTCAATGACTTTTATATGACCTTTCCTACCATCTACGATTAATAAGGGTTTTCAGAAATTATTCATATTCAGACCAATCTGCTAATAAATCATTCGGATTTATGTGTGAACCGGTTTAATTAATTCTTTATTCTTTATTTTAAAAGGGACAATGCACATTAATTGACATGAGCACTTAGGTCCATCATGCAATGTGCCAATTCACTCAAAAACAACTCAAAAGAATGATTCACTCTAATAAAATAAAAAAATAAAATAAATAATAAAAATTTAATAAAATAAAATAAATGTGGCAAGCAATGCTACTCAGCCAAAGAGCATTTCAGTGTAGATAAAAACTTATCTAATATTTTAGAAATTACCACAATTTTTTTTCCAGGTCTGGAATTTTTTTTTATATATATATTTCCAGCTTTTCCTTTTTATCATGGATTAGTCAGCCAGCATGACCCATCTCTACTCCAAAAAAAAGCATGAAAAAATAAATAAATAAATAAATCAGTCAGGGTGTTTTCTATGCAGAGACGCTCTTCCAATGATCAGAAACAGACTCCATAAGCAGCACATTCAGTCTCCTCCCAGCTACAGGTATACATGACAGCCCAGCGCAGACGCTTTCTGCATACAGAGGCAAACGTCACTGAGAGACGCAGAACTGCTGCAGAGCACAGCCGCTGTCAAACACACACGTCTCCCCTCAAAGCCTCCCTCCAGTCGCCATGACTATGGTCGGATCTTAGCATGACAGCACACCAAACCACACAAAGCCGTCTGCATGCTTCATTCTCGCAAACACGCCTGAATTAAAAATAGATCTGTGTGTTTCCAACAGGAGAGGAACAAGTCAAGATGCCTGAAACATACAGCTTTTTAAGACACACACACACATATATATATATATA
>NW_015655564.1:23506-27593 GCF_001515625.1 Sinocyclocheilus rhinocerous
TATAACTATATGTTGTTTTTGTTGTTGTTGCTATTTTGTTTGTTTGTTTGTTTTCTGGTAACACCAAGAAAAATTTTATTTGTTATTTTATTTTAAATTAATAAAATCTGAATTTTGCAGTGAATTTGAATTTGTCATTGTAAAAGTTTAAATACATTCCAGATTTTTTAGCAACTTAAAAAAACTGCTGAAACTGAATATAAAAAAATAAAATAAAATGCTCATTAACAATATGTTGTCATGAGAAAAACTTTTTATATACAGTATAAATATAAAATATATACCTCCAAAAATACAGTAAAAACAGTAATATTGTAGAATATTGTAGCAATAATTTTTTTTTTTTACATTTATTTAAATTTTTGCTAAATGTAATTTATTTCTGTGTTCAAAGCTGTATTTTCAGCATCATTTTATTATATATTTGGTGTACATTCTCATAACTTTGAGAGAAAACTTTCTTAGGACAACATTCTTGGAACGTTGTTATTTGCACTCGTTGAACATTCTAAAAAAATTTTAGTTTACTTGCAACCCTTAAATAACATTCTAATCAAGATAACAAAAAATGGGCATTTTAACATTCTTACAATATATTAAAAATAAATGTTCAAATAACATGATATTTTTGAAGAAAAAAAAAAAATTAGTAAACGTTTAAGAAACATTATAGTTACCTTTAACCCCTTAACTGCCACCGTCCCGTTTACTTCAATATATTACAATTAAATCCTAACCTAATCATCACAAACTATATATCATTGGAAAGGCTCCAACGATTCCTAAAGACAGACTCCTAAATAGATATTTTACACTGTGTGTTGTTAAAAATGATGTAGGAACAGTAATAGATTAATTTATGACAAGAGTGCACCTCAACACATATACATCATAACAGGAGTTCTGACCTTTGTCACAAAAATTCTTCTTCGTTTCCTTTTTCCCTATCACATGTTTTAGTAATCATCATAAATTAGAGGGAACGCAAAGTTTCGAGAGGGAACGCAAAAGTTTTGCGAGAGAACGCAAAAAATCTGACAAATATTTTTTCCTCCCAGCCCAAATTTTTTCACTCAGTCTGATTTTTTTCCACCACCATGTCCCTTTAGGGGCTCCGTAGGAACACAACTTAAGACATATGGCTTTTATTTTATAGCAATTTTGGATTAAAACATTTTATAAAATATTTATTTTATATAAAATAAAATAAAAATAGTACAGTACAATTTTCTTTACAATACATTTAAACTTCTATAACTTTTTTATGCTTTCATTTTTTTAAATGATTTCACTTCTGCAATAATTTGCAGATTGTTTTCTTTAAAAAGAGACCAACCTTAGGTATGTATTCAAAAGCGTTTATGAATTATAACAATTTACGTTTGAATAGTGAACTTTCACGTCAATGGGGGGGGGGCAACGTTTACAAGCAAAAACAGTCCAAAACAGCTCTGAACAAATCTGTGGGTGGATTCTGATGTGAGAGACAACAGGAGATGGACTTTTACACTGGAGGAAGTGTTATTATGGATTGGTCTGGATTCTAGACAGAAGCAATGATTTAAAGCTAAAAATTTCTTAATAATGTATTTGTTTCTTGCAAACATGCAGCTTTTGGCTTCTCCAGATGTTAACTGATGGACTGGAGTGCTGTGGATTACTTGTGGATTATTGTGATGTTTTCATCAGCTGTTTGGACTCTCATTCTGACGGCACCCATTCACTGCAGAGCATCCATGGGAGAGCAAGTGAGTGATGGAATGCTATGGAATGCTACGAAAAACTCATCTATATCTTGGATAGCCTGCGGATGAGGACATTGTCAGCAAATTTTCATTGTTTTCATTACACTTTTCCAGTTTTTGTTACCAATTTTTTTTTATCAGTAATTGCGTATAATTTTTTTCAGGACCGAAGCTCCAGAGCATGACCTTGTTACTCACATACGACATAATAAATTATTCCAGAATAATTCTAAAATACCTCTAGTGCTCCCCTTGAGCTGAAACAGTTTTGGAGCATTTTCTGAGCATTATGTAAATTTCAGATGTTTGTGTGTAGTTGTGACTGGGTGCAGGTCTGCTGATGAGGGAGAGAGCTGTGCGGGGAAGGTCTGTCTGTACCGGTCACTCACAGTACGGCTCTGACAGCTGGGGTTTACTCAACAGATTAAAGGAAGGAAGGAAGACAGGAAGTGTCTGAAGGCATAAGAAGCAGACCGTCTGGATTGCCATCGCACACTCTTCCCAGAGAGTCAGACTGTCAGACATGGAGGTCGATTGAGAAACAAACCAGACCGTGCTCACCTCAATTATGATCTAGCCTGTAAAATGATTTTGTGTGAATTTAAAGTACATTTCTGATGTTGTTGTTTTTTCACAGTAATTTTAACAGTAATAAAGCAGCATTTTATTACAATTAATGTAATTAATTACACAGTGAAGGGAAACAGGAAATAACTTTTAACTTTCATCACTATCAGTTTTTGTAGTCCATTTTACTATATACATAAAAATATATAAAAAATTACATATGTATGCACTCTAAAAAAATGCTGGGTTGTTTCAACCCAACTTTGGGTCAAATATGGACTAACCCAACTTTTGGGTTAAAAATTTAATGTAAAAATTTAACCCAAAAGTTGGGTTAGTCTATATTTGACCCAAAGTTGGGTTGAAACAACCCAGCATTTTTTTAGAGTGCATACATTTAAATAATTAAAATATATTTATTGTTGACTCCAGTCTTCAGTGTCACATGAGAAATCATTCTAATATGCTGATTTGCTGCTCAATATATATTTCAAATATTTATTTATTTGCTTTTTTTTAATTCATTCATACAAACCTGATGCTGATAAAGCGTTTACCAATAACATAATACAATATTAATAAGGGAAAAGCAGTAAGTAAATAAATAAATAACCTTTATTTCTTAACACACATACAAACCAATTGTGTTGATGAAAATTAAATTAGAAAACCAAATGAGCATGTTTCCACCCATAAATCACAAGTGCAAATGCATACATTTTACAGTAAAAATATAATAAACTATTTTATTGCAACAATTTAATACTTTAGTTTACTCTCATAAAGTCATGGCCATTTTCTTTGTGTGGTTGTTATCCGAGTCAAGGCATGCTAAGAGCAGAGGCTGAGTTGACTGATCCACAGAAAGCTCTTAATGGTGAGCAGTTAGATCCGTTACCGTCGCCCGTGGAGGGAGGGTCGTCTCTGAGGGTGTGTGAGGACAAAGTGCTTCTCTCGCCCTCTCTTCCTCTCCGCTCTAATAAGACTCAGATCTCTCGGGGGGAAGGGAATGGAGTGGGGTGAGGGACGGCGGCCCGAGCCGAGGAGGGGGTTGGAGTGGTCTGGGTTTGACGTTTGGGATGAGGGGGGCGGATCTGGGCTGGTTGGGGTCTGTCAACAGCACACTGACAGATGAGCATTAGCACTGAAGTGCAGGGCTTGTCATGTTGTTTCTCTTCAAGCGCTCGCGCACACACGCAGCGAAACACACATACCTAGATGCTAACGTAGTCACATGCCACTGAACCATCTCGAAAATGAGATGGGGCTCAAATAAGTTCAGAGATTCATTATACAGCCAATCTCAGTCAAACACACTCAATATAAGCCCTTGATTCAGGCCAATTCTCCACGAGCGCACACCGGTGCTGTTTCTGCATGAGTGCTTCTCATTCTCCCTGCGCTGAATATGAAATCTGGTGAGAGCTCAGATCAAGCACATTAGGTTGTATTGCCCTTAAATCTGACCTTGTGCTGTCTTTCATTTGCAAGAATGTTGTAGGCACATAAAGTATAATGCTCAACACTAATATCGAAGGCTTAACTGCATTATGGGAATTGCGAAAACTGGCTATATTAAACACAAAATGATATTTATAAGATACCATTCTTAGCTTTTATCACAATTAATTCACTGGCAAACCATGAATGCTAAATGCTAACACTTAGCAAATGTGCATAACACTATGCATAAGTGCATAGTGTATAAGTGCATAGTGCATAAGTGCATAGTGCATAAGTGCATAGTGTATAAGTGGATAATGCCGGTATCAAAA